>NC_031998.1:33972679-33975064 GCF_001879085.1 Nicotiana attenuata | reverse complement strand
AGGGCTTGATAAACCTCAGGCGAATCCGATTTGACTCGAAACTGGTATTAACCGTATGTTCTCTTTGAGAACAAACGAGCAATACTCGTTTCAAGCCCAATTGTTCATAAGAACTTGAGGACTTGAGAGATTTTCTTCTCCTTCGATTTTAGATTTGAAACAGGTCCAATTTGGCGAGGATTTGGGGAAAAATGGTGGTGGATTGGGGCTGAGGGAAGGGTGATGGTTGCATGGCTAGATTTTGGTGGTATTTGAGCTCCGCCACCGGCCGGAAATGGCGAAGAAATTCAGGGGGCGTCATGAAACGTAGGCAATCCCTATAGGATTCGATCATAACCCTAATATGGAAGGAGAGGAAAGAAACTGAGTGAGAAGCGAGAGTGGCAAAACAAGAGAGGAAGGAAAGTGCAAAAATAAAAAGAGGAGCGACAATAACCAAGTAAAGAAAGGCAAGAATGAAAAAAAAAGAAAGAAGAAAAAGTGCAGAGTGAAAAGAGTTAGTTAAGGCCGGGATGAATCATGCAACCGTTCAAATGCATAATAGAAGCAGTTAACTGTTTAGGTGCATTACATCCCAAACGTGCGGTTGCCTATCTGTTAAACTCTTAAACACTAACAAGTTTGTTGTTGTTATTAAGAACAGGAAGGTGGTTAGTTTGTTTGGCATTCTGGCAAGACACCCGTATAACACCAGGTCTAAACATAAGGCGATTATGGCTAGCAAAGAATTGGACGTAAGTGTTATTGACCCGCCAAAAGAGATGGAGGAATCTGAGTCTGGTTTGAAAGATTGAAGCACCAAATGGCCGAAATGTACCAGGCATGGATGAAGGGGTATCCTCTACCAGCATACCCCGCCAACCCTGCTTTCATCCCACCACTAGCTCAGTCTCAAGAGCCCACCATTGTTGATCTATCCCCACAACACATACCGAGCTTCACCCTATACCATCACTATCCCGGCACCTCTTCTTAAGCCATCCAAGCTCCACCAGACAAAGCAACTAGCCACCCTGCTCCGCCGGCTGCCCCTGTCTTCGTAGCACCTCCACCAGCTACCCTCCATCGATCTTCCAGTGAGCCGGCATTCCAAGCCCAAGATAACCAATACTATGCCCCATAGCCTACCTTCAAAGTCCCAGATCATTACTCTTGCACTCCTCACTTTGAACTCCCTGCCGAAACTGAGAAGCCACCTAAAAACACAGAGCAAGAGGAGATACTTAGAAAGGTAAAGAGTTTGGAGCAGTCATTGAGAAATATGCAAGGGTTAGGGGATAGGTGAGTGTGGCATATAAAGATCTGTGTCTGTTTTCTGATGTCCAGCTACCTGCCGGATTCAAAATGCCCAAGTTTGACTTGTACGATGGGCATGGAGACCCCGTGGCCCACATAAGAGGATTTTGCAGCAAAATGAGGGGTGCTGGCGGGAAAGATGAACTGTTAATGGCATATTTTAGTCAAAGTTTGAGTGGTGCAGCATTGGAGTGGTACAATCGCCAGGACAACAGCAGGTGGTACACTTGGGATGACTTGGCCCATGCTTTCGCTCGGCATTTCCAGTATAACGTAGAGATTGTCCCAGATCGCCTGTCCTTGACTAAGATAGAGAAAAAGACCAGTGAGAGCTTCAGGGAGTATGGTTTCCGGTGGAGAGAACAGGCAGCACGAGTCAACCCTCCAATGGAGGAAGCTGAAATGGTGGAGTACTTTCTTCAGGCCTTGGAGCCTACTTACTTTGGTCATATGATCTCGGCCATAGGTAAGTCTTTCAATGAAGTGGTGAAGATGGGAGGAATGGTAGAGGAAGGACTCAAATCCAGCAAGATCATGAGTTACTCTGCCATCAAAGCAACTACACAAGCAATCCAAAATGGCACCGGGGGTGTGTTAGGGAAGAAGAAGAAAGAAGATGTTGCTATGGTCACCTCAGGATCGTGGCATGGCCTAAGGGGTTCACCACACCATTATACCCAGCCTCGACCCCAACGTCAAACCTACACCCAAACCCCATATAATCCACCCGAACACTACTACCCACCACAAAACCCTCAATGTTCCGTCAGATCACCCCAATACCACATCCACCACGCACAGTCATATGCTCAACCCTCTCCTTACCCGTAATGGCGTGCACCAGCTCCACAAAATCCTTATCCCCCTCCACAAACATACCAAAACACTACTGGTCCAAGCTTTCGACCCAGGCCGGAGTACCAAAATAAAAGGCAGCAGCGGAAGAAAACTTTCACCCCGCTTGGGGAGTCTTATACCAGTCTGTTTCAGAGGTTGATGCAGTTGGATGTTCTGAGGCCGATTGAGTCAAAATTACCAAATCCCCCTCCAAAGAACCTGGACTATTCCCTCAGATGTGCATATTGTTCT
>NC_031998.1:33931874-33971259 GCF_001879085.1 Nicotiana attenuata | reverse complement strand
AAGCTTAACAATTGGAAGGCTACTCTTCTCCCTACTCGGAAGGAGTTTTGGTAGTTTGCTTTGTTTCCTTTCTGTTATCTGGGTTATTCCAGGGTTGTAATCCAGATTTTTATTTTTCGCTTGTTTTGATGTACAAACCCTTCTATCCTTTATTTTCAATGAAATGCAATTTCCTTTTTCCATTACTCCTGATAGTGTCATTTTTCTTTTTTTTTTCTTTTTTGTACAGTTCTTTTTATGCTGGTTTCAATGACATGACATGCATGAGGAATTTTCAACCAAGTCTTAAAAGTCAATCTAGCTCTGAAATAATAATCCAAGAAGTAGAGTGTGATGATGAAACAGAATACGATGAGGAGGAGGCATTTGAGGAAATTAGTAATGAATTAAATCACTTTGAAGAGAAACCCAAGCCTAATTTGAATGAAACTGAAGCAATCAATTTAGGAGATCCAGATAATGTCAGAGAAACCAAGATAAGTGTACACCTGGAACCACAAATCAAGGAAGAAATAATCAAAGCATTGTTTGAATATAAAGATATTTTTGCATGGTCGTATGATGACATGCCGGGTTTGAGTACTGACTTGGTAGTTCACAAACTGCCAACTGATCCGGCATTCCCTCCCGTCAAGCAGAAGTTAAGGAAGTTCAAGACTGACATGAGTGTGAAGATCAAAGAAGAAGTCACAAAGCAGCTTGATGCGAAGGTCATTCGGGTTACTCGATATCCCACTTGGTTAGCTAATGTTGTGCCAGTGCCAAAGAAAGATGGTAAGACCAGGGTGTGTGTTGATTACCGTGATCTCAACAAAGCAAGTCCGAAGGATAACTTCCCATTGCCAAATATTCATATTTTGATTGACAACTTTGCCAAGCATGAGATCGAGTCTTTTGTGGATTGCTATGCGGGATACCATCAGATCTTAATGGCTGAGGAAGATGCGGAAAAGACAACATTCATCACGCCATGGGGAACATATTGCTACCGGGTAATGCCATTTGGTATGAAAAACGCTGGGGCAACTTACATGAGGGCAATGACTATCATATTTCATGACATGATACACAAGGAGATTGAGGTCTACGTAGATGATGTGATCATAAAGTTTAGGAAGCAGTCAGACCATGTCGGAGACTTGAGAAAGTTTTTCCAGAGGCTCCGCAACCCCGCAAAATGTGCATTTGGTGTCCCATCGGGGAAGCTGTTGGGGTTCATAGTCAGTCGGCAAGGTATCGAGTTGGATCCGTCGAAGATTAAGGCCATCCAGGAATTGCCACCGCCAAAGAACAAGACTGAGGTGATGAGTCTGCTCGGGCGGTTAAATTATATTAGGAGGTTTACCGCTCAACTCACAACAATTTGTGAATCCATCTTTAAGTTACTCAAGAAGGATGCCGCGGTCAAATGGACTGATGAGTGTCAGGAGGCATTCGACAATATCAAGAGGTACTTGTCAAACCCACCTGTGCTAGTCCTGCTGGAACCCGGGAGGCCTTTGATTCTTTATTTGACAGTCCTGGATAATTCGTTTGGTTGTGTGTTGGGCCAACATGATATCACTGGCAAGAAGGAGCAGGCTATTTATTATCTCAGCAAGAAGTTCATTTTTTATGAGGTCAAGCATACTCTCTTTGAAAGGACATGTTCCGCCTTGACTTGGGTAGCACAGAATCTGAAGCATTATCTGTCATCCTACACTACTTATCTCATTTCTCGCATGGATCCTCTAAAGTATATCTTTCAGAAGCCTATGCCCACGGGAAGACTTGCAAAGTGGCAAATTTCGCTCACAGAGTTTGACATCGTCTATGTGACTCGGACTGCGATGAAAGCCCAAGCCTTGGCCGATCATTTGGCCGAGAACCCGATGGATGAAGAGTATGAGCCATTAAGGACCTACTTTCCTGATGAAGAGGTGATGCATATTGACGAGGCTGACCAGGATGAAAAGCCAGGTAGGAAACTTTTCTTTGATGGGGCCGCTAACATGAAAGGTGTTGGAATAGGAGCTGTACTCATTTCTGAAATAGGGCACCATTACCCTGTCACAGCCCAGCTGCGTTTCTATTGTACCAACAATATGGCTGAGTACGAGGCATGCATTTTGGGTTTAAGGTTAGCTGTAGACATGGGAGTCCAGGAAGTACTGGTTTTGGGAGATTCCAATCTATTGGTGCACCAGAATTAGGGAGAATGGGAGACTCGAGATTTGAAGCTCATACCGTATCGACAATGTCTGCAGGATCTTTGTCAACGATTCAGATCACTAGAGTTCAGGCATATCCCTAGAATCCACAATGAGGTCGCTGACGCCTTGGCTACTCTGGCGTCAATGTTACACCATCTAGATAAGGCTTATATTGACCCTCTGCATATTCAAGTTCGTGATCAGCATGCTTATTGTAACGTGGTGGAAGAGGAACTTGATGGTGAACCTTGGTTCTACGATATCATGGAGTACATCAAGTCGAGGGTATACCCGGTACAGGCCACAGGTGATCAGAAGAGAACAATTCGACGCCTGGCTAGTGGGTTTTTCTTAAGTAGAGGAGTTTTGTACAAAAGAACTCTAGATCTTGGACTGTTGAGGTGCATAGATGCTAAACAAGCCACAACCATCATGACCGAGGTGCATAATGGAGTTTGCGGGCCGCATATGAGTGGATATGTTTTGGCAAAGAAAATTCTTCGAGCAGGTTATTACTGGCTCACCATGGAATGGGATTGCATCAGCTTCGTGCGAAAATGTCATCAATGCCAGGTACATGGTGATCTGATTCATTCTCCGCCATCGGAGTTGCATACAATGTCCGCACCATGGCCTTTTGTTGCTTGGGGCATGGATGTCATTGGACCAATTGAGCCGGCAGCGTCGAACGGGCACAGGTTTATTCTGGTGGCCATTGATTATTTCACAAAGTGAGTCGAAGCTGTAACATTCAAATGGTGACCAAGAAAGCAGTGGTGAATTTCGTTCATTCAAATCTCATTTGCTAGTTTGGAATCCCCAAGGTAATCATCACAGATAATGCTGCAAATCTCAACAGCCAGCTGATGAAAGAGGTATGCGAACAGTTCAAGATTATGCATCGAAATTCCACCCCATATCGACACAAAGCAAATGGAGCTGTTGAGGCGGCCAACAAGAACATAAAGAAGATACTTCGAAAGATGGTGCAAGGTTCTAGGCAGTGGCACGAGAAGTTGCCTTTTGCTTTGCTGGGTTATCGTACTACTGTTCGCACTTCGGTAAGTGCAACTCCTTATTCGCTGGTATATGGGACTGAGGCGGTTATACCCGTAGAAGTTGAGATTCCATCCCTTCGGATTGTCGCTGAAGCTGAAATTGATAATGATGAGTGGGTCAAAACTCGATTGGAGCAGTTAAGTCTGATTGATGAGAAAAAAATGGCGGCGTTATGTCACGGTCAATTGTATCAAAAGAGAATGGCAAGAGCATACAACAAGAAGGTGCGTCCCCGAAAATTTGAAGTGGGTCAGCAGGTATTGAAACGCATCCTGCCACATCAGTCTGAAGCTAAAGGTAAGTTCGCCCCAAACTGGCAGGGGCCGTTCATTGTAATGAGAGTGTTGCCCAATGGTGCTTTGTATTTAACAGATATAGAAGGCAAATGTGTAGATATGGCTGTTAATTCCGATGCAGTCAAGAGATATTATGTATGATTTCTTTGGTTTGTCGTCAGTTGCGTTGTTTGTATTTGGCATTTTTCAAAGATTGGAATGACGAAGGCATTTTATTCTGGTATCCAAACACTTTATCCTTTGTTACCCCCTTTTTGAGCCTTATTTATTTTCTTTCATACCCCTCTTTTAGAATCGGCAATAGGGTCTAAAGATAGAGAAAAGGAAGAAAGGAAGAAAAAAAAAGAAAAAGAAAAAAAGAAAAGGATGAAAAAAAAGAGGAAAAAGAAGAAGAGAAAAGGAAAAAAAAGAGAAAAAAAGAGAAAAAAAAAGAGAGAAAAGAGAAGAAAAGAAAAGCAAAAGAAAAGTAACAAAAAATGAAGCAACCTTTTATGTCTTGAACTACGTTCGACTTGATTCCTTTTAACGATACGTAGGCAGCCTCACGGTTCGGTCCCATCAAAATAAAAGTCCAAAATCCCCCAGACTCAAAGAAACTGGGGCAGAAGTTGTGGTGTTGCGAAAGATCCAATTCCAAAAGTTGTAATTTTGAACCCTGTTATCTAATACTGTTTTTGAGCCTTTATGATATCCTTTCTTTCTAAACCTGTCCAAAAACCTACATTACAGTCCAAAGGAAGACCTTCTGGCCAATTTTTGAAAAATGCCAAGTCAAGTGAGCTAGAGGTATGATTCACATCATGGGTAACACTTTTGTTCATGGGCACAAAATAAATAAATGAGAGAATCCTATTGGTGAAAACCCTCACAGGCACCGTAGGGCGATGGAAAGCTGAGAGAAATTAAAATGAGAGAGTCTTATTGGTGAAAACCCTCGCGGGCACCGTAAGGCGACGGTGAGTTGAGAGATGAACAAATGAGAGAGGTTTGTTGGTGAAAACCCTTCAGGGCACCACAAGCCAAATGAGGTTCGTGACTTTGCAGAGAGATTGGACTGTGGGGATCCTGGTCATAAAGTATGAAGACTGAAAGGTGATTGGTTCAATGGACTAGGCTGATTAATCCGAAGTGCATGTCATGATTATTGGTGCCTGCTGCTTCACTCAAATAAGTCTCTTTTTCATTCTTTCTCAAATAGTCGTCTTGGTTTTAAAATTTTCTTCTTTATCCCTGACTTCTCGGAGTCACTTCATTTCATTTTCTTTTGGGTCTACTTCTCTAAGTCTTTCTCAATGATAGTCTTGTTAAACAAGCAAGAAAGGATTTCAAAGCCTATTACCAACTTTCAATTGCACAAAGCAAAAGTTCGGCCTGAGCACATCACAAATGGCATGATTCAGAATAGGCAATAAGGTTTTAATGGGAGTTCAAGTGGTCAAGTGGATCATGAATTTTGAGAAGTACAATGTTTCAAAATTGGCAAGATAGAGTTGTTAAATAACAGGCTGAGTGTAAGTTACTCGGGTCATTCAGGGTTCTGTGGTTGAGGTCCGGTCAAAAAGTCAGACAATTCTTTGCTAGCCCAAGGCACCTAATCGAAACAAAGCATGGCAGTGGAAAGGACACGTTCAGCAAGAATGCCGCGAACTAACCACCATATTTTCAAACTGATAATATTTTTTTTGATTGAAACATGGGCAGGAAATTCGGTGTTCTGGAGGAACCCTCCGGGAGGAAAGCATGTGCCAGACAGGTTCGGCCGCAAGTTTTCAGGACCCTCCTGGATAATGGAATTTAGTTTTAAGTTTTTAATACCTTCATAGATAATGAGACTTATACCCGGACTGAGCATATCCAAGAAAGACACTGCGTAAGTTTTACCATTAGGAAATAGAATTTAGCTTTCAAGTTTTCACTCTTGAGATGACATTTAATTCTAAGTTTTCAGGACCCTCCTGGACAATGGGATGTAGTTTTAAAATTTTCAGGACCCTCCTGGATAATGGGATTTAGTTTTAAGTTTTTAAGACCTTCATTAGACAATGAGATTTAGCGTAAGTTTTACCTTCAGGAAGTAGAATTTAGCTTTGAAGTTTTCACTATCAAGATGAGATTTAATTATATTTCTCAGTGCCCCCCTGGATAACGAGATTTAGCTTTTAAATTTTTAGAGTTTTTTTGGATAACAGGATTCGATTAACACTCAAAGATGTTCCCGGTACCAAACTAGGGCAGAAAAGTTTCTTTTGTTTTGTCTATTTTGTTGCAATTGCAGGCGCCCACCTGGAGAACAAGGGGATTCATTTCAAGTTTCAGCATCACGTGCCCACATGGAGAACAAGGGAGTTCATTTCAAGTTTCAGCATCAGGCGCCCACCTAGAGAACAAGGGAATTTATTTCAAGTTCAAGCATCAGACGCCCACCTGGAGGACAAGGGAATTCATTTCAAGTTCAAGCATCAGGCGCCCACCTGGAGGACAAGGGAATTCATTTCAAGTTCAAGCATCAGGCGCCCACCTGGAGGACAAGGGAATTCGTTTCAAGTTCAAGCATCAGGCGCCCACCTGGAGAACATGGGAATTCATTTCAAGTTTAAGCAGCAGGCGCCCACCTGGAGAACAAGGGAATTCATTTCAAGTCCAAGCATCAGGCACCCACCTGGAGAACAAGGGAATTCATTTCAAGTTCAAGCAGCAGGCGCCCACCCGGAGAACAAGGGAATTCATTTCAAGTCCAAGCATCAGGCGCCCACCTGGAGAACAAGGGAATTCATTTGAAGTTCAAGCATCAGGCGCCCACCTGGAGAACAAGGGAATTCATTTCAAGTCCAAGCATCAGGCGCCCACCTGGAGAACAAGGGAATTCATTTCAAGTTCAAGCATCAGGCGCCCACCTGGAGAACAAGGGAATTCATTTCAAGTTCAAGCATCAGGCGCCCACCTGGAGAACAAGGGAATTCATTTCAAGTTCAAGCATCAGGCGCCCACCTGGAGAACAAGGGAATTCATTTCAAGTTCAAGCATCAGGCGCCCACCTGGAGAACAAGGGAATTCATTTCAAGTTCAAGCATCAGGCGCCCACCTGGAGAACAAGGGAATTCATCTCAAGTTCAAGCACCAGGCCCACCTGGAGAACAAGGGAATTCATTTCAAGTTTCAGCACCAGGCGCCCACCTGGAGAACAAGGGAATTGATGTCAAATTTTAAAGCGCCCGCCTGGGGAAATGAGGGAACACATTTCGGAGTTAAGTCCAAGACAACAGCAGGAATCCGCCTGAAGAATGGGGTCAATGCAAGTTAGAAGTAACAAAAGCTTGCCTCGAGAACGCAAATCAATAATTCAAGATGCACGGCAGAACTACAGAAGTTCCAAGAGCAAGATTGAAGACATATAGATAGAAATCTTGTAATTCGTAGATCATAGATTTGCCTAGCTTCTTTTCATTTTGATTTTTGTGTAATAAGGAGTTCAGCAAGCAGCAACAGCAACAGCAGCAGTGAAATCACAGCTTTCCGGTAGTCCCAGCTACCAAAATTTCCAGAACTGCACTGAACTGATTCCTTTATAGCCAAGGATATGTAGGCAACCTCGGAAGCAAGGTTCGGTCAGACTTTTCAAATATGCTTCCCACGAAGTATCCAAACGGGCAAAAATCACTCGTATTTGCTCACTTTATCTTTGCCCGAAAACTCTTCGTGTTTCCGAGCAAAGAGGGGCAGCTGTGAGCACGTGATTTTTGCCCGACCCAAAATACTCCTACAGAATCTCACGATAGATTTTGTAGGTCATTTTATTTTTATAAAATTTTTAGGAATATTTGTTCAAGTGTTTGCATTTTAGTTGCATTTTTGCATGCGTTAAAAGCATAGAAAATACCCCAAAAATATCAAAATTCCATGCATTGCATATTAGGTTTTGTGTTCATTTTTTAAGGATTAATTTGGTTAATTAATTGTTGTTAAAATGAAAATAACAAAAATATCATTCATTTTTACATTTTAGCCTTTAATGTTAAGTTAGTAATTTTCTCTTCTTTAATTTAGGATTAGCTAATTTTTTTAAAATATTATAAATAGATAATTAGTTTAATTTTGAAAATTATATTAATTTAGGATTTAATTTAGGATTTTAATTAATTGAAGAAAAAGAAAAAAAAGAGAAAAAAAAATAACAAAGAGAAAAGAAATTGGAAAAAGGGTTAGCTTGGTCTTGAAATTGGGCCAAATCTGTGCCCAAATCCGCCCAAACCCAGGCCCAATACCCAAATATACCCGGTCCTGTCCCCTTAGTTCAAAACGACGCCGTTTCCTTGGGTTTTGATCCCAACTGTTGATCTTTCATGATCCAACGGCTGGGAACTGATGCCCCCTCCATTTAAAACTGTCCGAAAGACCCCCTAACCCTAGAGATCGGATCCCACTCTCCCTCTCGTCTCCATCTCTCTAAACCAAACCCTAGCCGCCCCAATACCCCACGTCGGCTCTGCCTCGCTCCGCCGCCAGAAAATCGCCTCACGGTGGCGGAGCTTCACCAAACAACCTCAAATTAACACCCCATAATCCTGAGCCCCTCCCAAACACAATCCCACTACCAATTTCCCCGAAATCACCACCCAATTCCGTCAATTTTAGAGCTGAAATTCACACCTAAACTCTAAATCCTCCAAACACCGCCAAACTCACACCGTACAACCCCCATCTCCTCCTCACCACAAATCACCAAACATTTCCCGTCAAAACCCCTTACAACTCCTTAAATTTTGGATCTAAGAGGTCCCAAGAGCACTGGGTCGTGCATGCCATTCCCTCTCCGTTTCTGTCTGTTCGACCAGTTTTGAAATTCACCCAAAAGTTTGTTCTTGACAAGAACAACCATTTGGGGTCGATTTTAAGCCGTTTCGAAGACGAACGCTAAGTCTGTTCCGTTCTTCCCGTGTCTCACTAGGTATTACCCTCTCCCTTGTTTCTTTATTTTTTTCCTAAAAGAAAATGAAAAATAATAATAATAATATATGTTGTTAGGGTTTATTTCATCTCTGTCTTCTTTTGTTTTGTTTGATTAAGCAGTAACTTTGTTTAGGACAGACTCCTTAGGTTGTTTTCCTTTTCTTGCTGTTGCTCTTCTTATTCTTTTTCGTTTAGTTGCATGCTTTAGGTTATTTAGGCTATTTTGTTTATTATTACCTGTTGATTTTAATTTCCCATACTGGTCTCTTAAATTCAATCTGTTATGTAGTATTTTGTTGTGGTTTAAGTTAGTGTGTCATTAGCCATTTGAATTGGATTTTTGATTGTTAAAATCAAAGATTCATCATGAAATTGGGTCATTTTAGGTTTAGTTTTAGTATTCCGATGTGCAGAATTCAATCATTGTTTAGTTTTTGCTGTTTGATCTTCATTGACCTGCTCATTTATGTTTACCCTTATTTGTAAATCAGTGAAAATTTCTAGGGGCTAAATGAACAAAGGAAAACTTAAGGGGTTTGTTTGAAGGGTGGGTGAATATGTAACAGGATAAAGACCATGTTGGAAGGTTCTAGAATAGGGGGCAGCTGACCTCATTTGGTTAGCACAAAATGCTGAAGCCAATGAGGGATAGCCAGCTGTCCAAGTTTGTTAAAAGATGCCTTTGTGGCTGAAGGAAATAATTCCCTGATTCTTTTTCAGCACATGGCATTTTGGATGCCTCTAAATAGAGTCTCTCTTCACTCATTTTGGGGACAGAAATTTTGGAACCCTAAAAACACAAAAAGTTTTGTACTGTTTCATTGAAAGCTGGTCCGATTTCTTCTGTTTTCTGGAGTAAAAAAAACTCAAAAACTTTCTCTGGGATTTCTAAATTTCTGATTCGAACATGGACTAAGTTGAAGCTGTGTATTGCTGTTATTTGCCATTATCTTTCTTGCTGAAATTCTTACTTCACTCTTGCTTTGTTCTTGATATCCAGGTACTCCTATGAACCTTTGAGTGGCAAATGAAGCTTTAAAGCATGTGTTCAGCTTTTACTGTAACAAGAATTTTGGGTATTCAAGATGTTAAATTCCAGTTTTCATATGTATGCTATTTGCAGTTTATTTAGTTTGGCATTTTTAGTTTGAGTAAATATTCCGAAACTTGATGTTTTAGCCTAAAACTTAGTATTTATACGAGTGTTCAGATTAGCTTACTTATTCCATGTATTGTTTTGACAATTTTAAAATTTTTAGTAGCCACAATTGTTTATGTGGTCTTTACTAGGGGCTGCTAGATTCTGAGAGTATTTTTATAGTCAGTTGTTAATTCATAACTAAGCGTTAACAATGTTAGTAGTCTTTAACTCCAATTCTAGTTGCTTTGGTTCTTAAAGTTGAAATTAGCTGAAATTTCCTCTCCTAAGCAGCATGTCATGATTCAAGGTTGTTATGTTCAATTAATCTAGCTAATATCAATATTTTACATGGCATGTGGATAATACAGTTGATTCAGCATGTTGACCTTCAGGCTTTAGTATCATGTTTTGTTGTTTGTGTGTTAAAAACAACGTGAATATCAAGAAAGGCCTTGGTATACTCATGGCCTTCACTTCAAATGTTTGGGCCTGGTATTGGCCCACGTAAGACGGCCTACTTGACAAGGCCTAAAGCGACCAGATCTGGGTTTTCTCTTGCCTTGGGCTCAATTTCGAGCCCAAGAGTCTTCAGCCTTAGTTTGTAAAATTTTATGTAATATAACAAAAAATGAATTTAATGTGGAGTTCTATTAGACTGCTGGGCCTGATGTCAGCCTAAAGCAAGACAGCCTTGAATCATTTTAGACCTGGTAAGGTCTTTGAGGGTCCGTTCCTTTTGGGCTTAGCTTCGAGCCCAAGCAGCTGCAATATCATATTACCCTGATCAAATACTAAATTAGGCCTACTGCTGGCCCAACTTTCTCTTAAATAATTAAAGGCCTAGCATTCTATACTTTATTTACTTATAATTAATAGTTGTATATTAAATTCCAAACTTAGTTTAAAAATGAATATTCATAGCTTGACTTAGGCACGTTTAATATACCATCGTGGTTGTGTACACGTTCGCGTGACATAACTGCGATCTTAAAAAAAAATCGGAGTATGCGTTCGCACAACTTCGACTAAATTTTCTTAATAATAATAAAGCGTTATTAATTGTGGACACGTACGCGTGACATGATTTCGGACGCGCCAAACAAATGGGTACACGTACGCCTGACCTGTTTTAAGATAATTTCCTAATAAAAGAGGTGAATGCACATAGGTTCTAAAATAAGTAATTAGACAATTTAATTCAGCCATGTATGATTAAAGCGACTGTGCTAGAACCACGGAACTCAGGAATGCCTAACACCTTATCCCGGGTTAACAGAATTCCTTACCCGGATTTCTGTGTTCGCGGACCATAAACAGAGTCAATCTTCCTCGATTCGGGATTTTACATCGGTGACTTGGGACACCATAAATTATCCCAAGTGGCCACTCTGAATTTGATAAATAATCCCATTTCCATTGTCACTTAAATTGGAAAAAATTCCCTTATACCCCTTCTCGGGTAAAAAAAAGGAGGTGTAACACTCCCTATTTCCTTGGTTGTTTCTACTCCAATTTTCTTGATTTTTGTTATGATTCTAATTCCCTTGATTGTTAGAACTCCAATTGACTTGGTTTTTTTGTGGTCGCCATTGTTGTTGATTGGAGCCTTGGAAGTTGTTCCTTTGACCTTAAAAATTGTTCACATATTAAACCTCCTATTCTTGCTCATGATAAGAATTATCTTGATCAAAACTACCATCATCTTGCACATAATTCTCCACTCGGGTTTGCATTTGTGGACCCTTGGTCCCTTTCTTGTTCACCAACACATTTACTCCCTCCATAGAATGAACTTTCTTAGGAGCTTGCACTTGATTAAGTTGGGATTTTTTTAGTTGAGTCATTGTTATTGTCATTTCGGTAATGGCTTGCACATGGTCTTGCAATTCTTTGTGGAGGTGAATCATGTTGGGATCACCTCCACATAAAGTGTTGTCATAAAGTTGCCACCAGCCAATTGATTGACTACACATTGGTTCGTAGTATTAATACCACGGTAGAAGGTTAGTTGGATCATGTTGTCGGTCATATCATTGTTTGGGCACTCCTTCACCATTGTCCGACACCTCTCCCAAATCTCATGCAAAGGTTCATTAGTCTCTTGCTTGAAAGCCAATATTTCATCCCTAAGAGTAGCCATATGCCCAGGAGAAAAAAGCTTAGCAATAAACTTTGTTGCCAATTCATCCAAAGTATATATTTAATGATTAGGCAAGCGTTCCAACCAATATAAAGCTTTACCCCGTAGAGAAAAGGGAAAAATCCTTAGGCTCAAAGCATCCTCGAAAACATTAGTTTGCTTGCTCCCCCAACACCTAACCACAAAGCCCTTCAAATGTTTATAGGCATATTGATTTGTCGCACCAATAAAAAAGCCTCGTTACTCTAGCAAAGTGAGCATCACATTAGTAATTTAAAAGTTTCCAACCCTAATGCAAATGGGGGATACTGCACTTACATAACCTTCATTGGGCAATATTTGGTGTTGTGTCTCTTATGGTGGAGGAGGGGGTGGTGAGGGCATGTTGTCTTGTTGACCCTGGCCTCGACGATTCAATTGTGGCACTTGAGGTACATCATCTAATTGTTCCTTCTCGCCGTCCAATTACCCAATGGCATATTTTCGAGCTCATTATTCGCCATTTTGTACCTATAATTTCATCAACAAGTTAGTTACACAGAAGGGAAAGAAGATATTTGAATAACACACTCAAATGTATAGCTAACACCGTTAAAACTCTCCGGTAATGGCACCAAAAATTGATCCACGTCCAATCCGCACTCAATAGTGAGTGGAAACGATCGTTCGAAGAATAGTACCCAGCAAGTATCGGGGTCGATTTTCAGAGGGAGTTTATAAGGAGTGTTAGAGTAAACACTTGATGAGAGTACGTGAAATGGCTCAATTGCACTTCCAACACAGAGTTTTTTTTTCTACATCTAAAATTAACACTAACAAATGTAAACTAATTGGAAGAAACTAGAAAGTGAGTAATTGTTTTTGATGTTCTTATCAAATGGAAAAAAACCTAGAGATGTAACCTTAGCCTAAGTGCTAACATAATGGGTAAACCACGTTAATGCTTGTTTTAGTGACCGGGGTGTATTATAGCTCTCAACTCTCAATTACCCACTCAATACCTCTCGGTTATAAAGTGATTTTGCCCAAATTTGCTTTCTCAATTCCAAATTGTTACACCTCCTTTTTTACACACCCGAAGGTAGTATAAGGGAGTTTTTTCACTTTAAGTGACATTATTCGAAATGGGTTATTTATTTAATTTTATTCAGAGTCGCCACTTGGGATGGTTTGTTTTCTGGTGTCCCAAGTCACCGGTTTATTTTAAAATCCCAAATCGAGGAAAATTCGACTTTCCTTTTGAAGTCTGCGAACCAGAAATTCTGAATAAGGAATTCTGTTAACCCGAGGGAAGGTGTTAGGCACCCCCGGATTCCGTGGTTCTAGCACGGTCGCTTAAACTATCATAATTGGCCTATTATCTGATTCTAATATATGTTTTAGCCTATGGTTCAATTACAACTTATTAACCGCTTTTAATTAATTTTAAGAAGATTTCAACGTCATCTAAAACGCGTGTTTGGACCACGCCACATGAAATGTACCCGCAGTCCGAGACACATTTCATTTAACGTTGTTGAGATTTGATTTGGGTCACATAAAATGCACACCCGAGTTTAGGAAGGTAATTTTTTAAAATAGCGCGCCTAAAGCAACTACGCACTTTCAACTTTGCGAGGGCCATGGAAATTTCAACTAAATGGCACGCCTCGATTTCTAAGGATTAAAATTAATCAAGTGAGGGCCATGCATTTTGAGATTTTGTTTGGCACGGCGCACCTCAATTTATTATAACCCAAAAGGTTTCTGAATTAGCTTATGAGGGCCATAAATTATATATTTGGCTAATATGGCACACCTCAACCCATTTTAAAGAGTCTGGTGAATTAAGGAAAAAACCTAAAGGAATTCGAATTACCTTTTATGCTAAAAGTTCAAACTTAATGAAAGAACTGTATTTTTGTGAAACGAAACAGGTCCAAAAGGCAAAACAATTCATTCGCAAACACCTTCAGGCTTGGGCTCAAATGAGCCCAATTCTTGATAGCAGCAAAGGTGTCCATGGCATGGCACACGGTCTGAAGAGGGACTTTTAACCATTGGGCCAGCACTAAACCAAATATTCAGAGCCAAACAATTATGCAGATTCAATTAAATGCCAACCAAGTAAGACTAAACAAACACAAAATTAAACTGATAATTACTTCTGAATTTTAACTATTGAAACACTAACTAATCCTTCTGCATTTTTAATATTCACACTTATATAAACTCACAAGTAAATTAGATGGAACACTCATCAGCTGGGTCAGCTATAAGCTCAACTTCGAAACCTAATCCATGATACCAAACCACTTGGAATGCAGACCCAACAAGGCTATATGAAACATGACATTGGATTAACATTCTTACTTCTGCATTTTAACCATTCAAACCCACACCGACTGATTGAGCATTCTGAATACTAATTCTAAGTTTAAACATATTCAACATGCCATCCAAAAGTAGATCAATGCATGCTTTTACCCTTTGAAGCAACCTAGATCATTTCCTTTTCTCTTAACATGATTTTATACATACTAAACTTAAGAGAAACATTCAGCCACCCAACTTCATGAACATCGCAGCATCAAACACCACCAACATGTGACAACAATTTAAATGAACTACATAGCAGAAAATGTCCAATGCAGTCCACATTACAAGCTTTAATATGATGGAATGTAGAGCCTAAACTGCTGATTCTACCAAACAAATTGTTCTCCCAGTTTTCATGACGGTCCCAAATTAGATACAATAGTAAAAGCTCACTTATCCAAGCCAGAACTCAATTAGAAATTGTAGCACATCAAGTTAAAAAAAACAAATCAAAGTAACACGACTGAATCAACAAAATAAACTAATGTTATGCTTTAAGTTCCTGCTTTTAATTTCATTCTTCAAATCAACTTCACAAAACAATTGAGGCTCAGGAGCATGTACATGAATATTGCAAAAAACAGGACCAGAAACTCAGTTTTGAGATTAGGAAGAAACAAACAGCAGCAATAGATCAACAATGAGAAGCATCAAAAGGGATCAGCTCCAACCCAGCAATAGAACAGTAAACAAAACAACTAAAACTCAAACCAAAACTTTTAAAAATCCAAGGCTCAATCCATTTTAACTCAAGTGCAGAAATGTGAAGTTCTTCAGAAATTCTAGCTAATAAAGAGGATCAGAAAACAGAATTTGAGTTGTTTTCAGCAATGAAATGCAGGGAATTCAAGGTTATTTCAGAATTCTTCAAAGAAAAGCAGCCGTTTCAGTTTTCAGGATCTTTCTTCTCTTAATTTCTGACTTGCTAGTGAAGTAAAGATGCTTTTATAGGCAAGGTATTAGGGCAGCCTAAAGGGATTCAGTTTTGCATTTTAAAACCTTTTGCAATTTTTGTTTTAGCTTAGATACCCCTAGTTCAGAAATCAAGTTTTCAAATTAACCCCAATCCCAGCTTCCTAGAAGCTTCCTAGTCTGTTACTGAAATATTCCCTATGCTAATTACCCAGAATACCCCTTAAACCCCTGCTAATTACCCAGAAATCACGGGTCAGTTTGACCCAATTGCTTAGCCCAAATCTGACTTACAAAGAAAACCCATTTGAATCCTTTCTTTCTAGGCCTTTGATTTTAAAGAACCAAGTTCAAATTCACAAGACCTAAACGGATTCGACCCAAAAGAAAAAGAAAACAGAAATTCTTTGATCCAAAACTAACACGAAAGAAAAGGAAAAGAAGAAGACTGATTAACACTAAATAACAGAAAACCTAAAATTAATAACAGAAATTTGCTAAGAGCCTAAACATGCAATCAAAAGAAGTCTGTTAACAGACTAAAAAGGAAAATGAAAATAAGAGGACAGAAAAAGATGACGATGAGAAACAGAGAATGAGAACAGAAAAGGAAAAAAAGGAAAGAGATTACCTAACGGAGGACATGAAAGGCATGGCGTGGAGAAAACTCGCTTTGAACGGCCCCTTTTTATTCCGATTTCGGACCGAAATTGGTGTTCCTCGCTGGTTCTTGCCAAAAACCAAAGAGAATCATCAATTTAGGCCCTAAACGGTCTTTGAAGCTTGAAGGAATCAAAAGATTTTATGTTGTCATTTGTTTCTCTTCCTTAGATCTAAGATGGGTTCAATTTCGTGATGATTCGATGATCGTGGATGGTGGATTAGGATGCAAAGAGGGGTGATGGTTGCATGGCTGGATTTTGGTGGTGGTTGGAGCTCCACCACCGGCCGGAGATGGTGAAGAAGCTCAGGGCGGCGGGTCTAGGGTTGAAGGTGAAGGGGAAGGGTCGAAGTACATAGATACAAGGTTATTCGGACAATTATTTCAAAAATACAGGGGTGTTCCTTGGTTTGAAAGAAATCAACTGCCCAGATCTAACATCTCTCGAACGACGTCGCTTTGATTTTTGGGACAAGGGGGACTGGACCGGGTAAAAGAACGGATCCTGGGCCAATTTCGACGGGCTTCAGTGTAGAATCTTTGGGCTTGGGGAGAATTTAAATGGTTTTTAGCCCAATTCAGACTCTCCTCTTTGTTTTCCTTTCTCTTTCAATTCAATTTTCTTTTTATTTTCAAACTCTTTTTAATCTCTTTCAAATTAAAAAATAAAATCTAAACTAATTCCTAAATCAAATTAATCCTACCACATTGAATCTATTAACTTTAACTAATAATTATCACAATTAATTAAAAACCAAGTTAAAGGAAAAACTACCAAAATTCAAAACTAAAAATTAAAAAGTGCAAAAATAATTATTTTTGTGATTTTTTCCATTTTTATGAAACAAACTATTTTACCAATTAATCTAAAAATGTAAAATTAAATCCTAAATGCAAATGCAATATATTTTTGTATTTTTATGAATTAAAAAAATAAAATTAAACATGCACACAAAAATGCAACAATCAGGAAAATTCTACGATAATTCCTAAAAATAACAAATAATTAAAAGGAAAAATTCTAATTTTTGGGATTCTGTAGGAGCAATTCAGGTGAGGCAAAAATCACGTGCTCACAGCTGCCCCTCTTTGCTCGGAGACACGAAGGGTTTTCGGGCAAAGATAAAATGAGCAATTATGAGGGATTTTTGCCTGTTTGACACTCCATAAGAAGCATTTTTGAAAAAGAGTCTGACCGAACCTTGCTTCAAAGGTTGCCTACATATCCTTGGCTATAAAGGAATCAAATCAGTGTAGTTCTGGAAGTTTTGATAGCTGGGACTATCAGGAAGCTGTGATTTGTTGTTGCTGCTGCTACTGCTTGCTGAACTCCTTATTACACCAAAAATGGAAAATAAGAAGCTAACTAGCTAAGCCTATCAATACGAGTTACAAGATTCCTCCTCTATAAATTTCTTGAAGCTTGATCTTGAGTCTTAGCTGGTTCTTGCTGTGGACTCTGATCTGAATCTTGATGCTCGTCAACTGCAGGTACTGGTTCTTTCTCAGCTTTGGATCAGGGGGGACATGCTGAAGCTTGTGTTTTCAATCATATCTTGACAGTCCGCGTCTTTCTCCGCCTCGGCACTTTGAGTTCATTTCTTTTTGTTCTTTCCTTCTTTCTTTATTTTGGATAGAGACTCATTCTTTCGGCCATCTCGAATCCTGTGCCTCGAGGTCAAACCTGCTCAAACACCAAAAACAAAACAAACGAACAAAATTTTTCTGCCCCAGTTTTTCACTAGGAAAATTTTGTGAGTTATTCTGTAACAAAGTTTGAACTATATATATATTTTTTGAAAGCAATAAAATAAGGATTGTGTCTGTTTAGGAGGAAGAGATTAGGGAATGGAGCCCCTATATCTAAAATATCAACTCAGGACTGGAGCCGCTAATGTTGTAATGTTGGTAAAAGGCGATTAGGGATAAGGTGAGGCCCTATGTCTAAAAATCTCAATCAAGGATTGGAACCTAATGGTCGGCAAAAGCGACTAGGAATGGTGGCCCGTATGTCTATAAAATCTCAACTCAGGGATTGGAAGCCTTAATTGTTGGTAAAAAGGCGACTAGGGAATGGAGGTCCTATGTCAAAAATCTCAACTCAGGGATTGGAGCCCTAATGTTGGCAAAAAGGCGACTAGGGAATGGAGGCCCTATGTCTAAAATCTCAACTCAGGGATTGGAGCCCTAATGTTGGCAAAAAAAAGGCGACTAGGGAATGGAGGCCCTATGTCTAAAAATCTCAACTTAGGGATTGGAGCCCTAATGTTGGCGAAAAAGGCGACTAGGGAATGAAGGCCCTATGTCTAAAATCTCAACTCAGGGATTGGAGCCCTAGTGTTGGCAAAAAAGGTGACTAGGGAATGGAGGCCCTATGTCTAAAATCTCAACTTAGGGATTGGAGCCCTAATGTTGGAAAAAAGGCGACTAGGGGATGGAGGCCCTATGTCTAAAATTCTCAACTTAGGGATTGAAGCCCTAATGTTGGCAAAAAGGCGACTAGGAAATGGAGGCCCAATGTCTAAAATCTAAACTCAGGGATTGGAGCCCTAATGTTGGCAAAAAAAGCGACTAGGAAATGGAGGCCCTATGTCTAAAATCTAAACTCCGGTATTGGAGCCCTAATGTTGGCAAAAAAGGCGACTGGGGAATGGAGGCCCTATGTCTAAAATCTCGACTCAAGGATTGGAGCCCTAATGTTGGCAAAAAAAAGGCGACTAGGGAATGGAGGCCCTATGTCTAAAATCTCAACTCAGGGATTGGAGCCCTAATGTTGGCAAAAAAAAGGCGACTAGGGAATGGAGGCCCTATGTCTAAAATCTCAACTAAGGGATTAGAGCCCTAATGTTGGTAAAAAGGCGACGGGGAATGGAGGCCTTATGTCTAAAAATCTTAATTTAGGGATTGGAGCTCTAATGTTGGCAAAAAGGCGACTAGGGAATGGAGGCCCTATGTCTAAAAATCTCAACTTAGGGATTGGAGCCCTAATGTTGGCAAAGCGTAAAAAAATTGATATTGGGGATTCTAAACTATCATTTTTGTTTGGATTTTCCTTTTTTTTCTTTTTTTAGTTTCATTTTTATTTCATTTTAATAAAATGTAGGAAAGAACATGGAGGAAACTTCCCTTTTTGGATTGATTTCTTGCTGGAAAGCTGTTTCTAGCTCTAGCGCATCTTTTCATTTTTGGTTGCACCTGCTTTTGCACGGTTGCTTTGGGCTGCACCTGTTTCAATTTTTCAAACAAAGGACAATTGTTAGTTTGAAACGGTGGTTGGTTTTGTGGCCTTGATTGCTTTGATCACTTGATCTCGGCCCAACTCTTTTGGTGAGAACCTCTGCTGCTTGCTGGTTTTTCTGAAGATTGATCTCTCCTAAAACCGAAGAACTCAACTTTATTCCGCCTCTTGGGCTTTTGACTTTTGGATTTCTTTTCATTTTTAATAACTTGATTTCAGAGCATCGGCCATCATGGCCAATCAAGATCAACTTGATGCACCCGCTGAGGCTGGGTACTTTTCTTTGGACTTGGCTTTTATTAAGCGGAAACCTGTAAAACCTATCTTGCCACCTTTTCTTTGTATTAGTTTCAGAAATGGAGTTCGACCGAAAGGGATTCAAAGAAAAGTAAACAAAGGACAAGAAAATGAATTTAAGGAGAAGTGTCCCTTTCGGGGAGGAAAGACGGACTTATTTGGAGTGCATGCAGACTTCAATAGACATGAAATGCTTCTTGGACTGGATTCCCGATCCGCACAACTATCCCAACTTCTCATAAACTCATTGTGACCCACGTTTCAAAACTGAGAAACCTTGCCAGGACTCTTTCAATACCAATGGTGGTGAGGGGTTTTCTCCTTTTCGATCAACGGCGCCCTTTGCGGGTTTTCGCCAATCGACCTCTCTCATTTCTCTTCTTACCATCGCCTTATAGTGCTCTTTTGCGAGTTTTCACTAACAAGACTCTCTCATTTTTCAGTTTCTCTACTCACCATCGCCTCACGGTGCCCGTAGGTTTTCACCAATTAGACTCTCTCATTTTATTTCTCTCATTTTAATTATATCGGATCCAAACAACTGCGTTCTCCGATTTTGAAAACCTTTCGCCGATTGATCTGAAGGACTTGAAAAGATCTGGGTAAAATGATTTGGACTGAATTACAACTTTGGAACCATTCAGGCGGGATCATCGCCGAACCATTATAACATCTGCCCCAGTTTCACTTTTTGGGGAAATTTGGATTTTTGTTTTGGTGTGACTGAACCCCAGATAGAGGTTGCCTACGTATCCTTTCGGAATCAAGTCGAACGTAGTTCAGGGAAACATTTTGTTTTTGTTTTTGCTTTTCTTTTTCTTTTGTTTTGTTTTTCTTTTTCTTTTGTTTTGTTTTTCTTTTTCATATTTTCATTTTTTTCTTGTTTCAAGCATCTTCGAGTTCCAAAGAGGGTAATGGAAGAAAAGTAACCGGCTCAAAGGGTTACCAAAAGATTGGAGTGTTTGGGGTAGCGAGAATGAAAGCCTTCGTCATCCCAATTGGATAATGTTACTGCTGCAGAAGTATTAGACATAGTACCTTTTGACTGCATCTGCATTTACAACTGTTTCAGGGTCATTCCCTTCAATATCTCCCAGATACAATGCCCTTTTTGGCAACAACTTTCGGATAATGTATGGACCTTTCCAGTTAGGAGAAAATTTTCCTTTTGCTTCCTGATGATGGGGGAGAATACGCCTCAAAACGAGTTGTCCCACTTCAAAATTTCTAGGCTGCACTTTCTTGTTGTAGGCACGGGCCATTCTTTGTTGGTACAACTGCCCGTGGCAGACTGCGGCCATTCGCTTTTCATCGATCAGGGTCAACTGTTCCAAACGGGTTTTGACCCACTCACTGTCTTCAATTTCAGCCTCAACAATGATCCGGAGAGAAGGGATTTCAACTTCCGCGGGTATTGCGGCTTTAGTGCCATAAACCAAAAGGTATGGGGTTGCTCCGGCCGATGTGCGCACAGTAGTGCGATACCCCAACAATGCAAAAGGCAACTTTTCATGCCACTGCCTAGAACTTTGAATCATCTTTCTCAAAATCTTTTTGATGTTCTTATTTGCTGCTTCGACGGCACCATTGGCTTTAGGCCGATAAGGAGTAGAGTTCTGATGCGTTATTTTGAATTGTTCGCATATCTCTTCCATCAAATGACTATTCAAGTTTGCAGCATTATCTGTGATGATAGTTGCAGGGATACCAAAACGGCAGATAAGATTGGAGTGCACAAAATCTACCACAGCTTTCTTGGTGACAGATTTGAGCGTGATTGCTTCAACCCACTTCGTGAAATAGTCGATGGCGACCAGTATGAATCTGTGTCCATTTGAAGCTTTCGGCCCAATTACATCCATGCCCCAAGCAACGAATGGCCAAGGTGCTGACATGGGATGCAGTTCTGTAGGCGGTGCATGAATCAAGTCGTCGTGCACCTGACATTGACGACATTTTCGGACGAAGCTGAAGCAGTCTTTTTCCATAGTCATCCAGTAATAACCCGCTCGAAGGATTTTCTTTGCCAAAATATACCCGTTCATGTAGGGTCCGCACACTCCTGCGTGCACTTCATACATGATTCTTCCGGCCTTTTCGGCGTCAACACATCTTAAAAAGTTGAGATCCGGGGTCCTTTTGTACAAGACATCAACACTCTAGAAGAAACCACTTGCGTGCTGTCTAATGGTTCTCTTTTGGTCTCCACTGGCTTGCTCGGGGTATTCTTTAGTTTTCAGAAATCTTTTGATGTCATGATACCATGGTTGAACATTTAGTTCTGCCCCAATCGTATTACAGTAGCCATGCCTTTCCCTAATTTGGATTTCCAAGGGATCAATGTGGGCACTGCCTGGGTATGGCAGCATCGAGGCTAAAGTGGCAAGTGCATCAGCTAGTTCATTGTGACAACGAGGGATGTACCTGAACTCTATTGACTTGAAACGCTTGCTGAGATCTTCCACATGTTGCCTGTAGGGAATAAGTTTGACATCTCGAGTCTCCCATTCTCCCTGGGCTTGTCGGATAATTAGATCCGAGTCTCCCGTAACTAACAATTCTTCGACATCTTGGTCAATTGCCATGTTCATACCCATAATGCAAGCCTCATACTCGGCAGTGTTGTTTGTGCAGAAAAATCGGAGCCGGGCTGTGGCTGGATAATGCTGACCAGTGGGTGAGATCAAGATTGCCCCAATTCCAATACCTTTTGCGTTCACCGCTCGATCAAAGAACATTTTCCAAGCATTAGTTTCTTCGGATATTGCCTCAACTAAATTTACCTCTTCATACGGGAAGTAGGTGCTCAAAGGTTGGTATTCGTCGTCAACCGGGTTTTCAGCCAAATAATGTGCTAAAGCCTGGGCTTTCATCGCCGTGCGGGTGACATAGACTATGTCAAATTCAGTGAGCAGGATCTGCCATTTTGCTAACCTTCCCGTGGGCATTGGTTTCTGGAATATGTATTTGAAAGGATCCAACCTAGTTATGAGGTAAGTGGTGTAGGCTTGTAGATAATGCCTCAACTTCTGAGCGATCCAGGTTAAAGCACAGCAAGTTCTTTCCAACAAAGTATACATAGCTTCATAACTGGTAAACTTCTTACTCAAATAGTAGATTGCCTGTTCTTTCTTTCCGGTCACATCATGTTGTCCGAGGACATAGCCAAAAGAATTTTCCAAGACTGTTAGATACAAGAACAGAGCCTCCCTAGCTCAGGCGGGACCAAGACTGGCGGATTTGACAGATATTCCTTGATTTTGTCAAAAGCTTCTTGACATTCGTCTGTCCATTTGGTTGCCACATCTTTCTTTAACAACATGAATATGGGTTCACACGTGGATGTCAACTGAGCAATGAACCGGCTGATGTAATTCAATCTACCCAATAAGCTCATCACATCCTTCTTGGTTTTCGGAGGAGGCAAATCCCAAATAGACTTTATCTTGGTTGGGTCTGACTCGATGCCCCTCCGACTGACTATGAATCCCAAGAGTTTGCCAGATGGGACCCCAAATGCACATTTGGCTGGGTTTAACTTTAAATCATATTTGCGCAGTCGCTCAAAGAATTTCCTCAAATCCCGAACATGGTCATCCTAGGTCTTGGACTTAATGATCACGTCATCCACATACACCTCTATCTCTTGGTGCATCATATCATGAAAAATGGCAGTCATGGCCCTCATGTAGGTTGCCCCGGCGTCTTTCAAACCAAACGGCATGACCCTTTAACAGTATGTGCCCCAGGGTATGGTAAAAGCTGTCTTTTCTGCATCTTCTTCATCCATCAACACCTGGTGATATCCTGCGTAACAATCCTCGAAGGACTGTATCTCATGTTTGGCGCAGTTATCAACAAGGATGTGGATGTTCGGCAAAGGGAAGTTATATTTGGGACTTGCTTTGTTTAGATCTCTGTAATCCACACACACTCGGGTTTTCCCGTCTTTCTTTGGCACTGGAACTACATTGGCTAGCCATGTGGTGGATCGAACCACTCGGATCACCCCCGCTTTCAATTGTTTCATGACTTCTTCTTTGATCTTGTCGTCGATATCAGTTTTAAACTTTCTTTGCTTTTGCTGGACAGGGGGATAATCGGGGTAAGTCGTTAACTTATGAACCACCAAATCAACACTTAGTCCTGGCATGTCGTCATATGACCCAGCAAACACATCTTTGAACTCAAACAAGAGTTGTATTAATGCATCGCAGGTTTCTCCATCTGTGCGAATGCTTATCTTGGTTTCCCTGATTTATTCAGAACTACCCAAATTAACCGGCTCAGTATCGTTTAAACTCAGCTTAGGTTTATTCTCAAATTGTTCCAATTCTCGATTTATTTCCTTAAAAGCCTCTTCTTCATCGTATTCAGGTTCTTGGTTCATTATTTCACAGTTAGACAGCGTGTTTGGATCTGGGCATGAAGTCCGCAAGCATGTCATGTTATTTAAAGCCGCATTATTAGGGCTGAAAAAGAGATAAAAGAGAAAATAACAAAATCAGAGAGAATAAAGAAAGATGAACGATGAAATATTGATTTCATTTCATTGAATTTGAAGATAACAGGGTTTACATTGGAATTTAAACGACAGGAAACTAAATAAACATCCGCGTTACACCTTGGGATAACTCGTGATGTAGAAAAAGTGGCAGGACTGGTCTACCGGGACTCCCGCCCGATTGGGAATGGCGTAGCCTTCCAATTCTGCAGCTTGGCATTAGGTCCCATATACAGCACCTCAGCGGTGCTTGAGCCTTCCCCTGGTTGGACCATGTGGGTTTGATACAGTATCTTCCTCATAGCCCCACAGATTTCTTCAATTTCTTCGGCCGTAAAGGCCTCATCTTCCTCTTCCTCATTGTATTTAGGCTTGACAAATGTTCTATACAGATGCGGAACTGGCCGAGGTAAGACCCAACCATCGTTCTTTCTTTCATCTGCCCACTTTACATCAACTGGCGTGGGTCGGAAGCCTACACCAAAGAACTTCTCACTGGCAGTCAGGGTGATAGGTTCAACTATTCCTTGCAATGATTTCCCAAGCCCCTTCCCAGGTTTGTAACCATGCCTGATCATTTCTTTAGCAACTAGGATTGATGCATTTGAAAGGTATGGTTGAGGTCAAGGGTTTCCTTCTTCACACTGGTCTGCGACCACAATCTCAAAAGCCTGATAGATTATGTGTTCACTCCCCTCTCTTGCTTCAAGTCACGGGACTGACGGGTCCCAAAAGATCGACTGCTCATCCTCTCCGTGAACTACGATCTCCTGATCTTCATGTTCGAATTTCACCATCTGGTGGAGAGTAGAAGGCACAGCCCCTGCTGAGTGGATCCACGACCTACCTAAGAGAAAATTGTAGGAAGTATCCATGTCCAAAACCTGGAAGGTCACTTCGAAGTCTACTGGGCAGATAGTCAGGATCAGATCAATCTCGCCTATTGTGTCCCTCTTTATGCCGTCAAAGGCACACACACAAACGTTGTTGGGTCTTATTCTCTCAGTACCGATTTCTACACGCTGCAGAGTTGAGAGTGGGCAAATATCTACCCCAGAACCGCCATCTAGCATGACCCTTTTCACGCAATACCCTTCGCATTTCACTGTCAGGTGAAGGGCTTTGTTGTGTGCGGCCCCCTCCGGGAGCAGATCATTCTTGCTGAAAGAGATTTGGTTGATTGCAAAAAATCTCTCTGCCATTCTCTCCAATTGTTCTACAGTGGTTTCAATGGGTACATATGCCTCGTTGAGAGTTTTGATCAATACCTTTTGATGTTCAGTAGAGTTCATCAACAGAGATAACAGAGAGACTTGAGCAGAAGACTTTCGGAGCTGGTCGATTATCTCGTAATCAGCCATTTTCATTTTTTGAAAGAACACCTCCGCTTCTTCAGCACTCACCGGCTTCTTAGGTGGGAAATGCTTTTTCGTGGCATTATTCACTTCCTCTGAATTGAAGTACTTCTTGGTCGGGCTGTTATCCTGAACTTCTATCGAGATCTCTTTGCCTTTGTAAGTTACTACCGCTTTGTTATAGTTCCATGGAACGGCAGTGGGATCCACGGGCTCACTCAGCCTTGGTGGAATTATTCGCCCCCGCACCACGTAGGTCCCTTTGGGTACATACATTTGGGATCCCTTGTTGAGCTCAAACCTTCGAGGAGGGCTTAATGACATCTGTTCTTTCTTGCGGCCTCGAGGAACATAGAGAACGGCATCTTTGGAGGGTGTAGCCTCATTTTCAGCTTCCACTTTCTTTTTCGTCTTCTGAGGAGTGGTTTTGCTTTTCTTCTCTCCCTTGTCTTGTTTTGTGAGATCCCTTGGCTTATTTTCCACATCAGCTATAGCAATGATGGCTTTTAGAGCTGGGTCAAACTCTTTGTCTTCACAAATCATCCCAATAATCGGCCCGTTGTTGTGAGCCGGTAATGGATTGTTGGTTACATTAGGAACGTCTTCGTCCTTTAGCACGATTCTCTTTTGTTCTATCAGGTTCTCCACAGCCCTCTTCAGGGTCCAACAATCATCTGTATCATGCCCCTCTGCCCCTGAATGGTAGGCGCATCGAGTACCAGCTCTATAAGCGGGCGATGCTGGATTCTGCCTGGTTTGGGGAACAGGCTGCAGCAAACCCATCTGAACAAGTTTGGGGAACAGGCTGGAATAGGATTCACCGATGGGTGTGAAGTTTGGCCTCTTGGGTGGTTCACGGGCGTGGAAGTTGTTTTGCGGAGTCTGGGGATTATAGTGAGCTTGGTAAGGAGATTGATTTCTGGGAAATGGAGCTCTGTTTTGATTAAATTGTTATTGTGGCCTGACGTAGGGTTGGGCATTCATCATTGCGTATGGCTGAGGAGCCATATTGTAGGCCACATCCTGGTGGGGGTAGTAATGTTGTGGGGTTCTTTCAGAGAAAAGAGGTCTTGGTGGACAGGGTTTTCTTGCACTTGAAGTGGCCATTGCTGCTTCTTCTTTCTTCCTTCGGTTGGCTACTCCTCCATACCCACCCTGGATGGCTTGGGAGGTAGCCCTTATAGCAGACTGACTCAAGATTCGCCCTGTTTTCAACCCATTTTCAACCATTTCACCGATTTTGATGGCTTCGGCAAACGGCTTACCCATCGCAGACATCGTTTTGATAATAATCGGCCTCTTGAGCTTGAAGGAAGACACTGACCATCTCTGTTTCGTCCATGGGAGGTTTAACTCTGGCGGCTTGTTCGCGCCACCTGACAGCATACTCTCGGAAGCTCTCCGAGGACTTCTTCTTTAGGTTTGACAATGAATTTTTGTCAGGAGCGATGTCAATGTTATATTGGAACTGCCTGACAAAGTCCCGAGCCAAGTCGTCCCAGATGTGCCAGCGAGATATATCCTGATCCATATACCATTCTGAAGCGATACCGACCAAACTTTCTCCAAAGTAAGCCATGAGCAGCTCTTCTTTTCCGCCCGCACCCCACAGTTGGTTGCAATACCTTTTGAGGTGGGCAAGGGGATCCCCATGCCCATCATATTTCTAAAACTTCGGGGTTTTGGAACCCAAGGGTAGATGTACGTGTGGGAACATGCACAGATCAGCGTAAGATACGCTCTTTTGCCCACTCAGACCTTGTATATTCTTGAGACTTTGTTCCATGCTTCTCATCTTTCTCGTAATCTCCTCTTATTCAAGGGTCTTTGCAGTTTTCTCCTGCCCTACGGTAAACTCGTACCGAGGCGGCTGAGGATAAGCACTAGTAGCAAACTGGGTTGGTTCCATTGGGAAAGATGGTGCTTGAAAGGTGAAAGAGGATGGATCGAAGCTAGGCCTGGGTAGGGTAGGTTGTGCTGTAGCTGAGCAGGGTGGCGCAGTGAATATGTTTGAAGCCGCACCTGAAACTAACACCTAGGGGCGAGCCTCAGAAGGTGTTTCCACAAAGTTGGCAGACATGGTAGGATATCCTAGTGGGGTGTTTGGATAGCTTATGGGAATGTTGGAGATCCTACTTGCCCTGGGAAAAAGCTCGGGAAATCCAGGGATTGCACTTGGTGGTTCTTTTCCATTTGCCCAGGCGTCCCACATTTCCATCATGCGGAGACGCAGAAATCTATTTTCCTCGGCAGCTGCCGATTCTGAAGTTGGGATGCCCGAGATCGGACTCTCATCCGCAATAGGAACTATTGGCAGAGTCATTTCTGAAGACATTTCAACGCTCCTTTTCGACCTCGTGAAGTATGGATGCAAAGCCATACTACCACAAAACCAACCACCTTACTATAAAACCTGGACTTAACAGTAGACAACAAACTGGTCAGTTTGAAGCAAATAACACATAGGTAATCGTACGTTGGGGGTGTGATGCACCTATACAGTTAAATGTGTTTCTACGTGTTTTGCAACGGTTGCATGTTTCATCCCGGCTTTACTATTCTTTCTACTTTCCCAGTTTCCACTCTTTTCTTTCCATCTCTTTTCTTGCTCTCTTTTTCTCATTTTTCTTCTGATTTTTCTTCGGCTCTCTTTTCTTTCTTTTGGGTTTTCTTTCGGTTCTTTCTTTTTGCATCTCTCTCTTATTTGAGTTATTTACAAAAATCATGACCGGATCCGATGAGGATTGCCTACGTATCACGACGCCGCGTGAATCAGATCATTATGTAGTTCAAGAAAATAAATGCGAAAAAATAAAGAAACAATTTTTGGAATTTTCAATTTTCATTAATAAAACTGCTAAACTTTTCTATTACAAAAGACTTCAACGTACTCATTTTCTTGGGATTTTTAAAACTATGAACAGACTTAAAAACAACTTTTAAACTAACAACTGGGATACCGACTCGATAAATGAAAAATCATGAATACATCAATGCTTCAACTCCTGGGGCCCGTGGGAAATCATTCGGTCTCGCCACGGGCCTACGTGCGAGATCCCCTTGAAGCCACTCCAAATCACTCATTATCTGGCGGACAAATGTCATTACTGCAGCGAAGAAAGTGGTTTGAGTCATGTCCTCACATGCTTGGCAATTCATGACGATGTAGTCGGCAATGGCTCTAACCCTCTCTCGGACAATACCCTTTTCCTAAAGCAGGCACCCGATTTGCTGATTCCGGGCTTCTAGCACCTGAGTGTCACGCTGGCTTTAATTTTGCAACTGTTGCATATCTTCCTCCATCTGAGCCATCAAAGCATAACAATGTTCCCTATCGGCTTTAAAGTTCCTAGCCTGTTTGTCTGCCTCATTTTCAAGGGTGGTTAGCTTCTTCTTCAGATTGGTAATTGTCCCCTCATATTTTCTCTTCATTTGTTGCATAAACTGTGCCCGCCCTTCTGCATTCTTTGCCAATTGGGCCCGGACTATTGCTAGACTGGCCTCAGATTTTTCTAGGTCATCTTGACACTCAAGTACTTTCTTTCTCAGACTGCTTATAAGCCTTTCATCCGCTCGGCTCCTTTCCGGGTTCCTAGCAGCTATTCTCATTTTCTAGATTCGAGCTTTGAGGGCTTCATTTTCCTGAGTTAACTTTTTCTTTTCCCCTTCATCTGCGGCAGCTTGGATACTATTGCCAAATTTGAGGTCCCTGATTTGTCCCTCTAACTTACTTATTTTGGCCCTATAGCTTTCTTCTTTTGCCAACCAGCCCCACTGCTCCTGCGAGTCATTAGTGAATTGTTGAACATAAGGTCTCTTAGCAGGTCTCTTAGGAATCTGAAACCTTTTACCGAACCAAATAATGTACTTGGGGTCTACCTCACCTCTAGCTAGATCCCGCACCGTAGTCTTAGGTTCGATAAATCTGCACTCATTCCACACTCGGCGAACTCTTCCTTCCAGAAATATGGCCTTTGGGCCCAATTCGATGACATGCCTACTCAAATCTTCGTCATGAGGAACGGTTTGAAATCTGCCCAGTTGGCACAAAACCCTGTGAGGAGCATACGGCTGGATGCTCCGGATGCCCATCAGGAGAAGATAACACACATCGGATGACATATATATTGCTTCGGTGACAGGGAGCCATCCGAACGCCCACTCAATCTTATCAGAAGTTAAAGAACTTAAGTGTGCAAACCAAGCTTCGGTACCCTCGGGACATTCAACACCCACCACTCAGCTTTCAAATTCTTCGATGCAATCCAAATCGGTCAAACCGTAGTTCATATACCCGACATGGTGGAGAGATGTTCCTGTATCGACAATTGTAGTAGTAATTTGCAGCCTTGGAAGAATTTTCCCCCTTCCCGACAAATGGCCAAAGCTCGGTAAATCTCAGATAAGATCAGGGGAACCAAGGTGCCATTATCAAACCCCGTCTTGCCTCCTATTTATCTTTATTTTCGGCGTGGGTCAGACCAGTATTCGGTGCTTCAAAACCTTGGGGGTTACCATAGCGTTGATACAAGAACTGGAAAGTACAATACCCTTCAGACAAATTCCCATCCTGAATATCCCGGCTAATACTCAACATGTCCAGAAATTTGTGAGGAGATACCGGTCTTGGTGACACAGGGTACCGACTTCTAAGGTTTCCACTGAGGCCGGCATAACCCGCAACTTCCTCTAGCATGGGTGTGAGCTTAAAGTCAGTGAAGCGGAACATATTGCGAGTTGGATCCCAAAAAGGTATCAAGGCTTCAATCACGTCCAATCTTGGCTTGATGTTCAAAAGTCCGATAAGACCACCCAAAACCTTTACCACGGTTCCTCCACTGCCTTTCCCTAAATCGTTCCACCACATGTGGAGGTGTAAGGGGATCTCTTTAAGAGCTGCGAAGGGTTCATTTTCATCTGTGCTCATCCTACACATTTATTAGGGTGATTTAATTAAAAGAAAAATTCTGACTCATTTTGACTCAAGAAAAAGTTAACACTATATTTATAAAAAATTCGGCTTTGCAAATACGGCCTTTCAGCACTTCGAGTAAGAAGATTTTAAGGCTGTGTTTGCTAACCGGCCAAAACCTTGAAAAAGTGACCAAAGGTGGTTGTTCTTACAAAAACGGCCTTCCGGCGCCCTTTTGGGGACATTCGGATATTTTAGAAAGAATGGCATCACCCTGCTTATTTATAATAAAAAATAAAATTTTTGTTCTTTTTGGGCTATTTTTGCATAAAGGGAAGTTGGACGCGATGGGGGTTGCCTACGTATCCCACACCCGGTGAGAATCAAGCTGGCGTAGTTCGGGCAGATTTGACAAAAAAAATAAAAAATAAAAAACAACACCAACTATTTGAAAATAAGATTTTCTTTTTTTTTTCAAAATTTCGGCAGAGTTTCAGTACATTTTGGATATTGGTTTTTTCAAAAAACAGGCAATTATCCCTCTTAATCCTCACACTGACTCTTCTTTTTCCCAACATTCTCCTATTATTCATGAGCCGGTCAACATGCAAATCCGAAGCAAATAAATGCACAAGTAGCAAGTAGGATGCATCAGGTCTTTTCATTTCGGGTACACCTGTCCTAGACGGACCCAACCCCTGTGTTGAGTCCCCTAAGTCAAATGCACGTGATGCAAACAAGCGTTCCTACTAGGGATCCGGCATGAGGCTTTGTTATACTAGGTTTAAAAATCTGGGTTTATTGTTCTAGACCTGGCTTACCTGAGCGGACAACTCGAGCGAGGGGGGCCAGCGTACCGGGAATACAGAAGCTTCACCGGCTTTGTAACTTGTCCGAACCTCGTTCTAAAATTGGATATGACTCTAACAGAAGAGAAGTTACACGAAGTGCACCCTTCCCAGATGATTTAGAAGACTTAGAGAGAGGAGGGTTTCGTAGCGATTTATATACAGTCCAAACAATATCAAAGCGGTAAAAAGCGGCATTTAGCATATTAGGCTCAAACATGTAGAAAAATCAGATAATGAAACAAGCCAACTATAACAGTTATTCTAAGCTCGAATTCTTAAACCCTGAACCAAAGTTCTGGGTTTGGATCCCCAGCAGAGTCGCCAGAGCTGTCACACCTCCTTTTTTACACACCCGAAGGTAGCATAAGGGAGTTTTTCCACTTTATGCGACATTATTCGAAATGGGATTATTTATTTAATTTTATTTAGAGTCGCCACTTGGGATGGTTTGTTTTCTGGTGTCCTAAGTCACCGGTTTATTTTAAAATCCCAAATCGAGGAAAATTCGACTTTCCTTTTGAAGTCTGCGAACCAAAAATTCTGAATAAGGAATTCTGTTAACCCGAGGGAAGGTGTTAGGCACCCCCGGATTCCGTGGTTCTAGCACGGTCGCTTAAACTATCATAATTGGCCTATTATCTGATTTTAATACATGTTTTAGCCTATGGTTCAATTACAACTTATTAACCGCTTTTAAAAAATTTTAAGAAGATTTTAACGTCATCTAAAACGCGTGTTTGGACCACGCCACATGAAATGCACCCGCAGTCCGAGACACATTTTATTTAACGTTGTTGAGATTTGAATTTGGGTCACATGAAATGCACACCCGAGTATAGGAAGGTAATTTTTTAAAATAGCGCCCCTAAAGCAACTACGCACTTTAAACTTTGCGAGGGCCATGGAAATTTCAACTAAATGGCACGCCTCGATTTCTAAGGATTAAAATTAATCAAGTGAGGGCCATGCATTTTGAGATTTTGTTTGGCAAGGCGCACCTCAATTTATTCTAACCCAAAAGGTTTCTCAATTAGCTTATGAGGACCATAAATTATACATTTGGCTAATATGGCACACCTCAACCCATTTTAAAGAGTCTGGTTAATTAAGGAAAAAACCTAAAGGAATTCGAATTACCTTCTATGCTAAGAGTACAAACTTAACGAAAGAACTGTATTTTTATGAAACGAAACAGGTCCAAAAGGCAAAACAATTCATTCGCAAACACCTTCAGGCTTGGGCTCAAATGAGCCTAATTCTTGATAGCAACAAAGGCGTCCATGGCATGGCACACGGTTTGAAGTGGGACTTTTAGCCATTGGGCCAGTACTAAACCCAATATTCAGAGCCAAACAATTATGCAGATTCAATTAAATGCCAACCAAGTAAGACTAAACAAACACAAAATTAAACTGATAATTACTTCTGACTTTTAACTGTTGAAACACTAACTAATCCTTCTGCATTTTTAATATTCACACTTATACAAACTCACAAGTAAATTAGATGGAACACTCATCAGCTGGGTCAGCTATAAGCCAAACTTCGGAACCTAATCCATGATACCAAACCACTTGGAATGCAGACCCAACAAGGCTATATGAAACATGACATTGGATTAACATTCTTACTTCTGCATTTTAACCATTCATACCCACACCGACTGATTGAGCATTCTGAATACCAATTCTAAGTTTAAACATATTCAACATGCCATCCAAAAGTAGATCAATGCATGCTTTTACCCTTTGAAGCAGCCTAGATCATTTTCTTTTCTCTTAACATGATTTTATACATACTAAACTTAAGAGAAACATTCAGCCACCCAACTTCATGAACATCGCAGCATCAAACACCACCAACATGTGACAACAATTTAAATGAACTACATAGCAGAAAATGTCCAATGCAGTCCACATTAAGCTTTAATATGATGGAATGTAGAGCCTAAACTGCTGCTTCTACCAAACAAATTGTTCTCCCAGTTTTCATGACGGTCCCAAATTAGATACAATAGTAAAAGCTCACTTATCCAAGCCAGAACTCAATTAGACATTGTAGCACATCAAGTTAAAAAAAAACAAATCAAAGTAACACGACTGAATCAACAAAATAAACTAATGTTATGCTTTAAATTCATGCTTTTCATTTCATTCTTCAAATCAACTTCACAAAACAATTGAGGCTCAGGAGCATGTACCTGAATATTGCAAAAAACAGGACTAGAAACTCAGTTTTGAGATTAGGAAGAAACAAACAGCAGCAGTAGATCAACAATGAGAAGCATCAAAAGGGATCAGCTCCAACACAGTAATGGAACAGTAAACAAAACAACAAAAACTCAAACCAAAACTTTTAAAAATCCAAGGCTCAATCCATTTTAACTCAGGTGCAGAAATGTGAAGTTCTTCAGAAATTCTAGCTAATAAAGAGGATCAGAAAACAGAATTTGAGTTGTTTCAGCAATGAAATGCAGGGAATTCAAGGTTATTTCAGAATTCTTCAAAGAAAAGCAGCCGTTTCAGTTTTCAGGATCTTTCTTCTCTTAATTTCTGACTTGCTAGTGAAGTAAAGATGCTTTTATAGGCAAGGTATTAGGGCAGCCTAAAGGGATTCAATTTTGCATTTTAAAACCTTTTGCAATTTTTGTTTTAGCTTAGATACCCCTAGTTCAGAAATCAAGTTTTCAAATTAACCCCAATCCCAGCTTCCTAGAAGCTTCCTAGTCTGTTACTGAAATATTCCCTATGCTAATTACCCAGAATACCCCTTAAACCCCTGCTAATTACCCAGAAATCACGGGTCAGTTTGACCCAATTGCTTAGCCCAAATCTGACTTACAAAGAAAACCCATTTGAATCCTTTCTTTCTAGGCCTTTGATTTTAAAGAACCAAGTTCAAATTCACAAGACCTAAACGGATTCGACCCAAAAGAAAAAGAAAACAGAAATTCTTTGATCCAAAACTAACACGAAAGAAAAGGAAAAGAAGAAGACTGATTAACACTAAATAACAGAAAACCTAAAATTAATAACAGAAATTTGCTAAGAGCCTAAACATGCAATCAAAAGAAGTCTGTTAACAGACTAAAAAGGAAAATGAAAATAAGAGGACAGAAAAAGATGACGATGAGAAACAGAGAATGAGAACAGAAAAGGAAAAAAAGGAAAGAGATTACCTAACGGAGGACATGAAAGGCATGGCGTGGAGAAAACTCGCTTTGAACGGCCCCTTTTTATTCCGATTTCGGACCGAAATTGGTGTTCCTCGCTGGTTCTTGCCAAAAACCAAAGAGAATCATCAATTTAGGCCCTAAACGGTCTTTGAAGCTTGAAGGAATCAAAAGATTTTATGTTGTCATTTGTTTCTCTTCCTTAGATCTAAGATGGGTTCAATTTCGTGATGATTCGATGATCGTGGATGGTGGATTAGGATGCAAAGAGGGGTGATGGTTGCATGGCTGGATTTTGGTGGTGGTTGGAGCTCCACCACCGGCCGGAGATGGTGAAGAAGCTCAGGGCGGCGGGTCTAGGGTTGAAGGTGAAGGGGAAGGGTCGAAGTACATAGATACAAGGTTATTCGGACAATTATTTCAAAAATACAGGGGTGTTCCTTGGTTTGAAAGAAATCAACTGCCCAGATCTAACATCTCTCGAACGACGTCGCTTTGATTTTTGGGACAAGGGGGACTGGACCGGGTAAAAGAACGGATCCTGGGCCAATTTCGACGGGCTTCAGTGTAGAATCTTTGGGCTTGGGGAGAATTTAAATGGTTTTTAGCCCAATTCAGACTCTCCTCTTTGTTTTCCTTTCTCTTTCAATTCAATTTTCTTTTTATTTTCAAACTCTTTTTAATCTCTTTCAAATTAAAAAATAAAATCTAAACTAATTCCTAAATCAAATTAATCCTACCACATTGAATCTATTAACTTTAACTAATAATTATCACAATTAATTAAAAACCAAGTTAAAGGAAAAACTACCAAAATTCAAAACTAAAAATTAAAAAGTGCAAAAATAATTATTTTTGTGATTTTTTCCATTTTTATGAAACAAACTATTTTACCAATTAATCTAAAAATGTAAAATTAAATCCTAAATGCAAATGCAATATATTTTTGTATTTTTATGAATTANCTTTTCAACCAGCCGAGGTTATTTATGGGTCAGAAGAAGAGGAAGCATTAGCAGCGATGAGGAACTTGTTCCTGGAAGATGATGATATAGACTGTTGTGCCATTTTTGAGGAGGAGGGGGAGGAAGGCCCTTCCATACAGGCTGTGAGCAGAGGAGCACACCTCAGCAACTGGACCGTCAGAACCACCAGAGCCCGACGTGCCTCGGGGTAGCAAGGCTGAACAAAGCATTACGCACTATTTTGCTTTATTAAAGTTTATTTTCTTTTTCGCAAGAAAGAGCTCCAATGTTCAAAACACTTATGGAATTTATTAAAGTATTTCAATTTTCTTACAAATCTCTCTCTTATTATTTCTCTCATTACTTTACTCAAACAGCATTACTATTACTTATCTTGACGAACCAATGACTGTGACATGCAACGAGACAACGCGACAAACGGACACAGATTCAGAGGAAGATGATATACCAGAAGAAATCGTTAAAGAAGTTGAGAATTTTGAGAATAGGCCTAAGTCCAACCTGGACGAGACGGAGATCGTCAATCCAGGAAATGCAGAGAACATCAAAGAAACACGAGTCAGTTTGTCACCGTCTGAGAAGGAAGAGTATACAAAATTTCTAAAGGAATATGAGGACATATTCGCATGGTCATTATGACGACATGACTGGTCTAAGCATGTCCATTGTGGCTCATAAATTACCGACTGATCCAGCCTGTCCGCCAGTGAAACAGAAGCTCAGAAAGTTCAAGCCAGATATGAGTTTGAAAATAAAGGAAGAGGTCACTAAGCAGGTCAAAGCTAAGGTCCTCCGGGTAGTAGAGTATCCGACATGGTTAGCCAACATTGTTCCAGTACCGAAGAAGGATGGGAAGGTTAGAATTTGCGTCGACTACCGGGATCTCAACCGGGCCAGTCCAAAAGACGACTTTCCCTTGCCGAATATACACATCTTGATTGACAACTGCGCCAAGCATGAGTTGCAGTCGTTCGTTGATTGTTTCGCTGGGTACCATCAGATATGGATGGATGAAGAGGATGCTGAGAAAACGGCTTTTATTCCGCCGTGGGGGATGTATTGTTACAAAATGATGTTGTTTGGGTTAAAGAATGCAGGGGCCACCTACATGAGGGCCATGACCATAATTTTTCATGACATGATACACAAGGAGATCGAAGTGTATGTAGACGACGTCATCATCAAATCGCAGAAAGCCGCTGATCACATGGGAGATTTGAGGAAATTCTTCAATAGACTGAGAAGGTACAACCTGAAGCTAAATCCCGCAAAATGTGCATTTGGGGTTCCTGCCAAAAAACTACTTGGGTTCATGCCGCCGAGGGATAGAACTGGATCCATTAACGGTCAAAGCTATTCAGGAATTTCCGCCGCCAAAGAGCAAGAAGAAGGTTATGTGTTTCTTGGGGAGACTTAACTACATCAGCCAGTTCATAGCTCAGTCCACTGTCATTTGTGAGCCGATCTTTAAGATGTTGAAGAAGGACGACGCTACCAAATGGACTGACGACTGCCAGAAAGCCTTCGACAAAATCAAAGAGTACCTGTCAACACCGCCGGTTCTGGTTCTGCCCGAACCAGGTAGACCCCTGCTACTCTACCTTGCAGTATTGGATGGGGCGTTTGGTTGTGTTCTGGGGTAGCATGATGAAACGGGGAGAAAAGAGCACGCCATTTATTATCTCAGCAAGAAGTTCACCCCGTACGAGGCCCGGTATTCCTTACTAGAGTGCACCTGCTGTGCTTTGACTTGGGCAGCTCAAAAGTTGAGGCATTATTTCTGTGCTTACACCACGTATCGCATATCAAGAATGGACCCATTGAAGTATATCTTTCAGAAGCCCATGCCCACCGGCAAGCTAGCCAAGTGGCAGATCCTGCTGAGTGAATTTAACATTGTCTACGTGACTCAGAAAACAATCAAAGGACAGGCCCTAGCAGATCACCTCGCTGAAAACCCTATGGATGGAGAATACAAGCCTCTGAAGACGTATATTCCTGATAGGAGGTATCCTTCATAGGAGAGGACATTGCATAATCCTATGACGGTTGGAGGATGTTTTTTGACGGAGCACCAAATTTCAAGGGAGTTGGCATAGGAGCAGTCCTAGTATCAAAAACCGGCCAGCATTATCCGGTATCCGCCAAGCTCAGGTTCCCATGTACCAACAATATGGCCGAGTATGAAGCTTGCATCTTGGGGCTCAAGATGGCCATTGACATGAACGTCCAAGAGTTGCTAGTGATTGGAGATTCGGATTTGCTTATACATCAGGTCCGAGAAGAATGCGCAACCAAGAACTCCAAGATACTCCCGTATTTGCATCATGTACAGGAGTTGAGAATGAGGTTCATAAAGACAGAGTTCCGGCATGTTCTCAGAGTCCAGAATGAGTTTGCCGATGCATTGGCCACTCTATCATCCATGATTCATCATCCAGATAAGAACTTCATAGACCCTATTCCATAAAGATTCATGATCAGCCAGCTTACTATGCTCATGTCGAGGAAGAAGCAGACGGAAAGCCTTGGTTTCATGACATCAAGGAATTTTTGGCCGAAGGAAAATATCCAGAGCTTGCAAATGCTATTCAGAAGCGCACTCTGCGAAGATTGTCCAACAATTTCTTCCACAGCGGAGGAATCCTGTATAGGAGAACTCCGGATTTGGGTTTGCTAAGGTGTGTTGATGCAAAGGAAGCATCCAAACTGCTAGAGGAAATTTATGCTGGGACCTGTGGTCCACATATGAACGGTTTTGTCTTAGCCAAGAAGATACTCCGGGCAGGTTATTTCTGGATGACTATGGAAACGGACTGCATCCAGTATGTTCGAAAGTGCCACCGCTGTCAGATCCATGCAAACATGATAAAAGTTCCTCCAAATGAGCTTAATGCAACAAGCTCGCCATGGCCGTTTGCCGCATGGGGAATGGATGTTATCGGACCAATCGAACCTGCCGCATCAAATGGGCACAGGTTTATCCTAGTAGCAATTGATTATTTCACTAAATGGGTTGAAGCAGCATCTTACAGAGCAGTGACCAAGAAAGTCGTGGCAGACTTTGTCCGTGATCGTATTGTTTGTCGATTCGGGATTCCAGAATCAATCATCACTAATAATGGTTCCAACCTCAACAGCTACTTGATGAGAGCCATGTGTGAAACCTTCAAGATCAGACACAAGAATTCCACAGCCTACATACCTCAAATGAACGGAGCTGTAGAAGCCGCTAACAAGAACATCAAGAAGATATTGAGGAAAATGATAGAGAAGCATAAGCAATGACACGAAAAGTTATCACTTGCTCTATTGGGATATCGCACCACAGTCTGCACATCAATTTGAACTACGTTTGACCTGATTCCCGTTTAAGAGGGGATACGTAGGCAGCCTTATGGGTTCGGTCACAATTCAATAAAATTTTCATTTCCCCCCGCAATTGGGAACTGGGGCAGAATTTTGAGGAGGACCCTCAAAATTCCGAAGTAACTTCAGTCGATCATTGCAAGCAGCCGTCAGAAGCATCAAACCACTAAACTGGGGCAGAATTTTTAGGAGGCCCTCAAAATTCCGTAGCAAAAAAGGTCGCAATGTTTTGAACCACGTCGCGGTCGTTGGTTCATCTAAAGCTATTTATTTAAATATATAAACGTATATCATACCTTTAACAAAACTCATGTATGCCTATTATCGAAATCACTTTGTTTGACAACGCTGCCCCGAGGGTACCTACAGTATCACCATAAACAGAGCCGAGCCAATCAAGCGAAGCCAGCGGGAACACGAACTAACCGGTCCCTTTACAAAACTCACAATTTTTCTTTGGATGCAGGCACCCAAGTCACAAATCAGCAAATCCATTTACACACTCGTACTTTCAGGAATACAACTCCCGAAATTATCGCTTCACAACCACTATCCATACACGATATCCCCAGTAGCCACAATATCGTAATCAACAACCAGCTATCCGCTATCAGCTAAGAATCTTTTACTACTACTCGTCTCTCATCTTCCGCATAAGGCTACTATTCTGCCTTCCGAGGTTAAGCTCTACCTCCATTTGCATTTCTTGCATTGCACAAGGCTACTATTCTGCCTTCCGAGGTTAAGCTCTACCTCCATTTGCATTTCTTGCATTGCATAAGGCTACTATTCTGCCTTTCGAGACTAAGCTCTGTCTCCATAATTGCATAAGGCTACTATTCTGCCTTCCGAGGTTAAGCTCTACCTCCATTTGCATTTCTCTGCATTGCACAAGGCTATTATTCTGCCTTCCGAGGTTAAGCTCTACCTCCAATTTGCATCTCTTTGCGTTGCATAAGGCTACTATCCCGCTTCCGAGACTAGCTCTGTCTCCA
>NC_031998.1:33931158-33931634 GCF_001879085.1 Nicotiana attenuata | reverse complement strand
TAGCATCGGCTGTAAATATCGCCATTTTATTAAGTCCTGCATCGGAAACATACGCCACTTCATTTTAATCTTGCATTGGCTGAAATATCGCCACCTTATTTAAATCTTGCATTGGCTGAAACATCGCCACTTCATTTTAATCTTGCATCGGCTGAAAGATCGCCATTTATATTTACACTTTACATCGGCTGAAATATCGCCATTTTATTAAAACTTGCATCGGTTGAAAGATCGCCAAATTTTGCATTTCATGGGCTGAAAGATTGCCAAAATCATCCGAAGGCGTCATCGTTCAGAGGCACCATTTTCATAGCCCGAGAACATCATTCCATGGCCTGAGGACCCCACTTTTATCTCTGCATCGCATTATTCAAAGGCATCATGGTTCGGAGGCATCATTCTCATAGCCCGAGAGCATCATTTCATAGCCTGCGAATCCTTTATTATGTGTTTCATGGCCCAGGACACCATAGTCC
>NC_031998.1:33811304-33930811 GCF_001879085.1 Nicotiana attenuata | reverse complement strand
CCAAGAGTGTTGGTATTTTTCCCTAATTTTTAAAATCAATTTATTGTCTATTTTTAGCAGTACAAAATCCAATAATTATTCCCAAGATTATCATTTTGGTGAATAGTTTATTTCTATTCTCATATTTACACCAAAATATAATTAAGGTGATTTTTGTATATTTTTACAAATTTATTTGGCATTTTCAAAGCTAAATTGCATGTAATTGCAATTATAGCCTATTTTACGATTAATGGCATTTTATAATTATAAAATTATTTCCAGTATTTTTAGAGTAATATTTATATAGTATTTGTTGGCTCAGTGTTTTAATTTACTTTTAAAATCATTATTATTATTTTTATAAAATAAAAAGGGAAAAATTGGCTATTTAACATTTAGCCCATTTCTATTTCGATTACAACCTCATTTCCTTTCAATTTAACCTTAAATTGACCCTAACTGCACCCCAAATTAAACCTAAATTGCCCGACCCCCGACCCAATTTCAAACAACCCAACCCTTTCCCCACCTACCCACTTAAATTTGGACCGTTGATCACTCAAGATCAACGGCCATAACTCGCCCTTTCCTAATTAAACCTAAACGACNGATTCAACGGCCCATAAATTCCCCTTTCCTTTTTTAATTCCCAAACCTCCCTTGACCTAATTCATTTCACCTGAGACGCCGCCCTCGAACCCTCTTCGTCTCAAACTCTCTCGAACCTCTCCAAAACCCTAATCGTTTCCCACCTTATCTCACCATGTTTCCACCGGAATCCATGGCGTCTCCGGCCATGGACAGTCTGTACTCATCCTCTCTCACCATCAGACCTAAGCTATTCAAGGTTTGAAGCCCGACTTCGATGGCCCTCTTCAGATCCTTCTCAGATCTGTAGATCTATGGCTTCTCCGGCCATTATTTCGGCATGTTAAGCAATATGAGTCTTTTCGACTCAAGATCTGACTCTCCTCAAGACCTTTCTCATTTCTAAGGTTTTCTCTGCAACTCTAAGCCGTCTGAGGTTCTGCACTTGCTTATTTTCTTAGATCTGTGATATGTCTGGGCTTTACTTGACATTTTAAAGGTTTTCCCCAAATTTCCTTTTCAAAATCGTTCAATTTCGATTTTAGGGTTTCTAAAAAAGTTTCTTCAAATATCTATCTAATTCTTTCTTTTCTTTCATTATGTGTGATCATCTATGTTAGGCTCGTATGTTTTCTTTTCTACTACGCATGAGGTTGCTCTTTGTTTCTCTTTCTATTATGCAAGATTCTTCTATTTTTGTTGTTATTCGTGTACTCGCATGTTAATCCGTGTTGTTTGCTATAAGTGTTTATGGTTGAGCTCTTTGATTTTGTTTACTTTACTGAATTCTGTTTGTGTTCCTGCTAAGCATATTTCATCTGCTTTTGTTTAAAACTCGTATCATCTCTTTCTTCTGAACTTGTTTAAATTCCGAGTTTTCTTAAACGTGACCTTGAATCAGTGTTCTTTCTATCGTGTGTGTTTGTCTCTCATCAGTCTTTGGAAAAGACTTCTGAGCCTTTTTCAATGACCTGTTTTCTCACCTCTATGTCTGACTCAATTCGAAACCCTAGGATTTGGGGGTTTCTTTGGCAAGTGGTATTAGGGTTCCACTTTGGGACCCTAGGCTTTCAGACTCACTATGAAGTCCACAACTGAACTTGAATCCCTTTTGCTTGTGACTCTAAGGCTTTCAATGTTAGACTCTTTTTCTAAGTAACCTGACGATTCCTTCTGCTTGATTGGTATGCTTTATATATGAGAAATTTCTCTTTCAAAAGGTTTTTACCAACTAATTGATTGATTCTGAAATCATTTTAATAAGGCTGACGAATTGTCACTGATTTTTCTTCGATTGAACCCCCTTTACCTTTCTTGACTTGTTTCATTCAAATTGAACTTGTAATTTTTGTTTCATGGCTGTTTAATTGATTCCCTTGCCATATTTGGCACAAACCGTGTACTATTGATTGTTTTCCTTAAATAACTTCTATGTATTTACCCCTTTTGTGCTACTCTGAAAGGTTTTAATTAAAATTTTCTTTCCTTAACTGGCTTTTACCCGTTGGAATCAGAATCTCTTAACCAAAGGGAGACTGATTTCAATGATATTTCGTTGCCTTTCTTACTTGTTTCTCTGCACTATAAAAGGGACTACCCTTCCACACTTTTTGACACACTTCAAGTTCAATACCTCAAACTTTTACTTTCAACTTACACGCTTACAATACACTTCAAGTTCAATACCTCAAACTTTTACTTTCAACCTACACGCTTACAATACACTTCAAGTTCAATACCTCAAACTTTTACTTTCAACCTACACGCTTACAATACTGCTTCGAGTTCAATACTCTCCCAACACTCTGCTTTTCTGAGATCTTTTGAAACTGTTTGCTTACAAATTGGCTTTTCAAGACTACTGTTTTTTACTTGTTTTCCCTGAAACTGGTATGTCTGATTTAATTTTTTTGCCTCACCTCTATGTGTTTACTTTATAGTTTCAGCATTCTTGTTCTCTTTACTGTGCATGTTCAGTGATTAAATTATGTATGTTCTTTCCCTGTATCTGTTTCTATTGTGAATCCCTACCCCTATTTTCCTCTATATGTCCAAGTTAAGGTTTTGGCCTGGCAGTATCCAAGTTACTGCTCAGGACTGAACCTGATCCTCAATGGATCCTAACTCCCAAGTTTTGGCTGACAGGCTGGTCAGGGGTGTGCCAGCATTCCCAATTGCTGGGCATGACCGCCAGCTTGTCATGGTTTTCCTAATTCCCCCCTATGCACTTACACTTATTCTTAGACTCTTAAGTTCTGCCCCCCTCTTATGAGCCTTGCTTCGGGACCTGGAGCTCCCTCTGAACTTGGACATTCGAGGGCTGGATATTCCACACTACACCATAATCTTAATTCTGCAATGTAATTGGGTGTAAGCATTGCCTGGAGTTCATAAAGCTCCTTGGAGCTTTGACACACCCAAAGGATGAGAAAGGCTTTTGGAAGTTTTGATCCTGGAAGTTGGTTTATCTCATATTGTTGGACTTTGAGTCTGAATTAGGCTGCTTGGTTGTAGCTGGAACTTCTGATGTAATTTTACTTTTCTTTCTTTTGATTCATTCGGGTCTGTAATAATTTGTAATAACTATTAGGAATGGATTAGTGGAAAGGGATGGGAATGAATGTATGAAAAAAGGTAGAAAACATGCCTATAGGTTACTTATTTACTTCTGCATTCTCATCTTAGAAAACATGCCTATAGGTTATTTATTTCTGCATTCTCATCTTAGAAAACATGCCTGTAGGTTACCTATAAACTTCTACATTCTCATCTTAGATAACTTGCCTATAGGATTTTTAATTCGTGCATTCACATAGATATCATGCCTGTAGGTCATTTATTTTTGCATCTCTGCATATAGAAATCCTGTCTCTAAGCCCCTGCATTTCTGCATATACAAATCATGATCATAGGTTTCTTTTCTGCACTTCTGCATATACCTGTCATTAGGCAAACAATCATAGGTCTAATAACAATCAACTTCATTCTAGATACCATGCCTATAGGACTCTTGCATCTCTGTAATCGTTTTTAAGCCAATAACTCTTAGATAACTTGCCTATAGGAATAATCAATCGAATCAGCCTCGTCTATTTTATCTATACGTTTAAAACCAGTCATAAGTTCATTTAAAATCTGCAGATCTTTTGTCTATAAAACCAGTGATCCTTTCTCTAAAATCAGTACGCTCTGTTAGATATCATGCTTATAGGTCTCACTTAGGCAAACCATTAGGTAATTAATTAACTGTGTCAGCTTTGATAACTACAACCAGACAAGGCTAATTCGAACTCCTCATCCGAGAAATATGTGATAAATCAGCCTGTCCTAACGCTTTTAAATTTAACTCAGACCATAACCAGTATTTCAAGTCATGCTATATATTTGCCTTTAAGTGATGAGGCCTATTTGAGCCTTAACTGCCGTTTGCTTCTCCCCTATTTGATGATGTGTTTTTGTTTGTCACCTAGACTTTTATCCTTTTAAAACATCTGAAAAGCCCCAACTCCCTCCCCTGTAGGATTAGTAGTCTCAATGCCTCCGGGACTGATAGGATTGGGACGGGTAATAGTATGCAATAAGTAACGATACTATTCCGCGCTTTAATACCTTAATAGGGTGGGAAGGGTAGACATGGATATGATGATCACGCGATAACACCACGTGTATAATTGGTTACCGGGTGTTGCGTGGATGATCCATGTTATGTATAAACCTAGGACCCCCCTCCCTCCTTATGTACTTTCGTTATTGTTTTCTTTAAACTGTCAATTTCCAGCTCTTTAAACCTTGTATTTCGCTTCAAATCATTTAAAACCTCTTTGAATTTCCAGCACTGTTTTCTTTTTAAACTTCCACCCATTTCACTTCTTTTGTCTGTTTGTTCGCAGTCGTTATTTGATCCTCATTTCTCTGCACTTATACATTCTTTTAAACAACTATGAAACCATCTATTCCCTAAATTCAGCATTCTTATTCAACCTTTATACAATCCTACTTGTAATCGTTATGTGGAAGTTGTCTTGTATGTTTATTCGCTTAAAAGTCACAAATTTTAGCATGGCCGAGAACCACACTAGTAGATCTTGGGGGGTGCCTAACACCTTCCCCCTGAGATAATTTCAAGCCCTTACCCATTCTCTGGTTCTTCTTTCTTTTAAATCCTTCGTGTCCTAATGCACTTAATCATTAGGTGGCGACTCTTCTAAATCTCAAACCCAAATTCCCAAAAGGAATAGAGTTGTCCGCCGAAATGTCGTAAACCCGAGTTGGCCTTTAGAAAAAGGGGGCATCGACAGGAGTTCTTAGCCACGAAGGTAAACCCGTGGCTTATTTTAGCGGGAAGCTAAGTGGATCTAAATTGAAGTACTCCACCTATGAAAAGAGTTTTATGCTATTGCTCACGTGTTGCAACATTGGAGTCATTATTTATTACCAAGAGATTTTGTGCTATATTCTGATCATGGGGCACTAAAGTATCTTAGTCGCCAATAAAAGTTCAACGCAAGGCATGCAAAATGGGTAGAGTTTCTTCAGAATTTTCAGTCCGTAATCAAGCACAAAGCTGGAAACCTCAATCAAGTGGCTGATGCTCTTAGTAGAAGACCGTGCTTGCTTTCTATGATGCAAACTAATGTATTTGGATTCGACCATATCAAGGAGCTTTATGAAGCTGATCCAGACTTTGGAGATGTTTGGAAGAGATGCATGGGGTCCACAAAGAAGGTTTGTAATTCGAGATGGGTTTCTTTACTATGGAAAGCAGCTTTGTATACCACAAAGCTCTCTAAGGGAGTCCATTGTGAGAGAAGCACATGAGGGTGAATTAGCTGGTCATTTTGGCCATTCTAAAACATTGAAGATGATTCAAGAAAACTTCTACTGGCCTAAATTGAACAAAGATGTGTTGAGGCTGATTGAGCGTTGTGAAACACGTAGAAAAGAAAAAATGCATGGGAACAATAAGGGTTTATATGAGCCTTTGCCAATTCCTACAACACCGGGGGAACATATTAGCATGGACTTTGTGCTTGGATTGCCAAGGACTCAAGGAGGTAAGGACGCTATCTTCGTTGTTGTTGACAAATTATCTAAGATGGCACTTTATCCCATGTAACAAGACAAGTGATGCAACTCATGTGGCTGTTTTATTCTTTAACAATATTGTCAAGTTACACGGCATTCCAAGAAGCATTGTTTCTGATCGCGACAACTAAGTTTCTCAGTCATTTTTGGCGTACTTTATGGGCTAAGCTGGGTACGAAGTTGAAGTATAGCTCATCTTATCACCCTCAAACAGATGGACAAACAGAGGTTAGTCAATCGAAGTTTAGGTGCATTGCTAAGAAGTTTGATCAAGAAGACATAAGAGAGTGGGAATCCTTGCTACCACATGCTGAGTTTGCTTTCAACAAGTCCGTGAATCGAATAACTGGAAAAAGTCCCTTTGAAGTTGTTTGTGGTAAGCACCCTCTTGGTCCATTAGACTTGTATCCTCTTCTTAAAACCCATTATTTTAGTGGAGATGCTGATGAGAGGGTTAAGCAATTAAAAAAGTTGCATGAGAAAGTAGTATAAGAGATTGAGAGACAAACAAAGGCATATAAGAAACAAGTTGATAAGAAGAGAAAATAACAGTTCTTTAATGTGGGAGACTTAGTTTGGGTATACTTGAGGAAAGAAAGATTTCCTAACCAAAAGTATCCAAAGTTGCAACCAAGAGCCGGTGGACCATTTCGAGTTGTTCAAAAGTTAGGAGACAATGCTTACATATTGAATCTACCGGACGATTATGGGGTTTCACCAATATTTAATGTTGCTGACCTTGCGCCATTTATATAGCCTTTAGACTCGAGGACGAGTCCTTTTCAACCAGGGGAGAATCATGCAAATCAAGAAGCTATATTAGCTTTTTGTTATTTAGCTCGCCAAAAATAAGTTCTTATATGCCCACGAATAGGTGTGTGGACGTGTCTTCAAGTTCAAAAGGCCCAAGATTGATTTCAAGAAGCCAATGCCCTTTTCTTCTTAAAATAGGATTTAGTTTATTCCTTTTAGAATAAGGATTTTCCTTTTAGTAGGATTCTAGTTTCTTTTCCTTATAGAATAGGGATTTTACTTTCCTTGTCTAGTTATTTTATTTCCTTATTAGAATAGGAATTTTAGTCATCAAAGAAGAGACTCTAGGCCTATATAAAGGGTTCTCTTGCCTTGTAGAATGCAATTCACGTTTTTGAGCTTTACCCTAATTTGCAATAGAGTGTTTTCCTCTATTTTGTCTTCTTTATCCTTGTTTTTTGGTTCCAAGTAAGGTGGTGATAGTCTTTATCTTGTTTTCAATTGCGTGTGCTGTTTCTTTATCACGTCAATTGGTTCCAAGTGGTGACTTTAGGAATCTTATAGTTCTTGATCATTCAAGAACACGTTTCTTGATCTAAATTCATTTTTTTGTTATCACAAGATCATAAATTTCCTTGAACCGGTACATCATCAATATTTATGTACTTTAAACGAGTAAACAGTCTTTCTTATAGTTCAGATCGTCATCTTTCATCTCGTTTTTGAATCATCAGATTCCGAGTCCTAAAGCTTGAGATACGTTGTTTCTTGAAACCGGCCCTCAAACCACGTTTTCGATTCTGGTCGATTGGTTCTTTGCTAACTCGAAGAATCACAACAATCGGGTATGTTTCGGGTTTAGATTGGATCAATTGTGGATTTAGACGAATACTGAAGGTTGCAGGTTCTGGCATTTTTGCATTTGCGGAGGGCTTGGCCGCTGGTGCGACCCTTGAGCGCAGATGCGATGTGTGGTGGAGGCTGTATGGGAGCATAGGTGCGAAGGTATAGCCGCATCTACGAGCCCGTAGATACAGACGACGGAGTGCAGAAGCAGACATGGATGGGGGTATGAGGATTTTGCAGAAGCGGAAGCTGGATCGCAGAAGTGGTCCCATAGGTGCGGAGAAAGGATCGCAGGCGCACATGGTTAGTAGATTAATGAATTTCCGCACCTGCTGTTGACGACCAATTTTGACCCTCCCTTTCAAAATTATGTTATTTACACAATGATTTTCAATAAATGTGTTGAAAATATTTTCTAAACAATAATAGCTAGTTTTCATAAAATTAGTAATCAATACTGTTGAAATTAATAATTAAGTATATACATACTTATTAATTTGAGATTATTAAAATAACCTTTATATACATTATATAGGTTTTATAATTAATTTAATAAGTTATTCCATAGTTAATTAGCCCACTATTTTAATAATTCAAAATTAATGTCATAATTAGGAAAATAAAATATTTTTATAAATAATTAATTGATTACGGTAATTAGTAATGTATTTGATAATTATAATTTCTACTATATTTTATTGGAAGTAATTAAGTTTATTTAAATTAATTTCGAAAAGGGTTAAAGACTAAAAGGCTACGATTGCATTTTCTTAATTAATTACAAAGTGGCTACCATTTAAATTATTTCTGCCCAAATGGCAAGCCCAATCGGGACCTGACCCACTCCAAACACCCCTTCCTCTCCACCTTGGAGATCCCAGTCACCCTCTTTAGACAATCAAATCGTGCCACATTACCCGTTATTCTCGCTCACAAAACAAACACAAGTAATCAGAATCGTCGATCCATGTCATCAACGGTCCACGTTTATCCCCATTTTTTCTTTTAATATTAACCTCCTACTAGATATTACCACAGATCCAATGGCACCCGTATTTTTTCATAAAAATATTTTAACCCCTGATTTATCAGGGCCGTTGATCTAATGATCCAACGGCCCAGATCTGTTCCTCCATTTTTATCCCTAGAGACGGACTACCCCAACCCCAAACCCTAAAATCATTCCCCTAATATTTCAGCCTCCCCTTTCCCTTTCCTCTCTCAATTCTCTCAAACCCCAGACCCATCAATCCTAGAAACCTTGCACTAAATCATGCAAGGTTGCAAATCAGGACCCCAAATCATTCTTTCTGCCTTCTATCTCCGAGAATCTCGTCGATATATCCCCATTTTGTCATATGAATTTGAAATCTCGAGACTTCTGACTTAGACGCAAATATGAAACTTCAAGTCTTCAAATCTTTTGATGGTGCAACAAAATCAAGGGCATGCATGAGCGTCTCTTGATGTTTATTCGAAGCCAGAGGTCAAATGCAATGACCTCTGGATTTCCGGTCTTTGTCCGATGGTCTTCTCGCTTGTGATGAATGTCTTCCACTCAGGTAAAACTCTGATTGATTTTTCCCCCCTGTTTGTTTCTGATGTTACTCTATCGTTCTTGCATCACTAGTAATCGTCATTTCCCACTACCGAATTTTAATCCGTTGAACCCTAAGGCTTCAATGGCCACTATAAATTGGGGCTTTTAATGCTCTCACCTAATATAAGAAGAATACATACAAGAACCACCTAACAAACAGAAGAAAAAAAAATCAATTTAAGTCTTGAGTAGTAAAAATCAAAATAGGGTTCCTGACTAGTTTTGATTTCGTTTCCGGATTCTACACTTCACATTGATTAGAGTTTGAGCTCTAGACTCTCAATGGCTAAGGAATATTCTCGTTTGGTTTGCTGCTCAAAAGAAGGTCAGTACATTTGACCTTTCTCCCTCTTTCTTTTAATTTCTGAAACGATGTCTATTATGTTACCCTTTATTGTTTGTTCCAGGTTATAATTTTTTTGTTATTAATTTGCAATTGGTTACTTCCGTTCATAATCAACATATCCAGACATTGTATTATTCAAGTGAATACCAATTGTTTGTTGTGATATTATAATGAATACTGCTACAAGTTAATTAACCTATATGATTAAACTTCTGTAAGTAACTAAAGTATCTTGATGATTCCTTACACTACCAAACCCAAAAAACTCCGGATCTCAGTTGCTGAAGTACGTCTAGACCAGTTCTGGACTGCCTCAATCTTTTTAGGATTCACATGTATGCCCTCTGCCGGTACAACATGCCCCAGAAAGGCGACTGCGTCCAACCAAAACTCGTACTTTGAAAACTTGGCATATAATTGGTTGTCTCTCAGAGTCTGAAGTACGATTCGAAAATACTGCTCGTTCTCCTCTCGACTGCCGGAGTAGATCAAGATATCATCAATAAACCAATCATAAAGAAATCCAAGCAGGGTATGAACACCCGGTTCATCAAATCAATAAATGGTGCTTGGGCATTTGTCAACCCAAATGACATCACTAGGAACTCATAATGCGCGTACCGAGTCCGAAAAGCTGTCTTAGGGACATCGGATGCCCAAATCCTCAAATGATGGTAGCCAGACCTCAAATCAATCTTTGAAAAGACCTTGCCACCCTGAAGCTAATCAAATAAGTCATCAATCTTCGGCAGTGGATACCTGTTCTTGATGGTGACTTTGTTTAACTGCTTGTAATCTATGCACGTCCTCATCGATCATCTTTCTTTTTCACGAACAACACAGGCACACCCCAGGGTGAGACACCAGGTCTAATGAAGCCCTTATCAAGTAAATCTTGCAACTGCTCCTTCAATTCTTTCAACTCTCACTACTAGAAAATGGCTATTTTTCGACTGCAAAAACGATCAGAAAGTGGTCAGAAAATGCTAATTTTCGACTATATTCAGACTAAAAAGTCGTAGTCGCAAAATAGCTAGTCTGAAATAGTTTGCAATCGAATCCGTCCGTTATTTGCGACTACAGCGGTCGGAAAGTCAAAATAAAAAAATGACTAATAAATGTGGTCAATTTTCCGACAGACGCAGTCGCAAACAATTGAAATTAAATTTTAATATTATATTAACTTTCCCACTACTTCGGTCGCAAACAGTATACATAATTATAATATTATTTAATTTTATTTGAGTTTTCCCACTACCATGGTCGCAAATCTAATGTAAAATTATTTATTTATTTATATTTTCGACTATTGTGGTTGCGAACTAATTTAATATTTTTTTATATTTAATTTTCCCACTACAATAGTGGCAGATGTTCCTGAATCTAGAATTTTTTTATTTTGAAGCATTTTGCGACTACTATGGCCGGAAATCAGTCGGAATACTGGAAATTTTTTGCCAGATTTCAGCTATTTTAAAGCAGCACCACCTGCCAATTCAAATATACAACAACTAACCAATTAATCCACCATGCCAACCAATTATTCCACAATGCCAACCAATGAATCCGCCATTTCAATTAATCAAATCCATAAAATGCAAAACATAAATATTTGTAGCTAAACATCCAAAAAGAGTTAAACATTCTAGCACCATTCAATCTAGTCTAAAACGTTACAATTATAGTCAAGTGTAAATATTACCAAGTCTAAACATCCAACCATAACAAACTAAAACTCATTATCCCCGCCATCCTCGCCATTCAAAGTATCAAATGGACGTCTGCTCATAAATTTCTCCACTACACTCTCCAATTTGTTAAAATATGCGCGATCTTCTTTCCGTTCCTCCTTCAACTCTTCAACTTCTTTTCGTAAAGCTTCCATATCTTCGTGACCAGACAACAATGTCATAGAACGACCTACGGAATATTGTGATCCAAGACCATAGGTACTACCTTTCTTTGTGCCACCAACCACATGCGTCCATATGAAGCTACATCATTGAGTGACACTTGGATTGAGCTACAATCCTCGGAATCGGGTTGACTTTGACGCCATTCCTCAAAACGTTGCTGATAGGCTTCCTGAAATTAAAAGTTGTATATTCTTGATTCACTATGGTCAAGTTGGCAATATAGTGATAAAGGCAGGTTTCTTACTTTCTACAACTATGTATGATACAACTCTTTCAAAAGCAGGCTTAATCCTTAGCTTAAACGTACAGGTAACTAATCTATTTTCATTACAATCTAGTTATTCATTAAAATCTAGTTATACTAGATTAAAATTTTTTGCTGATCAGTTGACACTACATTAGCTAATAACAACAAGCTTATAACGACATAATAGTCAAAACTTCAAACAAGACTACAATATATATACATATCAAAATGAGATTTTGATATCAAAACATAATGAGATTTTTTATATAAAAAAGCATGCATAGAAAAACTTCAAGGATAACTGAAGGGGGTCTACTAATTTTAAAGATATTGTGCTATTTTTCATCTAAAGGCCGTTTAATAACCCAATTCAGCACATAAAACTTGAGCATATTAAGTGATCAGATATAAGCATGTTTGACAATGGGATGAGAAGATTACTTGATACAGCAAGTGCCACTTTAAAGGCTTAAAAAATAAGTGAAATAAACTTAATTGCTGCTGGATTGATCAAACACTAAATGTTATTTAACAAGTCCTAAAAATATTTAAAGATCAAATATGCATACATAAAGTGTAACTTGATGCTTTGAGTAATTTAAAAGAACTAGACCTCAATAAAGCTACCAACTTTCATCCAAAAAAAATGTTTCACATCAATTAAACTCAACAGATGTCAACTGAATGGAAAATACATGATTAAACACCTTCCCCAACACGCTAGAATGTAAAGGAGGAGAAATCATAAGGCAGGGGAAGATAAGAGAAGAAAAAACCTAACAGGCTACATAATCTCCTTAACTGAAAATAAACATTTTGAACATATAGTAAGAATCAAAATGGAAACACTTTATCCATATTTTCTACAGAACATATAACATTTCTCTCAAAATTCTACAATCATGACCAGTACAAGTCCTCCAAATTTACTATTTTGGTTCGACAACCAATAAAGTTAGTTTTAAGGAAATCCTTAAGCAAATACCAACTGAAAGATGTGAAATTCATTGACTAATAGTTTAACTCACAAGAGTTTCTTGTGCTAATCTTGTACGAATCAGACTAAGTGTTATCCCAATAAAAAACAAAAGACGAAACTAGAGAATCTTGTAGTTAGGATCTTACATATGTCCTCGCAGCACGCGGCTCGACCCATTCTCTTGTCCCATCCTTTTTCTTTTCATACGTTTGTCCTCAAAGACCTCAGCATAAGTCACAAGTCTCCCTTTTTCTTTTTCCTGCAAAAAAAAAAAAGTTAAGTTAGATAAAGTTCAATTGCATCTAGTTAATATCAAAACAAATATAATAGAAAGTTATCATTCTCCTTCGATGGGTCTTCATACTAATTGAATCCCCATGTGCAATGAGCCACCCGTATTGGAGGCTCGGGCAGCCTTTGTAGCGTTGCTCCTCTTCTTAAATTCTTCAGAAGCCCATATCACATTAAGTCTATCCCATATGTCTTTTAGTATCCAATCGGGCATCTTGTCGTCGTGTCGAGCTTTATAAAGGAGATTTTAAAGCCGATCAGCAGCTTTTTTCTCAAAATTATGACTTATTTGATGATGATAATTGGGAAGCCATGCACACCTACCGAGAACGAAAAGGAAGTCTTATAGAACGAACAAGCGCTAAAGAAGGGGCTGAGATCTCTCCTAAAAGAAAGAATTTACCTCGAGCCTGTCCTACTCATTCTCCTTTTCCCATTCCTTACCCTGAGTATAGAGGGGTTAACCTAGAGCCAGGTCTTGATTGTTTATTCCATTTTGGCCGTTTCCCTTAGTATGTCGAGGGTGGATTAATGAATGACTGCTTTAGCTCTATCGACAGAGGCCCCCGCCTAAAGTTCTGACCCTTGCTTCAAGCTCTGCTCTGGGAGAATGGCCCCACCCGATGTGATCGACGTCGCATCTCGACCTATTCGTGCTGCGGAGTGAACATGAATTATTTGCTGATGTTATTTGGGAAGTCATGCACACCATGTCTGAAAATAATTTAAAACATTAGATGAAATAAGGGTAGTTCGATAAATAATGCAAAATTTATTGATTTTGTACCTTAAATTGATTCCATATCTGATCTCTGTAAATATATGGTATATCTAACCATTTACACCAAGCATCGATAAAATGCTTTAACACAATCCACAACCACCTTCGTAGATTCATTGGAGGGAACAAACCTGCATTAAAATTAACATATGTTAAAACTATATTCAATATTCAAACGAATAGTAAAGTAATTGCTTACCCAGTAGTCCCATCAGGAATGATAATCAGTCTATGAAGAGAATCATACGATAGAATCTCTTCAAAAGTATGAGTCTGTGTATCATCAAGAGCAGGTGTTGATGTATCAATGGATGGGGATGACGGTATGGTAGAGCCTCCAACATGCGGCCTAGAAAAACTAGGAGTGGATGACGATGGAGATGAAGATGGAGCCATGGATGCGGATCCACTATTCTGAATAACATGGTAGCTTGGGTATGGAGTGAATGACGACAGAGGCATAGATGAGGAGCCACCATGCTGACTAGTACGATAAGCTGGTGAAGAAGATGGTATAGTGTGCATGCTCTGAGAATTAGAATAGACTTATATCGAGCTGGATCACAAGGGGGAAAAGTGAAAAATCCAGGTGGCAGTGAAGTCTGCTGAGGAGGCGGAGGAGGAGGAGGAGGCGAAAGAGGAGGATGAGGAGGAGGAGGAGGACTCATAAATGGCACAGACGAGGTAGTGGGACATGAAGTGTACTGAGGAAGCTAGGAATCGTATTTTGTCTTCTTTTTTTTACCCGGCGCCATCTGTGTAACATAAGTATATTAAAAACATTACATGAAATATGTTAAGACATAAAAATTGTAAATAAATTCTTCAGCTTATTAAATGAATAATAAAAACACATAAAAACCAACATGTCAATCCTCTTCGCTTGATTGATATTGATTATTTAGTTCTTCTTCATCGCTTGTTTCATTTTTATCAAGCAATTCATCCTCATCGCTTGTTTCATTTTCATCAAATGATTCTTCCTCGCTTGTTTCATGTTCATCAGCGGGATCTTCCTCCATGTTTGTTGTCACAACCCAAATTCTCCCTCCGTGAATTTATCGTGACGACACCTAATCTCTACGACTAGATAAGCCTAACACTTGCGAAAAAATAAAATGGAAGCATAAAAACGAACAACTAAGAAGAAATTTTAAATAAGCAATTAAGATGTCGCTCGGCATATACAATAGTCAACTCTCGACATGTACATAAACTCTCCCAAAACCCGGAAAATCGTAAGTGACAAACTACAGAAAGAAAATAGTATCTCTATACTCCAGAGTCTAGCAAAAAGGAAATACAGGAAGTGTTTGACATGGGGAAGAGTAGAAAGGATTACGAGGTCTGCCGATACGGCAGATATACCTTGAAGTCCCCAAAACTGTCTCGACTCGCTAATAATGTGGTTGATAAGCGGTACCTGGATTTGCACCCGAAAAACATGTGCAGGGAAGGGAATGAGTACACCAAAATGATACCCATTAAGTGCCAAGCCTAACCTCGATCGAGTAGTGACGAGATCAGGTCAGGACCCTACTGGTATATATATAACAAGATAGAATGACATACCGAAGAAAAATAAAGACTGAAATTTAACAAGGATGAAATCATACAAGATAACAGCTCAGTACACAGAGATAACAATAGGGGATCTCCCGAGATACCGTCTCGTAGTCCCAAACATAAATGTGTAGGGGGATCTCCCGAAATACCGTTCCGTAGTCCAAAAGTAAATATGCAGAACAGGGGGTCTCTCGGAATACCGTTCCGTAGTCCCAAAGTAAATATGTAGTGCAGGGGGATCTCCCGGAATACCGTTCCGTAGTCCCAAAGTAAATATGCAGCTCAACCAACGGAAATAACAGTTACAGAAAGGAAGCCTACAGTTTAGACTAAGTCCAACAAGCAGGAAATTCACTAAACATGCTGCACAGAGTTCAGACAAGCAATTAAGGCATGTAGACATGCTATTCTAAGCTAACGGGATACTACACATGCTTATATAACTCAAATAAGAAGGAAAATGGGTTATTACGTAGTAGAAATTAGGTTTTTACAACAATTAGCTTGTGTGCGTACTCGTCACCTCACGTACACGGCGCTCCAATATCAATCCGTAACAATGCTCTTTCCACGAATATCCGACTCCGAATGGCCCAAATCTAGCCAAAATCTATTTCACAACATAAATATAACTACAAGAAACTAATCTAGCTAATGAAATCAAAGCTAAAGCAAGGAATTGGAAAATCGCCCAAAAAGCCTCCCCGGGCGCACATCTCGGAATCGGGTAAAAGTCACAAAATATGAACACCATTCACTCACGAGTTCATTCGTACAAAAATTACTCAAATCCGATACCAAAATCTCTATCAAAACCCCAAAATACGGCCTAAGAACTCTTCTCAAATTTTCCCAAATTTTCACCCCAAATCCAAAATTAAATGATAAAATTAATAATAGATTAGTGGCATATAACCAAAATCAAGTGTAGAATCATTACCCAATTGATATCTCTGAAAATCCCTCAAAATCTCGTGCAAATCCGAGCTCCTAAACTGAAATTTTGATAAAAAATGGCCAAACCCTTGTTTTTGAAATGTTTAATACTGCCCAGTGACTCCTTAATCGTGATCGCGGAAATAGCCGATCGCGAAGCTCAACTTTGTCGTCCCAAAAATTATCTCTACGCGAATGCGTAAAACTCCATGCAAACGCGATGCTCTGACTCTCATACTTACGCGATCGCGAACAACCCAACGCGTTCGCGATGAGCAAAGCGCGTGGCCCAGCTTTGGTCCACTTAACGCTACGCGAACGCGACCTTGGCTATGCGTTCACGAAGTACCACATCACACTACTACGCGTTCGCATGCTCCTGTCCGTGAACACGAAGAACAAATCCATCCTCTCGCCTATCTATCTTACGCGATCGCGGATCACCCCACGCACTCGCATATAAGGAAACCAGAACACTGATACCAGAAAAACTTCAGCAACCTTCTAAGTCTAAAACTCGATCCGTTGGGCATCCAAAACACACCCGAGGCCCCCTGGGACCTCAACCAAACATATCAACAAGTTCTAAATCACCATATAAACTTAGTCGAGCCCTCAAATCACATCAAACAATGCTAAAAACACGAATTACACCCTCAATTCAAACTTAATGAACTTGAAACATCAAATTTCCCCAACCGATTCCGAAACCTATCAAATCACGTCCGAATGATCTCAAATTTAGCACACAAGTCATAATCAACAATACGGACCTACTCCAACTTCCGGAATCAGATTCCGACCCCGATATCAAAAAGTCCACTACCGATCAAAATCTTAAAAAATTCGACTTTTGCCATTTCAAGCCTAAATGAGCTGCAGACCTTCATTATATAATCCGGACACGCCCCTAAGCCTAAGATCACCCAACGGAGCTAACGGAATCGAAGAAACTCCATTTCGGATTCGTCTTCACACAACTCCGACTGCGATCCAAATCCAAAGACTTAAGCCTCCGTTTAGGGACTAAGTGTTCCAAAACACTCAAAAACAAAAACGAAACCTCTCGGCAAGTCACAATAGCATAAATAGATACGGGGAAGCAGGTAATAGGGGATCGGGGCTATAACTCTCAAAACGACCGGCCAGGTCGTTACATCCTCCCCCTCTTAAAATAATCGTTCGTCCTCGAACGAGCATAGAGACATACCTGAAGTGGTAAAAAGATGAGGATAACAGCTGTGCATATCCTGCTCGGTCTTCCAAGTCGCCTCCTCGAGCGACTAACCCCTCCACTGAACCTTCACTGATGCAATGTTCTTTAACCTCAGCTTTCGAACCTGCCTGTCCAAAATAGCCACTAGCCCTCCACATAGGATAGATCCTTGTCCAACTGGACTGAGCTAAAATCAAATACATGAGATTGATCACCGTGATACATCCGGAGCATAGAAACATGGAATACCGGATGAACTCCTGCTAGACTGGGAGGCCAGGCAAGCTCATAAGCAACCTCCTCAACTCGCCGCAATAACTCAAATGGACCAATGAATCTTGGGCTCAGCTTGCCCTTCTTCCCAAACCTCATGAAGCCCTTCATAGGCGAAACCCGGAGCAAGACCCGCTCTCCAACCATGTATGCAACATCGCGAACCTTCCGATCCTCATAACTCTTCTGTTGGGACTAGGCTGTGCGAAGTCTATCCTGAATCACCTTAACCTTCTCTAAGGCATCCTGAACCAAGTCTGTACCCAATAATCTGGCCTCGTCCGGCTCGAACCAACCCATCGAGGACCGACATCGCCTACCATACAGAGCCTCATATAGTGCCATCTGAATGTTGGACTGATAACTGTTGTTGTAGGCAAACTCCGTAAGTGGCAAGAACTGATCCCAAGAACCTCCAAACTCCATCACACACGCACGAAGCATATCCTCTAGAATCTGAATAGTGCGCTCGGACTGTCCGTCTGTCTGAGGGTGAAATATTGTGCTCAACTTCACCCTAGTACCCAACTCATGATGTACGACCCTCCAGAATCGTGATGTAAACTGCGTACCCCGGTCAAAGATGATAGATACTGGCACGCCATGAATTTTGACATTCTTGTGGATATAAACTCGAGCCATCTGCTCGAAAGAATAGTTAGACTTCACAGGAAGAAAATGAGCTGACTTGGTCAGCCTATCCGCAATCACCCAAACCGCATCATACTTCCGCTGAGTCTGTGGGAGTCCAACTACGAAATCCATAATGATCCGCTCCCATTTCCACTCCGAAATCTCTAACTTCTAAAGCAATCCACCCGGTCGCTGATGATCATACTTCACCTGCTTGAAATTTAGACACCGGGCTACATATTCCACTATGTCCTTCTTCATTCTACGCCACAAATAATACTGCCTCAAGTCTTGATACATCTTCGTGGTACCCGGATGAATGGAGTATCCCGAGCTGTGAGCCTCCTGAAGAATCAACTTGCGTAATCTATCTACATTGGGCACACATAGCCTGCCCTGCATCCTCAATGCACCATCATCCCCAATAGTGACCTCCTTAGCATCACCGTGTTGAACCGTGTCCTTAAGGACAAGTAGATAGGGGTCGTCATATTGCTCACCTTGATACGATCATAAAGCGAAGACTGGGAGACCGCACAAGCCAAAACTCGACTCGGCTCAGAAATATCCAATCTAACAAACTAGTTGGCTAAAGCCTGAACATCCAGTGCTAACGGTCTCTCTGCTGTTGGCAAATATGCTAAGCTCCCCAAACTCCCTACCCTGTGACTCAAGGCATCGCCACCACATTGGCCTTATCAGGATGGTATAGAATAGTGATATCATAATCCTTAAGCACTCTAACCACCTCCGCTGACGCAAGTTAAGATCCTTCTGCTTGAACAGACGTTGCAAACTCCGGTGATCAGTGTAGATATCACAAGGGACACTATACAGATAGTGCCTCCAAATGTTCAAGGCATGAACAATAGCTGCTAACTCAAGGTCGTGGACAGGATAGTTCTTTTCATGCACCTTCAGCTGTTTGGACGCGTAGGCAATCACCCTACGGTCATGCATCAACACCGCGCCGAGGCCAACTTGCAATGCATCACAATAAACAGTATAGGACCCCGAACGTGTAGGCAATACCAATACTGGAGCTTTAGTCAAAGCTGTCTTGAGCTTTTGAAAGCTCTCCTCACACTCCTCTGTCGACCTGAATAGAGCACCCTTCTGGGTCAGTATGGTCATAGTTGCTGCAATAGATTAAAATCCCTCAACAAATTGACGATAATAACCCGCCAAACCAAGAAAACTCCGAATCTCTATAGATGAGGACGGTCTAGGCCAACTCTGCACTGCCTCCACCTTTTTCCGATCCACCTTGATCCCTTCACTTGACACCACGTGACCAAAAAATGCCACTGAATCCAACTAGAACTCACATTTGAGACCTTTGCATATAATTTCTTCTCTCTCAAGGTCCGAAGCACAATCCTCAGGTGCTGCTCATGATCTTCTCGACTCCAGGAGTACACCAGAATGTCGTCAATAAAGACAATGATGAATGAGTCAAGATAGGGTCGAAATACACTATGCATCAAATGCATAAATGCTGCTGGGGCATTGGCCAACCCAAATGACACCATAAGGAACTCGTAATGACCATACCGAGTCCTGAAAGCAGTCTTCGGGATACCTGGCTCCCGAATCTTCAACTGATGATAACTTGAACCCAAATCAATCTTGGAAAACACTCGGGCACCCTGTAACTGATCAAATAGGTCATCAATACGAGGCAACAGATACCAGTTCTACACTGTAACTTTGTTCAACTGCCAATAATCAATGAACATACGCATAGAACCACCTTTTTCTTCACAAACAAGAGAAGAGAACCCCAAGGTGACATATTGGGCCGAATGAAGCCTTTATCAAGCAATTCTTGTAACTGTTCCTTCAACTCCTTCAACTCAGGAGGGGCCATACGATAAGGAGGAATAGAGATGGGCTGAGTGCCCGGCAACAAATCAATACCGAAGTCAATATCTCTATCGGGCGGCATGCTCGGAAGATCTGCTGGAAACACATATGGGAAGTCCCTCACTACTCGAACTAACTCAATTGTAGGGGTATCAATACTCACATCTCTAACATAGGCTAAATACGCGTCATACCCCTTCTCAACCATTCGTTGAGCTTTTACAAATGAAATAACTCTGCTAGGAGTGTAATCTAAGGTACCCCTCCACTCTAATCGATGTACACCTGGCATAGCTAGCGTCACGGTCTTGGCGTGACAATCAAGATTAGAATAATTGGGTGACAACCAGTCCATGTCGAAGATAACATCAAAATCTAGTATGCTGAGCAATAATAAATCGGCTCTGGTATCAAAACCACTAAGAGTAATCAAACACGATCGATATACGCGATCCACGATAAGAGAATCTCGCACAAGAGTAGACACATAAACAGGGGAACTCAAAGAATTCCGAGATACGCCCAAATGCGGGGCAAAATAAGAGGACACATAGGAATAAGTGGAGCCTGGATCGAATAGAACCGGTGCATCTCTATGATAAACCAGAACAATACCTGTAATGACAGAATCGGAAGCAACAATCTCTATACGAGCAGGAAGGGCATAGTATCTGGCCTGGCCTCCCCCTCTAGGGCGACCTCTACCTCCCCGACCTCCACGTCAAGTTGGCTGAGCAGGTGGAGTGGCAGCTGGTGCCGTAATCATAGCCTAGGAACCCTGTGGAATACGCTGTGGCTGAGAAGTCTGTGGAGGTGCACCCCTCCTAAGCCTGGTGCAATCCCTCACTATATAGCGAGTGTCGTCACACTCAAAACAAGCTCTAGGAGGGCGTGGCGGATGTGTCTAGTTGGGCCAGGTCTGCTGGACTGACCGCTAAAAGCACCCCGTGCAGGAGGCACACTAAATACTGGAGGTGCATAATAGGGCTCTTGAGGTCAGGAGGAGCTGGAATACCACTGGCGGCTGGAAGAGCTGATTGAACGGGGCGACTCACATAGCCCCTACCATTTCGAACTACAGCTGGGGCACGGGCAACAGAATAATGGCCAGACTCTCGAGACCTCTTGTCCTCTCTCTCCTCCCTATCCCGAGCAAGCATGCCCTCCACTCTCCTAGCAATACTCACCACCTGCTGGTACAAGATATCCATCTCTAGCTCCCAGGCCATGTTAGTCTTGATGCTAGGATGGAGTCCCTCAATAAACTAAAGGACCCTCTCTCGAACTATAGAAACCAAGGTTGGTGTATGTCTAGCCAAGTCACTCAAACGGACTGCATACTCTGAAACAATCATAGCACCCTGGTGCAACTGCTTGAACTCCGCGCGCCATGCATCCCTGAGGTTGTGAGGGACACACTATCTCAAAAACATGTCTGAGAACTCAGTCCATGTAAGGGAAGCTGCCTCAGCCGGACTGTCCAACTCATAAGTACGCCACCACTGATAGGCTGCTCCTCGAAGCTAAAAACCAGTGCAAGAAACCCCACTCGACTCTGTTACGCCCATAGTACGGAGGATACGAGTGCACCCCTCCAGAAAACCCTGAGCATCCTCTGACGCTAGACCAATGAATGTAGGAGGGTCGTACTTCTTGTACCTCTCGAGCCTACGCTGCTCCTCCTATGAAACTGCTGCCCTACCTTCGGGCTGAATTGGGGCTACAGGTGGTACCGGTATAACCTCTAGAATCAGATCAACCTGAACCCGCTGCTCTGGGGTACGGGCGGTGGGATTCTATGCTCATCCCTCGGCCTGAGATGTGGCTGGAGCAAGGGGAATCAACCTCGCCTGAGCAAGAGTAGCGAACATGCTCAGGAACTTTGCAAGGGTCTACTGAAAAGCTAGTGTAGTAGTAGTAGGCGTCTCAGGTGCTTGTGCTCTGACTGGAGCTACTGGTGACTCCTCAGTACCAGCTCACTCGGGTGCTCTGGCTGCACCACGTGGGCGTCCTCGGCCTCTACCCCGACCCCGACCTCTGGCGGCTCTAGCAGGGGGCGTGGGTGCCTGGTCATCTCCGGCTGCACATGTCCTCACCATCGGTGAGAAAATAGAAGACAGAAGTTTAGAATTTTTGTCAACAATTTCAGACGACAAGGAATCAAAAGAAGTGAAATTTTTCCTAACAGTTCCATAGCCTCCCAAAGATAAGTACAGACGTCTCCGTATCGACCCGCGAGACTTTAATAAACCGGCTTGTGACTCACGACTCCTGTGAACTTAGAGTACTGATACCTACTTGTCACGACCCAAATTCTCCCTCCATGAATATATCGTGAAGGCACCTAGTCTTGACGACTAGGTAAGCCTAACACGTGGAAAAATGAAATGGAAGCATAAAATTTAACAACTATCAAGAAATTTTAAATAAGAAATTAAGATGCCGCTCGACATAAACAGTAGTCAACTCTAGAAATGTACATAAACTCTCCCAAAACCTGGAACATCGTAAGTCACAAACTATAGAAAGAAAATAGTATCTCTATACTCCAGAGTCTAACAAAAAGGAATACAGAAAGTGTTTGACATGGGGAAGAGTAAAAAGGACTCCTAGGTCTACGAACCTGGCAGATATACCTTGAAGTCTCCCAAGCTGTCTCGACTCACAAATAATGCGGCTGATAAGCGGTACCTGGATCAGCACACGAAAAACATGTGCAGGGATGGGCATGGGTACACCACCATGATACCTCGTAAGTGCCAAGCCTAACCTCGGCCGAGTAGCGACAAGATCAGATCAGGACCCTACTAGTATATATATAATAAAACAAGATAGAATGAAATACCACAGAAAAATAAAGACTGAAATTTAACAAGAATGAAATCATAGAAGATAAAAGCTTAGTACACATAGATAACAACAGGGGATCTCCCGAGATACTGTCTTGTAGTCCCAAACATAAATGTGGAGGGGGATCTCCTGGAATACTGTCCCAAAGTAAATATGCAGCTCAACCAACGGAAATAACAGTTACATGAAGGAAGCCTACAGTTTAGACTAAGTCCAAGTCAAGGAAAAGCAAGAAATTCACTAACCATGCTGCACAGAGTTCAGATAAACAATTAAGACAAGTAGACATGCTATTCTAAGCTAATGGGATACTATAGATGCTGATATAACTCAAATAGGAAGGACAACAGGTTATTACTTAGCAAAATAAGGTTTTTACATCAATTATCCCGTGAGCGTACTCGTCACCTCACGTACACGACGCTCGCATACCAAAACAGTACCAAATCCTAAGGGGATTTCCCCCCTCCCCCCCTCTCCCACAAGGTTAGGCAAGCTAGTTACCTCGAATCAAGCTCAAATCAATCCGTAACAATGCTTTTTCCACGAATATCCGACTCCGAATGGCCCAAACCTAGCAAAATCAATTTCATAACATAAATATAACTAAAAGAAACTAATCTAGCTAATGAAATCAAAGCTAAAGCAAGAAATTGGAAAATCGCCCAAAAAGCCTCCTCGGGCCCATGTCTCGGAATCGGGTAAAAGTCACAAAATATGAACACTCATTCACTCATGAGTTCACTCGTACCAAAATTACTCAAATCCGATACCAAAATCTCGATCAAAACCCCAAAATTTGGCCTAAGAACTCTTCTCAAATTTTCCCTTTTTTTCACCCCAAATCCGAAATTAAATGATAAAATTAATAATAGATTAGTGGGATATAACCAAAATCAAGTGTAGAATCATTACCCAATTGATATATCTGAAAATCCCTCAAAATCTCGTCCAAATCCGAGCTCCCAAACTCAAGTTTTGATAAAAAATGGTCAAACCCTCGTTTTTGAAATGTTTAATATTGCCCAGTGATTTCTTATTCGCGATTGCGGAAATAGCCTCGCGATCGTGAAGTTCAACTTTGCTGCCCTAGAAATTAACTCTACGCGAACGCATAAAATTCCATGCGAACGCGATGCTCTGACTCTCATACTTACGCGATCGCGAACAACCCAACGCGTCCGCAATGAGCAAAGCGCGCAGCCCAGCTTTGGTCCACTTAACACTACGCGAACGCGACCTTGGCTATGTGTTCGTGAAGCACCACCTCACACCACTACGCATTCGCATGCTCTTGTCCGCAAACACGAAGAACAAATCCATCCTCTTGCCCATCTAGCTTACGCGATCGCGGATCACCCCACGCGATCGTATAAGGAAACCCGAACTCAGACACCAGAAAACTTCAGCAACCTCATAAGTCCAAAATTCGATCCGTTGGCCATCCGAAATACACTAAGGCCCCCAGGACCTCAACCGTACATACAAACAAGTCCTAAATCATTATATGAACTTATTCGAGCCCTCAAATCACATCAAATAATGCTAAAAAACTCGAATCACCCTCCAATTCAAACTTATGAACTTGAAACTTCAAATTTTCCCAACTGATGCCGAAACCTATCAAATCACGTCCGAATGATCTCACATTTTTCACACAAGTCATAATCAACATTACGGACCTAATCCATCTTCTGAAATCGGATTCCGACCCTGATATAAAAAATTCCACTACCAGTCAAAATCTTCAAAAATTCGACTTTCGCCATTTCAAGCGTAAATGAGCTGCAGACCTCCAAAATACAATCTGGACACGCCCCTAATCCCAAAATCACCCAAAGGAGCTAACGGATTGACAAAACTCTATTCTGGAGTTGTCTTCACACAATTCCAACTGCGGTCCAAATCCTAATACTTAAGCCTCCGTTTAGGGACTAAGTGTCCCAAAACACTCCAAAAACCAAAACAAAACCTCCCGAAAAGTCACAATAGCAGAAATAGATACGGGAGAAGAAGTTAATAGGGGATCAGGACTGTAACTCTCAAAACGATCGGCCGGGTCGTTACATTTGTACGGGATGTTCCTTCCCCAAAATCGTGCTGATTTGATCTACGAGTAAGGACCGAAGGATCATATTCTTCATAGATGCCTTTACTATGCTGCAATTCACCCACTAATTCATCATCAACCCATTCTCGAACACTTGAAATGTCATTTTGGTACGCGACCTTTAATGCATTCTCAACTTCTACTCTACCTACGGGCTTTGTTTTTATAACTATCCGCCATGTGGACTTATTCTTGCACAAAGGGTAAGGAACATAATACACTTGTTTCACATTTTGTGCAATGATAAATGGATCATAGAATTCATACTCCTTCTTGTGGTTAATTTTGACTATTTTATACTGAGGGTGAACTTTTGTACCTTTAGTAGGTGTTGGATCACCATTTACACCGAAAGAGTACCAATTTTTTTTCGGCCAACCGAAATACTCTAGTTCTAAAATCTCTTGGAGCACACCATAATAATCAACATCTCCATCACCCTTTACCCACACCCCACTATTATGGGTTTTCTTATTCTTAGACCATTCTTCTGTATGAAACTTGTACCCATTAACAAAGTACTTAGACATCATTCTCACTTTATGGTCAGGTCCCCAAGCTATATCACGCAGAAATGGGTCATTAATGCCATTCACTGGATTATGAACCTATATAGAGTTAAAGAAAAGTTAGAATTTGAAAGATATATGTACTTAATTTGTAGCTACAAAATAGAACTTACAAACTCCTTAAACCACTCTGAAAATCTTGGATAAATAGCATCATGGCCATTTACACCTATAAAGTAACTGCCCGACAAAATTACCGCTTTCATTAGTTAAAATAACTTTGATCTTGTAATAATCTCCTTTAGTATAAATTAAGACTTACATATAATAAGGTTGGACCATTGGACAATTTAACAATACATGTGTTGTAGCGGACTTTTTTTCCATCTCAGTCAAATTTCGCTTTTTACTAGTTTTTGGACCTCCGCCTGGTTTATTGAATATGAAAAATGGAGGTGCCAAAGGATCATTAACACCTCCATCATCATGCCGATTTGGCTTATTTCTCAAACATGGCACATCATGTTAAAAATAATATGAACAGAAAAAGGAAGTTTCTGTAGCCAGATGAGCCTCGCATATCGATCCCTCAATCCTGGATTGATTTTTTACGGTCCGCTTACATTTTCCCATAGTCCTACATAGCACAATTTTGAGATGAAATAATGTTTAATTAAAACAAGTCAAGGAAAAATAATTTATAGTCATTACCTCTCGTAAGGATACATCCAACTACATTGTACAGGTCCTCCAAGTTGTGCCTCTTGTGCAAGCTGAATTGGAAGACGTTCCATTACATCAAAAAACCCAAGAGGAAAAATTTTCGCCAGCTTGTTTAAAGTTATGCAAATGTTAATCTCCGTGTATGCTAAGTTCTCCACCTTCAATGTGCTAGAACACAACTTCTTGAAAAATAAACTTATTTTAGTAATGGGTTTCCATATTCTACCAGGCAAGGCATTGAATGCAATAGGCATCAAAGATTTGAGGAAAATATGACAATCGTGGCTCTTCATAGACGTCAACTTCCCTTCTTTCATGTCACTTCAACACACCTAGATAAGTTTGACGCATATCCATCAGGCATTCTCAAATTCTTAACCCAATCACAGATCTCTCTTCTCTCATCCAAAGTGAATGTGTAACTGGCCATGGGCTTTTGAATCTTGTTGTTCAAGTATGTCAGGTACAACTCACTTCGCCTACAATATTCCTTTAAGTCCATCCTAGCCTTTAAGTTATCTTTTGTCTTGTTATTGACTTTCACACCACCTTTTTCACACCCCCGAAAGGGTAGAAGGGAGTTTTTTCAATTTAAGTGACAATCGAAACGGGATTATTTTTTAAAAAAATTCAGAGTCGCCACATGGGATAGTTTATTAGTATCCCAAGTCGTTGGTTTTAGATCCCGAATCGAGGAAAGATTGACTCTGTTTCACAGTCCGCGAACACAGAAATCCGGGTAAGGAATTCTGTTAACCCGGGAGAAGGTGTTAGGCATTCCCGGGTTCCGTGGTTTTTGCACGGTCGCTCAACTGTTATTATTGGCCTAATTATCTGATTTTAGAACACTTTTAAACCTATTTGCATTTTCTTAACTTTAAAACCGCCTTTATTTGTTTGAAGAATTAGTTCAAAGTTATTTAAAATATATCGCAAGCCACGCTACATGAAATGCATCCGTGGTTCACGACGCGTTCTAGTTAACCTTGTTGGAAATTAGAGCCGGGCCACATGAAATGTACCCCCGGATTTTAGTAATAGCCATAACAATTATATAATCAAAGCGCCTAAAGCACGACTACGAAGTTCATTTTTAATGTCTAAATTACAACCTTTGTGAGGGCCATAGATGTGTTAATTGCTTATGGCACACCTCAAATCTCTTTCTTCAAGTTGTGACTTCTTGATCAAGTCTTATGAGGGCCATAGAAAATTTAATTAAATGGCGCGCCTCAGTTTATTTATAAAAGGGAGCATTGCATTCACTAAGGTGAATTAAGGATGTTTAATTTATCTAAACTGAAAGCTGGAATTGAAATCACTAATCGTAAAAGGCATTAGACAGTATACTGAGTATCTAACTTACTTGAGGAAATTTCTGGGCCGATGGTAGGCCCAAACTTAACAAATCAGATCTAATTTCAGTAATTACACGAGCACTTCCACCGTACAGCATTTAAACTTAAAAACTGGGGCAAATGAATCTAGCAGGGATCAAGATTGATCCCAAAACAAACCAAAGAAAACCATGAAATATTTTTTGAATAAGACTTCAACGGATCACAAATATGGGCCAAGGTTGGCCCAATAACCTTAAACGAAAGAGGACTCAACATTAAGGCCCTCTTAGGCTTAATTCCCCCTAACTCGCATACAGTGAAATAGCACAGCAATTTCGAATATCAGAAATACATGGGTATCCAGGTTATGAGCTAACCTTGAATGGCTCGTAGTAATAACAACAGCATGAATAATTCGCATATACAACTAATCTTAACCAAAACATGAAATGGTTCAACACCTATTAAATACGAACTAGCCTTAAACGATATTAGCACTTAAAATGATTTGATCGAAATTACTTGTCCATGCCAGCATACACAGTCAACATATAATCCAGGTTCTAACACAGTCCATAAATGTCATGATCTCCTAGTATAACAAGACTATTCCACTAAATTACATTATGACTAAGTGATACAAAGCATCGGTTCTTAGTACGTTTAAATAAATGAAATAAACTACAAGCCAAATGAAAGAACAAAAGAGCATCAAGAGTAAAAATCCATGAGTTTCCAATCATCAAATCAAACAAATCATTCTTGCATTTTTCAGAGCTTGTGATGTGTACCTAAATACAGCAAATAAAAGGAAAAATATCCAGAAGTCAGCAGCAGTCAAGAAGCGAGTAGAAACCCAACAGCAACAACACAACTCCTCTAATTAAACAATGTTTCAGCTTCTTTGTGTTTCGAAATTACCCAGAAATTCTTCTCATTTTCTTATGAAAATCAGAAAGGTTTGTAGCTCATAATACAGAATCCCTCATGCAAAGAATGATGCTTGACCAAGTAACTTTTCTATGCTTTTTTTTTTCTCTTTTCTTTTCTAATTCTGAAAATTTATCCTTGTATGTGTATCTCAATGTTCTAGGTGCAGAGTGTGGTAATTGAAAAGCTTTCAGCTGTTTTCCAGCTTTTGGTATTCTAATCTCTGCCTCTAAATGAAAGAAAATGAACCTTATATAACCAGCTCCTAGGGCAACAAAATCTGATTCTATACTTCACCATTTACCCCTTCCCCAATTTTCATTTTTTCACTTTGGACCCTGTAGCTAAAACATGTTTGTTAATCTACCCCTAATCCCAACTTCCTGGAAATTTCACAAAGCAGTTAGGAAAGATTCCTCTGCCCAATTTCCTAAACTACCCTTTGAACTCTTGCTATTTACCTTCAGGAAATCAACATTGGTCAAGTTGACCCAAAACCCAAACCAAAAACCCTGGGCTAATCTGGCCCAACTGGGCCAAACCAATCAAACCAAAAGAAAGACAAGGCAGTAGAATTTGAGTAATAGCCTTAAGATTTACTAATTTTAAATAACAAACGAGACTAAGCAAATTTTGACTGACTCTTGAACTAAAACATGCTGAAAATCAATTAAACAATCAACAATAATGAAAACAAGACTGCCTGATTATTGCCCTAGACTTAAAACTTATCCTAGGCACATGGAGCACATGAACAACCCAACATTTCCGGTGAACAGATGTTAAAGACTGCAGAAAGAAAGTCGGAGAATCAAAGAAAATATAAAAAGAAAACCAAGGAGAAAAGGAACATGAATAAACCGATTAGACAAAGGTAGAAGAAAAGGGAAGAACATAGAAGAAAAGAAAATCGGAGAAATAGGCAAAGGAGAAAAAAATAAAAGGAAAAATACCTAGTAGTTGACTTGAGGAAATCCGGCCATTCCGATTTAAGCCCAAAATTGATGTTAAACGTATGTTCTTGCCAAGAACAAACGAACAACATCAATTTCACGCAAAATCAACCCTCCTAACTTTGCATGCCACAGGCCCGAGGTAAGGCGGATTTGGGGTTTTAGGATTTTTGCCTCGGATCTAAAATTTGAGTAGGCGGAGAGGGATTTGAGGGACATCGTCTTGGGGTTTAGGAAGAGGAAGGCACAGGGGTGGTGTGATGTTAATTTTGGGGCGGATTGAGGTTTCGCCGCCGGTTAGGGTGGTGAGATTTTGGGGGCGGCGGATCTAGGGTTCTTGACTTGAGAGAGATGACAGAGAAGCTGAAGAACAATAGTCCTAGGTTGTTCTAACGGCGTTTGGACAATTTTAAGCAAAATGGGAGAAGTATTTAGGGCCGTTAGATGAGATAAAATGAAGGGCCAGGATTGACTTGACCCTAACGAACTCAAAACGATGTAGTATTCCTCCCATACTACGTCGTTTCAGGGGTCTCATGGACTGAGGGCTTGGACCGGGTATGGGACTTGGACTGGGCTGAAAGATTGGATTTTAGAATTTGGGTCTTGGCCCAAATTGCATTTTAAGACCAAATTGACATTCCCTTTCTTTTGTTCTTTGTTTTTTCCCTTTTTCTTTTTTTTTCTTTTAATTAAATAAAATCTAAATTAATCTCCTAAATTAATCTAAGTTGTAAAATTAAGCTAATTATCTACTATAATATCTACAAAAGTTAATTACTCCTAAATTAAAAGAATAAATTACTAATTTGATACTAAAAGACTAATAATGCAAAAAAAAAACTCATTTTTTATTTTCATTTCTTTAATAAAACAAATAATTTACTAATTAACCTAAAAATGTAAAAATAAATCCTAAATGCACATGCATGGTATTTTTGACATTTTCATGATTTTCAATAAAATAAACATGCACAGAAAAATGCAAATAATTAACACAAATTTCCACAAAATCTTATACAATTGTTAAAAATGGAAAAAATTGTTTTTCTTGATTTTATGGGAGTAATTCATATAGGGAAAAAATCACGTGCTCACAGCTGCCCCTTTTTTATCGGAAACACGAAGAGTTTTCGTGCAAAGATAAAGTGAGCGGATACGAGCGATTTTTGCCCGTTTGAATACTCCGTGGGAAGCATTTTTGAAAGATTTGACCGCACCCTGCTTCCGAGGTTACCTACATATCCTTGGCTATAATGGAAGCAGGCCAGTGTAGTTCGGGAAGTTTTGGTAGCTGGGACTACCAGGAAGCTGTGATTTCATTGTTGCTGCTGCTGCTACTGCTTGTTGAACCCCTTATTACACCGAGACAAAATAAAAGAATCTAGACTAAACTTATGATATATGAATTACAAGAATCATATCTACACTTCTTCAAACTTGATCTTGCAGTTTCTGCTGCTCTGTTGACTTGTACTCTCTAGGTGAGATTCCTTTGTTGCTGTCTTGAATTGTATTCTAAGATGCTTTCCCTTTGTTTTCCAGGCGGGCGCCTGATTACCAACATTTGAATTATCTTCCTTTCCTCCGAAACATGAATTGTTTCCCCTTTGTTTTCCAGGTGGGCGCCTGATTGTTGAACTGAACCGTCTTCCTTTGAACATTGCTGCTTTCCCTTTATTCTCCAGGTGGGCGCCTGATTTCAAACGCTTGAACTGCTTTCCCTTTGTTCTCCATGTGGGCGCCTGATTTCCAAAACTTGAACAGTTTTCCCTTTGTTCTCCAGGTGGGCGCCTGATTGCCAAAACTTGAACTGCTTTCCCTTTGTTCTCCGGGTGGGCGCCTAATTTCCAAAACTTGAATCGCTCTCCCTTTGTTCTCCAGGTGGGTGCCTGATTTCCGACAACTAACTCCTCTGAAACTACTGCTTTCCCTTTGTTCTCCTGGTGGGCGCCAGATTTCCAAACTGACTCCTCTGAAACTGCTGTTTTCCCTTTGTTCTCTAGGTGGGCGCCTGATTTCCAAAACTCGCACTGCTTTCCCTTTGTTCTCCGGGTGGGCGCCTGATTTCAAAAACTTGAACTGCTTTACCTTTGTTCTCCAGGTGGGCGCCTGATTTCCAAAAGTCGAACTGCTTTCCCTTTGTTCTCCGGGTGGGCGCCTGATTTCCAAAACTTGAACCACTCTCCCTTTATTCTCTAGGTGGACGCCTAATTTCCAAAACTCGAACTGCTCTCCCTTTGTTCTCCAGGTGGGCGCCTGACTTCCAAAACTCACTGCTTTCCCTTTGTTCTCCAGGTGGGCGCCTGATTTCCAAAACTTGAACCACTCTCCCTTTGTTCTCCAGGTGGGCATCTGATTTCCAAAACTCAAACTGCTTTCCCTTTGTTCTCCAGGTGGGCGCCTGATTTCCAAAACTCGAACTGCTCTCCCTTTGTTCTCCAGGTGGGCGCCTGATTTCCAATACTGACTCCTCTGAAACTGCTGCTTTCCCTTTGTTCTCCAGGTGGGCGCCTGATTTCCAACACTGACTCCTCTGAAACTGCTGCTTTCCCTTTGTTCTCCAGGTGGGCGCCTGATTTCCAAAACTCGAACTGCTCTCCCTTTGTTCTCCAGGTGGGCGCCTGATTTCCAACACTGACTCCTCTGAAACTGCTGCTTTCCCTTTGTTCTCCAGGTGGGAGCCTGACTTCCAAAACTAACTCCTCTGAAACTGCTTTTCCTTGCACTGTCTCCCCTTGTTCTTCAGGTGGGTGCCTGATTTCAATAACACAGACAAAACAAAAGAAATTTTTCTGCCCCAGAGTGATATTGGGAACATCTGTGAGTGTTAATCAATTTTTGTTATCAAATAAATTCTAAATTAAATTCCTTTATCCTGAAAATTTCAAACCAAGCCCCATTTCAAAAGTGAAAACTTAAATGCCAAATTACGTTTCCCAAAAGTAGACCTCTCGTCAGACCTTGTCATTTGCGAGGGCCTCAAAACTTACTAAAAATCCTGTTATCCAAGAGGGTACTGGAGCTTACTACCGAGTCTGTCTGGCACTTGCTTTCCTTACGGAGGGTTTCTCCGAAACAAACGAAATTTTTTGCCCCTGTTTCAATCAAAGAAAAAGCCATGTCAGTTTGAAAAACATGGTGGTTAGTTTGTGGCATTCTTGCTGAAGGTGGCCCTCTCGCTGTCGTGCTTTGCTTTGACTGGCTGCCTTGAACGGGCCAAGAATTATTTGACTTTCTGACTGACTCTCAACCGCAGGACCCTGGATGACCCGAGTGCTCTACACCCCAACCGTTGTTTTACATTTCTGACCCTTCTACCTGCACCTCTGCATCTGCCACAAGATTACTAAACCATTCGACCAATGGAGCTTTCAGTGACACCTTATCTCCCACTTTAGATCATGCTATCTCTGGTATGTTTTGGCCGCACTTTGCTTTGTGCAATTTGGAGGTTGGTAGTAAGGTTTGCGATCCTTTCTTTTGCTTTGCAAGGCTAACATTGAAAACGCCTTAGAGGAGTGAACCCAAAAGGAAATGAAATGCAATGACTTCGAGAGTTATGAATAGAGAAGAAAAATCAAACAGAAGGACTATTTGAGGAAGAAAAGGAAAAGGGACTTATCTGTGTGAGGCTGCTGGCATCAATGATCATGACATGCATTTTAGATTAATCAACCTAGTCCATTCGGTCAATCCTCTTTCAGTCTTCAACTTTGGGCCTGGGGTCCCCATAATCCGATTCCTTTGCGAAGTCCACAACCTTAGTCGGCTTGCGGTGCCCTGACGGGTTCTCACCAGCAAACCTCTCTCATTTATTCATATCTCAACTCATTGTCGCCTTACGGTGTCCGTGAGGGTTTTCACCAATAAGACTCTCTCATTTTTTAATTTCTCTCAGCTTTCCGTCGCCTTACGGTGCCCGTGAGGGTTTTCACCAATAAGACTCTCTCATTTTTCATTTATCTTGCTCAAAACGGAGTGTTGCCCCTGATATGAATCACACATTTACTTGCTCGACCTGGCATCTCTCGAAGACTGATCGGAGGTCTTTCTTTCGACTGTAATGTGGGCTTTTGGATAGGGTTAGAGAGAAAGGATATCAAGAGGCTCAAAACATCTTGAATGGGTTCAAAATGACAACTCTTGGAATCAGATTTCTTACAACAACCACAACTTTCTGCCCCAGTTTCTTTGCTTGGGGACTTTTGGATTTTTATTTTGATGGGACCGAACCATGAGGCTGCCTACGTATATATAAAAGGAATCAGGTCGAACGTAGTTCATGACATAGGAGTTGCGTTGTTTTTCTTTGTACTTCCTTCTTCTCTTTTCTTCTTCTTTTCTTTCTCTCTCTTTTTCTTCTCTCTTTTTTCTTTTCTTCTTCTCTTTTTTTTATTTTTTTTTCATTCATCATTTTCCATTATTCTCCTTTCTCTCTTCTCTCTTCTTCTCTTTTCATTTTCTCTCTCTCTTTAACTTATGTTTCTGTGTCCCTAATCTTTGCTACTGATTTCAAGAGAGGGCTATGAAAGAAAACAAATAAGGCTCAAAGGGGTAACAATGGATAAAGTATTTAGATAGCAGAATAAAATGCCTTCGTCATTTCAACCTTCAAAACATGCCAAGTACAAATGAACACAATTTAAACCAAAGAAATCTTACATAATATCTTTTGATCGCATCAGAATTGCCAGCCATTTCTGCACATTTGTCTTCTATATCTGTTAAGTACAAATCACCATTGGGCACCATTCTCGTTACAATGAACGGCTCCTCAAACTGTGCGGGAGACATTTCTCTGCTGTATGCTCTTATCAACCTCTTGATTTCCCAGGCTAACTGCCTCAGTTTCACTCAATTCAAGCTTCAGGTTATCGCAAAATGCGTGAATCTTTATTTGTTTCCTCAAACGCATCTTTTATCATATTCAAAACTATGTTTCGTTATTCCATGATTAGATTGGCTTTCAAGATCAGGCTAAAAACTCCGCATGCATGTCATGTCATTAGAACCAGCATAACAAAAACTGTATAGAGGAAAACAAATTGAAACATATATTAGGAATAACTAAAGAAGAAAAATTGGATTCCACCGTAAAATAGAAGAATAGAAAGGGTTTGATCATCAAAACAAGCAGAAGTGAAATCTGGGTTACAACCCTTTGAATAATCCAGATAACAGAAAGAAAAACACAGCAAACTACCAAAAATCCTCCCGGGTGGGGAGAGGAGCGGCTTCCCAATTTCTAAGCTTCACATTCGGCCCAACAAATGCACCTCTTCATCACTAAAACCTTCCCCAATTTCAACCATATCGACCTCATCAAATAGATTTTGGGACATTTTGATCGACTCTTTATTAAAGTCAACCACAGGCTTTGGAACTGCTGACACTGGACGCTTTACTATCCCTGACTTGACGAAAGACCTGGAGAGGCGTGGGATAGGCTTAGGGAGCGACCATGATTTCTTTTTCAACTTTTTAACCCTCTTCACATCATCCCCTGTAGGCTTGAACCCTAGACCAAATGTACCCAGATTTTCACGTAGACATACTGGCAGCACGATACTTTGCAAAGATGCGCCCAGACCCTTACCCGCACAAAACCATACTTCAGCATCTCGTTAGCTACCATGAAAGTCGAAGGTAATAGCCTCGGCCTTGGAATGCATTTTCCTTCAGGAATCTTTTCGACGGACATTGTTTCGAAAGTTTGATAAACTAAAGGTCCTTTATCATCTCCAGCCTCAACAAATGGAATAGACGAATCTTCATAAAAAGATAAATCCTCCTCACCATGCACAGCTATTTCATATTTGTCCCACTCAAATTTTACCATTTGATATAGAGAAGATGGCACTGCCTTAGCCGCATGTATCCAAGGCCTACCCAATAACAAATTATAGGAGGCAACCACGTCTAGCACTTGAAATTTCACACCGAACCAACTGGCCCAATCACCAATTCAAGCGTTATATCTCCAGCAGAATCTTTTCCTCCCCCATCAAAGCCTCGAACACATACACTGTTCATGTGGATTCTTTCAGTGCCGACCTTTAACTTTTGCAAAGTGGACAGAGGGCAAATATTTGTACTGGAGCCATTATCAACCGACACCCTTGTGACAAAATAATTTTTGCATTGCACCGTGATATAAAGAGCTCGATTGTGTTTCGTGCCCTTTATAGGAAGCTCATTGTCTGCAAAAGTGGTCCTATTTGCTTCGATGATCCTGCTAGCAATCTTTTCCAATTGATTCACTGTGATCTTATCAGGAACATGTGCCTCGTTCAGAATCTTCATTATGGCCTACAGTGTTCATCCGATTGTATCAACAAAGATAACAGAGAAATATTAGCTGGATTTTTCCTTAATTTCTCAATAATGGAATAGTCTTGCACTTTCATCTTTTTCAAGAACTCTTTGGCCTCTTCCTCGGTAACCGGTTTCTTCACTGGCATTTGGCTATCCTTGGATAGCTTGGCCTTTCTCAATTCTTCAGAGGTAAAACATACCCCGAAATGAGTCGGTCTTCCGATCTCAACAAATTTTTCCTCCACTTCTTTTCCCTTGTGTGTCATTATTGCTCGTTTGTAGTTCCACGGGACATCCTTTGTCTCAACCACTGGCAACTGAGTCACTGGTTTAATAACAACAGGGGTAATGGGAGACCCTTTCACAACTACAACAGGCTTGCTTGGGATACCTAGTACCACCAACTTTGGCTTTTTCCGACTTGCCCCGACACCGTCTGAAGACCCTTTTGCAAACAGCACACATTTTCTAAATACCTCATCTTGCTCCACAATCTTAGCGGGCTTTTCAATTTCAACGGGAGGCCCAAATTGAGGAGTGCAACAGTATGGATCAGAGGTCTTGAAAGTTGGTTCTGTAGCATATTATTGGGCATCAGGAACTTTGAACAAGGTTCCACTAGGAGATAGAGGGATGGTGGCATGTGGAGGAGCTGCAAAAACGGGAGTAGTTAATGACGCGCGATATGAAGCTGTACTGGCTGCTGGAGCATGAGAAGGCTGAGACAAGGTGCCAGGGTAGTTGTGGCAAGGGGTAAAGCCTGGGGCGTGTTGTGGGGATGAATCAACAACGGGAGGTTCTTGGGACTGAGCCAATGATGGGATGAAAGCGAGGTTGGCAGGGTATGATGGTGGGGGATGCCCTTTCGCCCAGGTTTGGTACATTTCGGCCATCTGATGTTTCAACTTATACAGTTCCTCTTTCAGATTAACCTCAGACTCTTCCCCCTCTCTTGACGGATCAATAACACTTGCATCTAAGTTCTTGGCCAGCCATGATCAACTCGTCTTTGGACCTGGTGTTGTACGGGTGAGTTGCCAGAATGGCGATCAAACTAACCACCTGCCTGAGTTTGATGACAACAAGCAGACTTGTTAGCGATTAAGAGCTTATCAGATAGGTAACCGCACGTTGGAGATGCAATGCACCTAAACAGTTAACCCTTTCTATTATGCATTTGAATGGCTGCTTGCTTCATCCCGGCTTTCACTAATTCTTTTCTTTTCATTCCCATCTTTCTTTGTTAGCTCTCTTTCCTTTCTTTTATTCTCACCATTTCTTTCCTCTCTTGTTTTGCCATTATTTTTCCTTTTGTCTATTTCCACTCTCCTTTTTTTTCTTTTTCAATTTATAGTTATGATCGAATCCTATAGGGATTGCCTACGTATAATGACGCCGCATGAATCAGACCAAGTGTAGTTCTGGGAGATCATGAATAATGTGAATAAACTAACTTTTTTTTTATTTTGAACTTTTTTTTTTAAATTTTGGAAGAAAGACTTATAAAGAAGAAAGATTTTTCTTTTGAATTTTGTACGTTTATTTTGAATCTATGAAAGAAATACTTCTAAGGAAAAAAGAAAATATTTTTGCATCTTGAATTTACTTTTCAATTTTTTGTAAAGAAGAATGAAAANTCCCTTTGTTCTCCAGGTGGGCGCCTGATTTCCAATACTGACTCCTCTGAAACTGCTGCTTTCCCTTTGTTCTCCAGGTGGGCGCCTGATTTCCAACACTGACTCCTTTGAAACTGCTGCTTTCCCTTTGTTCTCCAGGTGGGCGCCTGATTTCCAACACAGACTCCTCTGAAACTGCTGCTTTCCCTTTGTTCTCCAGGTGGGCGCCTAATTTCCAACACTGACTCCTCTAAAACTGCTGCTTTTCCCTTTGTTCTCTAGGTGGGCGCATGATTTCCAAAACTTGAACTGTCTTCCCTTTGTTCTCCAGGTGAGCGCCTGATTTCCAACACTTGAACTATTTTCTCATTGAAACTTCTTTTCCTTGCACTGTCTCCCCTTGTTCTTCAGGTGGGTACCTGATTTCAACAAAACAGACAAAACAAAAGAAATTGTTCTGCCCCAGTGTGATATTGGGAACATCTGTGAGTGTTAATCAATTCTTGTTATCAAAATAAATTCCAAATTAAATTCCTTTATCCTGAAAAGTTTCAAATCAAGCCTCATTTCAAAGCGAAAACTTAAATGCCAAATTACACTTCCCAAAAGTAGACCTCTCGTCAGACTTTGTCATTTGCGAAGGCCTCAAAACTTACTAAATCCTGTTATCCAGGAGGGTATTGGAACTTACTGCCGAGCCTGTGTGGCGCCTACTTTCCTCATGGAGGGTTTCTCCGAAACAAACGAAATTTTCCGCCCTTGTTTCAATCAAAGAAAAATCTTGTCAGTTTGAAAATGTGGTGGTTAGTTTGCGGCATTCTTGCTGAGGGTGGCCTCCCCATTGCCGTGCTTTGCTCTAACAGGCTACTTTGAACTGGCCAAGAATTGTTTGACTTTCTGACTGAATCTCAACCGTGAGACCCTGAATGACCTGAGTGCTCTACACCCAACCCATTGTTTTACATTTCTGACCCTTTTACCTGTACCTCTGTGTCTCCTACAAGATTAACAAACCATTCAACCAGTGGAACTTTCACTGACACCTTATTTCCCACTTAACATCATGCTATCTCTGGTATGTTCTGGCCGTACTTTGCTTTGTGCAATTTGGAAGTTGGTAGTAAGTTTTGAAATCCTTTCTTACTTGTTTAAACAAGGCTAATATTGGAAAAACCTTAGAGAAATAAACCCAAAAGAAATGAAATGAAATGACTTCGAGAGTTAGGAATAAAGAAGAAAATCCAAAACCGGATGACTGTTTGAGGGAGAAAAGGAAAAGAGACTTATCTGAGCGGAGCAACTGGTACCAATGATCATGACATGCATTTTGGATTAATCAGCCCAGCCTATTCAACCAATCAACTTCCAGTTATCATACTTTATGCCCCGGGACTTCCATAACCCAATCTCTTCGCCAAGTCACAGACCTTGTTCGGCTTGCAGTGCCCTGAAGGGTTTTGACCAACAAACCTCTCTCATTTGTTTGTCTCTCACCTCACCGTCGCCTTACGGTGCCCATAAGGGTTTTCACCAATAAGACTCTCTCATTTTTAATTTCTCTCAGCTTTCCATCGCCTTACGGTGCCCGTGAGGGTTTCACCAATAAGACTGTCTCATTTTTTCATTTTCTCTACTTAGACCGGAGTATTGCCCTTGACATGAATCACACCCATACTTGCTCGACTTGGCATCTCTCGAGGACTGATCGGAAGGTCTTTCTTTGGACCGTAATGTGGGCTTTTGGATATGGTTAGAAAGAAAGAATATCAAAAGGCTCAAAACAACTCAAATGGGTTCAAAATTACAACTCTTGGAATCAAATTTCTTACAACAACCACAACTTTCTGCCCCAGTTTCTTTGCTTGAGACTTTTGAATTTTTACTTTGACGGGACCGAACCGTGAGGCTGCCTACGTATCCTTAAAAGGAATCTGGTCGAACGTAGTTCATGTCATATGAGTTGCTTTGTTTTTCTTTGTGCTTTCTTCTTCTCCTTTCTCCTTCTTTTCTTTCTCTCTCTTTTGCTTTGTTTTTCTTTGTGCTTTCTTCTTCTCCTTTCTCCTTCTTTTCTTTCTCTCTCTTTTTCTTTCTTTTTTCTCTCTTTTTTCTTTTTTTTTCATTCATCATTTTTTCATTATTCTCCTTTCTCTCTTCTCTTTTCATTTTCTCTCTCTCTTTAACTTATGTCTCTGTGTTTCTGATCTTTGCTACTGATCCTAAAAGAGGGATATGAAAGAAAATGAATAAGGCTCAAAGGGGCAACAATGGATAAAGTGTTTAGATAGCAAAATAAAATGCCTTCGTCATTTCAACCTTTAAAACATGCCAAGTACAAATGAACACAATTTAAACCAAGGAAATCAGACATAATATCTTTTGACCACATCAGAATTGAAAGCCATGTCTACACACTTGCCTTCTATATCTGTTAAATACAAAGCACCATTGGACAACACTCTCATTACCACGAACGGCCCCTGCCAATTTGGGGCAAACTTGCCTTTTGCTTCAGCTTGACGTGGAAGAATGTATTTTAACACTGACTGATCTACTTCAAACTGTTTGGGAGACATTTCTCTACTGTATGCTCTTATCAACCTCTTGATTTCCCAGACTAACTGCCTCAGTTTCACTCAATTCAAGCTTCAGGTTATCTCAAAATGCGTGAATCTTTATTTGTTTCCTCAAACATATCTTTTATCATATTCAAAACTATGTTTCATTATTCCATGATTATATTGGCTTTCAAGATCTGGCTAAAAACTCCGCATGCATGTCATGTCATTAGAACCAGTATAACAAGAAATGTATAAAGGAAAAAAAATTGAAACATATATTAGGAATAACAATAAAAGAAGAAAAATTGGATTCCACCGAAAATAGAAGAATAGAAAGGGTTTGACCATCAGAACAAGCAGAAGTGAAATCTGGGTTACAACCCTTTGAATAATACAGATAACAGAAAGAAAAACAAAGCAAACTACCAAAAATCCTCCCGGGTGGGGAGAGGGGCGGCTTCCCAATTGCTAAGCTTCACATTCGGCCCAACAAAATGCACCTCTTCATCGCTAGAACCTTCCCCAATTTCAAACTTGAACTTATCAAATAGATTTTGGGACGTTTTGATCGACTCTTCATTAAAGTCAACCACAGGCTTTGGAACTGCTGACAGCGGACGCTTTACTATCCCTGACTTGACGAAAGAACTGGAGAGGCGTGGGATAGGCTTAGGGAGCAACCATGCTTTCTCTTTCAACTTTTTAGCCTTCTTCACATCATCCCCTGTAGGCTTGAACCCCAGACAAAATGTACCCAGATTTTCATGTAGAGATACTGGCTGCACGATACCTTGCAAAGATGCGCCCAGACCCTTACCCGGCACAAAACCATACTTCAACATCTCGTTGGCTACCATGAAGATTGAAGGTGATAGCCTCGGCCTTGGAATGCATTTTCCTTCAGGAATCTTTTCGACGGACATTGTTTCGAAAGTTTGATAAACTAAAGGTCCTTTATGATCTCCAGCCTCATCAAATGGAATAGACGAATCTTCATAAAGAGATAAATGTTCCTCACCATGCACAGCTACTTCTTGTTTGTCCCACTCAAATTTTACCATTTGATGTAGAGAAGATGGCACTGCCTTAGCCGCATGTATCCAAGGGCTACCCAACAACAAATTATAGGAGGCAACCACGTCTAGCACTAGAAATTTCACACTGAACCCAACTGGCCCAATCACCGATTCAAGCGTTACATCTCCAGCAGAATCTTTTCCTCCCCCATCAAAGCCTCGAACACATACACTGTTCATGTGGATTCTTTCAGTGCCGACCTTCAACTTTTGCAAAGTGGACAGAGGGCAAATATTTGTACTGGAGCCATTATCAACTGACACCCTTGTGACAAAATAGTTTTTGCATTTCACCGTGATATAAAGAGCTCGATTGTGTTTCGTGCCCTTTATAGGAAGCTCATTGTCTGCAAAAGTGGTCCTATTTGCTTCGAAGATCCTGCTAGCAATCTTTTCCAATTGATTCACTGTGATCTTATCAGTAACATATGCCTCGTTCAGAATCTTCATTATGGCCCTACAGTGTTCATCTGAATGTATCAACAAAGATAATAGAGAAATATTAGCTGGAGTTTTCCTTAATTGCTCAACAATGGAATAGTCTTGCACTTTCATCTTTTTCAAGAACTCTTCGGCCTCTTTCTCGGTAACCGGTTTCTTTACTGGCATTTGGCTATCCTTGGAGAGCTTGGCCTTTCTCAATTCATCGGAGGTAAAACATCCCCCGAAATGAGTCGGTCTTCCGATCTCAACAAATTCTTCCTCCACTTCTTTTCCCTTGTGTGTCATTATTGCTCGTTTGTAGTTCCACGGGACATCCTTTGTCTCAACCACTGGCAACTGAGTCACTGGTTTAATAACAACAGGGGTAATGGGAGACCCTTTCACAACTACAACAGGCTTGCTTGGGATCCCAAGTACCACCAACTTTGGCTTTTTACGACTTGCCCAGACACCGTTCGAAGACCCTTTTGCAAACAATACACGTTTTCTAAATACCTCATCTTGCTCCACAATCTTATCGGGTTTTTCAATTTCAACGGGAGCCCAAATTGAGGAGCGCAACAGTATTTATCGGAGGTCTTGAAAGGTTATTCTGTAGCATAGTATTGGGCATCAGGAACTTTGAACAAGGTTCCACTAGGAGATAGAGGGATGGTGGCATGTGGAGGAGCTGCAAAAATGGGAGTAGTTAATGACGCACGATATGAAGCTGTATTGGCTGCTGGAGCATGAGAAGGCTGGGACAAGGTGCCAGGGTAGTTGTGGAAACGGGTTAAGCCTGGGCCGTGTTATGGGGATGAATCAACAGTGGGAAGTTCTTGGGACTGAGCCAATGATGGGTTGAAAGCGAGGTTGGCAGGGTACGATGGTGGGGGATGCCCTTTCGCCCAGGCTTGGTACATTTCAGCCATCTGATGTTTCAACTTATACAGTTCCTTTTTTAGATTAAGCTCAGACTCTTCCCCCTCTCTTGATGGATCAATAACACTTGCATCTAGTTCTTGGCCAGCCATGATCAACTCGTCTTTGGACCTGGTGTTGTACGGTTGAGTTGCCAGAATGCCGATCAAACTAACCACCTGCCTGAGTTTGATGACAACGAGTAGACTTGTTAGCGATTAAGAGCTTAACAGATAGGTAACCACACGTTGGGGATACAATGCACCTGAACAGTTAACCCTTTCTATTATGCATTTGAATGGCTTCTTGCTTCATCCCGGCTTTCACTAATTCTTTTCTTTTCATTCCCATCTTTCTTTGTTGGCTCTCTTTCTTTCTTTTATTCTTGCCATTTCTTCCCTCTCTTGTTTTGCCATTATTTCCCCTCTTGCTTATTTCCACTCCCTTTTTTCCTTTATCAGTTTATGGTTATGATCGAATCCTATGGGGAGTGCCTACGTATCATGACGCCGCATGAATCAGACCAAGCATAGTTCTGGGAGATCATGAATAAAGTAAATAAACTAACTCTTTTTTAGATTTTTTTGATTTTTTTTAATTTCCGAAGAAAGACTTATAAAAAAGAAAGATTTTTCTTTTGAATTTTTGTACATTTATTTTGAATCTATGAAAGAAATACTTCTAAGGAAAAAAAGAAAATATTTTTGCATCTTGAATTTAATTTTCAATTTTTGGAAGAAGAATGAAAATATTTTTGAATTTTGAGAAGAAATTAAAGAAAATATTTTTGGATTTTTTTGTTTTAAAAAAAAATTGGGGTTTCAAAGAAAGGCTTTCTAAAAAGGAAGTAAAGGAAAATATTTTTTTTTTTGGATTTTTGAAAATTGGGGGCCGGAACCGATGAGGTTTGCCTACGTATCTCATATCCGATGAGAATCAGATTTGCGTAGTTCTGTCAGTTTTGACACATTTGAAAAGGACACAGTGTTGACTCTTTTTGAAATGACTCTCTTTCTTTTCCTCATTTTTTTTTTAAAAATTTGGCAGAGTTTCGGGACATTTCCAAATACCGGAGATTTTTCAGAATCGGGTTTTATTTCCATCCCTACATCACTATTGGTGTTTCTTTTGTTTATTTCCCTAGCCAGTCAGCATGCAGGCCGAAACAAATAAATGTTCACATAGCACATAGGATGCATCAGGATGGTCTGTTATTTTGGGGTACACCTGTCCTAAACGGACCCAACCCCTATGTTGAGTCCCCTAAGTCAAATGCACATGATGCAAACAAGCGTTCCTACTAGGGATCCGACATGAGGTTATGTTATTCTAGGTTTAAACCTGGGGTATTGTTCTAGACCTGGCTTGACCGAGCGGATAGCTCAAGCCGAGGGGGGCAGCGTACCGGGAATACAGAAGCTTCACCGGCTTTGCAACTTGTCCGAACCTCGTTCTAAACTGGGATATGACACTAACAGAAGAGAAGTCACACGAAGTGCACACTTCCCAGATGATTTAGAAGACTCAGAGAGAAGAGGGTTTCATAACAATTTATATACAGTTCAAGCAATATCAAAGCGGTAAAAAGCAACATTTAGCACATTAGGCTCAAACACGTAAAAATCAGATAACAAATAAAAGCCAACTATAACAGATATTCTAAGCTTGAATTCTGAACCCTGAACCAGAAGTTTTGGGTTCTTTTCCCCAGCAAAGTCGCCAGAGTTGTGACACCTCCTTTTTCACACCCCCGGAAGGGTCTAAGGGAGTTTTCAATTTAAGTGACAATCGAAACGGGATTATTTTATCTAAAAATTCAGAGTCGCAACTTGGGATAGTTTATTGGTGTCCCAAGTCACCGGTTTTAGATCCCAAATCGAGGAAAGATTGACTCTGTTTCACAGTCCGCGAACAGAGAAATCCGGGTAAGGAATTCTGTTAACCCGGGAGAAGGTGTTAGGCATTCCCGGGTTCCGTGGTTTTAGCACGGTCGCTCAACTGTTATTATTGGCCTAATTATCTGATTTTAGAACACTTTTAAACCTATGTGCATTTTTAAAACATTAAAACCGCCTTTATTTGTTTGAACAATTAGTTCAAAGTTATTTAAAACATACCGCAAGCCATGCTACATGAAATGCACCCGTGGTTCACGACGCGTTCTATTTAACCTTGTTGGAAATTAGAGCCGGGCCAAATGAAATGTATTCCCAGATTTTAGTAATAGCCATAACAATTATATAATCAACGCGCCTAAAGCACGACTACGAAGTTCATTTTTAATGTCTAAATTACAACCTTTGTGAGGGCCATAGATGTGTTAATTGCTTATGGCACGCCTCAAATCTCTTTCTTCAAGTTGTGACTTCGTGATCTAGTCTTATGAGGGCCATAGGAAATTTAATTAAATGGCGCGCCTCAGTCTATTTATAAAAGGGAGCATTGCATTCACTAAGGTGCATTAAGGATGTTTAATTTATCTAAACTGAAAGCTTGAATTGAAATCACTAATCGTAAAAGGCGTTAGGTAGTATACTGAGTATCTAACTTACTTGAGGAAATTTCTGGGCCAATGGTATGCCCAAACTTAACAAATCAGATCAAATTTCAGTAATTACACGAGCACTTCCACCATATAACATTTAAACTTAACAAACTGGGGCAAATGAATCCAGCCGGGATCAAGATTGATCCCAAAACAAACCAAAGAAAACCATGAAACATTTTTTGAATAAGACTTCAACGGATCACAGATATGGGCCAAGGTTGCCCCAATAACCTTAAACAAAAGAGGACTTCAACATTAAGGCCTGCTTAGGCTTAATTCCCCCTAACTCGCTTACAGTAAAATAGCACATTCGAATATCAGAAATACATGGGTATCCAGGTTATGAGCTAACCTTGAATGGCTCGTAGTAATAGCAGCAGCATGAATAATTCGCATATACAACTAATCTTAACCAAAACATGAAATGGTTCAACACCTATTAAATACGAACTAGCCTTAAACGATATTAGCACTTAAGCTGATTTGATCGAAATTACTTGTCCATGCCAGCATACACAGTCAACATATAATCCACGTTCTAACACAGTCCATAAATGTCATTATCTTCCAGTATAACAAGACTATTCCACTAAACTACATTATGACTAAGTGATACAAAGCATCCGTTCTTAGTACGTTTAAATAAATGAAATAAACTACAAGCCAAATGAAAGAAAAAAAGAGCATCAAGAGTAAAAATCCAAGAGTCTCCAATCTTCAAATCAAACAAATCATTCTTGCATTTTCCAGAGCTTGTGATGTGTACCTGAATACAGCAAATAAAAGGAAAAATATCTAGAAGTCAGCAGCAGTCAAGAAGCGAGTACAAACCCAACAGCAACAACACAACTCCTCTAATTAAACGATGTTTCAGCTTCTTTGTGTTTCAAAGTTTCCCAGAAGTTCTTCTCGTTTTCTTATGAAAATCAGAAAGGTTTGTAGCTCATAATACAGAATCCCTTTTGCAAAGAATGATGCTTGACCAAGTAACTTTTCTATGCTTTTTTTTTCTCTTTTCTTTTCTAATTGTGAAAATTTATCCTTGTATGTGCATTCTCAATGTTCTAGGTGCAGAGTGTGGTAATTGAAAAGCTTTCAGCCGTTTTCCAGCTTTTGGTATTCTAATCTCTGCCTCTAAATGAAAGAAAATGAACCTTATATAACCAACTCCTAGGGAAACAAAATCTGATTCTATACTTCACCATTTACCGCTTCCCCAATTTTCATTTTTTCACTTTGGACCCTGTAGTTAAAACCTGTCTATTAATCTACCCCCAATCCCAACTTCCTGGAAATTTTCCAAAGCAGTTAGAAAATATTCCTCTGCCTAATTTCCTAAACTACCCTTTGAACTCTTGCTATTTACCTTTAGGAAATCAACATGGCTCAAGTGGACCCAAAACCCAAACAAAAAACCCTGGGCTAATCTGGCCCAACAGGGCCAAACCAATCAAACCAAAAGAAAGCCAAGGTAGTAGAATTTGAGTGATAGCCTTAAGATTTACAAATTTCAAATAACAAACGAGACTAAGAAAATTGTGACTGACTCTTGAACTAAAACATGCTGAAAATCAATTAAACAATCAACAATAATGAAAACAAGACTGCCTGATTATTGCCCTAAACTTAAAACTTATCCTAAGCACATGGAGCACATGAACAACCCAACATTTCCGGTGAACAGAGGTTAAAGACTGAAGAAAGAAAGTCGGAGAATCAAAGAAAATATAAAAAGAAAACCAAGGAGAAAAGGAACATGAATAAACCGATTGGAGAAAGGTGGAAGGAAAGGGAAGAACATAGAAGAAAAGAAAATCAGAGAAATAGGCAAAGGAGAAAAAAATAAAAGGAAAATACCTAGTAGTTGACTTGAGGAAATCCGTCCATTCCGGTTTAAGCCCAAAATTGATGTTAAACGTATGTTCTTGCCAAGAACAAACGAACAACATCAATTTCACGCAAAATCAACCCTCCTAACTTTGGCGGATTTGGGGTTTTAGGGCTTTGACCTCGGATCTAAAATTCGAGTAGGTGGAGAGGGATTCGAGGGACATCGTCTTGGGGTTTAGGAAGAGGAAGGCATAGGGGTGGTGTGGTGTTAATTTGGGGGCGGATTGAGGTTGCGCCGCCGGTTAGGGTGGTGAGATTTTGGGGGCGGCAGATCTAGGGTTCTTGACTTGAGAGAAATGACAGAGAAGCTGAAGAACAATAGTCCTAGGTTGTTCTGAGGGCGTTTGGACAGTTTTAAGCAAAATGGGGGAAGTATTTAGGACCGTTAGATGAGATAAAATGAAGGGCCAGGATTGACTTAACACTAACGAACTCAAAACGACGTGGTATCCCTCCCATACTACGTCGTTTCAGGGGTCTCATGGACTGAGGGCTTGGACCGGGTATGGGACTTGGACTGGGCGGAAAGATTGGATTTTAGAATTTGAGTCTTGGCCCAAATTGCATTTTAAGACCAACTTGACATTCCCTTTATTTTGTTCCTTGTTTTTTCCCTTTTTCTTTTTTTTTTCTCTAGTAATTAAATAAAATCTAAATTAATCTCCAAAATTAATCTAAGTTGTAAAATTAAACTAATTATCTACAATAATATCTACAAAAGTTAATTACTCCTAAATTAAAAGAATAAATTACTAATTTGATACTAAAAGACTAAAAATGCAAAAATAAACCCATTTTTTATTTTCATATCTTTAATAAAACAAATAATTTACTAAACCTAAAAATGTAAAAATAAATCCTAAATGCACATGCATGGTATTTTTGACATTTTCATGATTTTAATAAAATAAACATGCACAGAAAAATGCAAATAATTAGCACAAATTTCCACAAAATCCTATACAATTGTAAAAAATGGAAAAATTGTTTTTCTTGAATTTATGGGAGTAATTCATATAGGGCAAAAATCACGTGCTCACATTGACATCCATTATTGTATTTAACAAGTTGTCAAAAAAGTTTTCTCGATATGCATGACATCCAAATTTTGCCGAAGAAGATTATGCTTTCAATAAGGTAACTCCCAAAATATACTCTGTTTAGTCCAATATGTGTAACACCATAACAAGGTATCTTATTAGACATTGCAAACTCTATTACCTCTGGTAGAAACCTAACTCTGTTCCAAATTTCTTCTGGCGACAATGGTGACGCTGGCTCCTCAAAATCAGTTTGGTTCTTCATAAATGCACTAGTATTTCTCCTAAACTCGTGATTCATAGGCAAGAATCGACGGTGGCAGTCAAACCACGTATTCTTTAATACATGTTTCAATGTGAATGCTTTTGTCTCTTCCATACAAGTTGGTCAAGCTAACTTTCCTGCAGTCGACCACCCGGACAACATTCCATAAGCAGAAAAATTATTTATAGTTTACATCAAAGCAACACGCAGTCTGAAGTTTTATTTAGTTGATATATCATATGTTTCCACACCTTCATGCCACAATAACTTTAACTCATCAATTAAAGGTTGCATGTATACATCAACCAAACTTTTTGGATTGCGTGGACCTGGAACAATGCAAGTTAGGAACAAATATGAACTTGTCATACACAGCTCAGGAGGAAGATTATACGGCGTAACAAACACTGGACAACATGAATATGGTGCAACAGAGACAGAAAAAGGAGTGAATCCGTCTGCATATAAACCCAACCTAATGTTTCTTGGTTCACTAGCAAAATCCGAAAACACCCTATCAAAATGCTTCCATGCTTCTCCATATGGCGGATGACACAGAATACCAGGTGGCCTTCTGTTTTTATAGTGCCATCTCATATGAGGAGCAGAGCTCATTGATGCATACAACCTCTTTAACCTATATATAAGGGGTAAGTAATGCATCGCCTTAACTGGAACCTTCTTCTTTTTTGAATTCATGACTTTCTTGTAATGAGGTTGGTCACAAAATTTGTAATTTTCTAAGGCTACATCATCCTAATAGAATAACATGCAACATTTCTCACAACAGTCAATCCTCTCTGATGAAAGTCCTAACTTAGAAATCAATTTCTTTGCTGTGTAGAAATCTTTGGGTAGGTCAATTTTATCTGGATTAAGTTCATTCATAAGGCCAATGATAGAGTCCATGCCCGCTTGAGAAATACTCGAATCTGATTTAATACTTAATAATCTAACTGCGACAGACAACTTAGAATGCATTGAGCCTTCATACAATGGACGACTTGCTTCCTGCAACTGTTCATAGAAGCGCTTAGCATCATCATTTGGTTCAGACTCGGCCCTTGGGTGCATCACCAAAACATCCCTAACCATTTCACTGAATCGAGAATTTTCAGCATTATTCTCTGCTAATGGACTACCCTCACTACCAAAAAAAATTGAAAATCGACGTTACCAACACTACCAACATCCTCTCCATTAATAGTCCACCCGTAATAATTTTGCATAAACCATTTTTTATAAAGATGAACTTTAACAACATCTGGTTCCGCATTTGCATTTCATAGAAGGACACCTAATCACCCCTTCACTGAGAAATTCATGAAGTGTTTTTGTTTTAGCCATGAATTCGGCAACCCCTTCTATAAATTCCTCCCTCAACCCATTACGATTAGGATAAGTTCGATTATACATCCATCTACAATGTGCAAGCTCCATCTACACAAAATAAATCCAAGATATTTAAAACAATATATATTAATTAGTATTATTATCGTTTAACACAAGCCATCTACACAAATACATTATAATTACAAATACATTCTAATTCAGCATATTCTTATCACAAATACATTCTAATCAAGCAGATTCAAGTTGAACGAGCTCTACACAAGAAAGTATGAATTCCATTTGAGCTTCATTCTTTTAAAGCCTCATTTTATTTTAAGAAAGTATATATTACTAGTAAAAGCATTTGAATTAGAGTATTTCAAGAAAGTATACTTTCAAGAAAGCATACCCCTAATGAATTAGAGTAGCTAGGGATAATAAATTTACTGGAATACTTCTTTTAGAATAACTTAACACCTCGATTTAATCCAATACTAATTGATAAACAAGGAATTAAATATATAAATTGAAGAATAAAATAAGTCAAACCAGTGTGCAAGCCAAATCTCGATCACGAATTATGACAGTCTCAACGTGGAATAGTGGGAATAGCAAGTTGTATAACAACCCTATTGAACAGTAATAGTGTCACGCACCGAACCTGGGCCTGGACGTAACACGGCACTCGGTGCCTGAATACATGTGACCGAGCAAACCAACTGGCTGGCTGAATCACATGTGATATCATAACATAATGAATGAAGAAGATAAACTAACACATGCTGATATACTGAAAGTCTAAATGATATAAATCAAAGTGCAGAAATACTAATACAATTCTGGAATATATTTGTAGCCAACATAGCTTAATATGAAAAGCCTGCGACTCTGTCTAGCTGTTACTCTAGTCTACGAAGCCTCTAATGATGTACTGAAAACACTGACTGTCTGAAAATACTGAAGACTGTAAGGTAATGATAATGCCCCGAAAGGACTGGGGATCACCAAATAGCTGGTGCGAGAATCCTAGCGCTCTGAATCGTCAACCTGTAAATCATTAACTGCATCATGAGATGCAGGCCACGGGCAAAAGGGACGTCAGTACATTTGAATTGCACTGGTATGTAAAGCAACTGAAAGAAAGAATTATAAATGCTGAAACTGAAACTAAACTAATAACTGAGAATTGGTAATTGATAACTGAAATGATAACTATTGAAATAGAAACTGAAACGATAACTGATAACTGATAACTGAAATGATAACTGATAACTGATAACTGATAACTGAACTGAACAAAGGAAGTAAGGATATGAATACTCCCTCTTCTGAATGACGAACAACCTGGTTACCTGAATAAGGTACGGCCTCGGGCCCAATATATATGTGCACAAGCCACAGCCTCAGGCCCAAGTATACGTATACATAGCTACGGCCTCAGGCTCAAAAATGAATAAAGCATAAACTACGGCCTCAGGCCTAAACATGCATAAAGCATAAACTACGGCCTCAGGCCCAAGTATGCATAAAGCATATAAACTACGGCCTCAAGCCCGAATACAGGTGTTTAACATTCAGGGATTTAAAATCAGGAACTGAGAATCATACTGCAATACATGATACTGAAGTACTGAATCACACTGAGTTACATGATACTGGAATACTGGATCACACTGAGTTACATAATACTGGAATATCGAATAGGACTAGACTGAGATATATATTCTTGAACTGATTATGAACACTGAAACTTCAACTGTTTATGGCATACTGAGTAAGCTAAACTGAGACTCATGGGCATCAAACCCAAGTCTATATTGAATACGCACTGATTTCACAACGTTCAGAATGAAAGTCATGAACGAGTTACGAAGCTAAAGAATAAAAGCTCTGCAACTATTCAAGGAACTACGCTAAACTATATTTCTGAGGCAATTGGTAACATGGTAAAAGAAACATAGTGTAGGGAGAATCATTAACATTCCCAAACATACAGAGTTAGCCTCACATACCTTAAGTTCCTGCTCTTGAGCGTAATACAACATTCGCCAACCCTTTCAACTTTAATCTGTATCAATACAAGTCAAAGGGATTCCATATTAGCAATAATACTCATATTTTAGTTACATAGGCATTTTATCATACACTCGGTGAGAATAAAGCTTCATAGTCCTTATTAATGGTGTCTCTACACCCAATAACCCATTCTCTTGCTCCTAGATAAATTCAAAAGTCTCAAATGGCTATAATCAACATTATTCTTTATCACCCATAAGGTAAACAACACCTTTAACCAATAATCAACAATCAACACCCCAAACCTATAATCGTTCATGATTTTCTATCAAACCCATCAACTTATATCTCATGAGCTAGAGTCTATAATCATTAATCCAATGCTAGAATCAATTAGAGGGTGAAGACATTACCTTTTTGAAGTTCAATCCCCTTGAATTCGAGTTCTAGGGTTCCTTCTCTCAACAATGATGTCCCAATCGAATATCTAATGATATGGAGGGTTTACCCATGTTAATAAGATGTTAGGAAATTAACATTAACTTAGAATCACCATTAGAACTTACCTTGGGTGGTGGAGGGACCCTTAAGGAGTTACATTTTTGAGAGCTTTCCTTTCTAGAGCAAGTTTTTATGTTTTGGGCTATGGGGGACAAGATAGAGCTTAAAAAATGACTCTCCAAGTCTGCCACAGCGCCCCTGTAGGCCTAACCGCGGTCCCGACCGTGGTAAATAGCAGGAACACTGCCTCACGACCACGGTCGTGGTCTGGGCGCGGTCCGAGCGTGGTGGTTGCGCACTGTTCTGTAAAACTGGTATAACTTTTTGCACAGAGCTCCGTTTGGGCTCCACAATATATCGTTGAAAAGCTATTTCAAAGACCTACAACTTTTATCGTTTGAGTTTTCCCAAATTCCTTACAAACTTTCACTAACTTCTGCTGGAAGACGGACTTTTGTAAACTTAGTCGATTTTGTCGAATCTTATGCACCTCACTCTCCATCTTGATTCCGAAACAACTATTTTCACCAATAATCATCCCTCTAGGACTTCATATGCCTAAAATATCAAATTAATACCCATTTAACATATTCATACCTAGTCCGAATACATGATTACTGAACTGTTGAGATACTGAACTGAATGACTACTGCCTGAATATTGGTCTGCCATGGATACGTGAATACTGAACTAACATGGATATATGAATATTGAACTGGCACGAATAATTGAGTAATATGAGTACTAAGCTGGCATGAATGTCTAAGTATTGGACTAATATGAGTAGCTGAGTATTGTACTACATGACATGAGTATCTATGTATTGAACTGACATGAGTATCTGAGTACTGAACTGACATGAGTAACTAAGTACTAGAAACTTGAATGCTATAGCAGGATACGTGAAATACTGGTTGTACCACTGCAAATTCTGGTGGCAACTCCAACTCATAAGCTAATTGACCAATCCATTACAAGAATCTATATGGCCCAATATAGCAAGGATGATGCTTCCCCTTCTTCCCAAATCTCATAACGCCTTTCATGAGCGAAACTTTCAGAAACACCCAATCATCAACTTGAAACTCTAGGTCTCTATGCCGCACGCTCGAATAGTACTTTTGGCGGCTCTGAGTCGTCTTCAAACGCTCTTGAATCAACTTAACTTTCTCTATAGTATGATAGACCAAATTTGGTCCCAAGAACTCCTCTTCACCAACTTTGGACCAACCAATTGGCGATCTACACCTTTGCCCATACAAAGTCTCGCACGTGCCATCTTGATACTAGAATGGTAGGTTATTATTAGCAAGGTCAATGAGAGGTAGGTGATCATCCCAATTACTTTAACATCAAGGACATATCCTCAACTGTTTGAATAATGCGCTCTGCCTGGCCATCTTTCTCAGGATGAAAAACTTGTGCCTAATCATTTCTGAAAGAACTTCTAAAAGTTCATTTTAAACTGAGCACCACAGTCCGCAATGATGGACAACGGAGTCCCATGCAATTAGACGATTTCCTGAATGTACAACTTGGTATAATCTTCTACTGAATTTGTAGTTTTTACTGGCAAGAAGTGTGCTGACTTGGTAAGTCAATTTACAATCATCCAATCAAATCATGCTTTTAAAATGAGCAAGATAATCCTGTTATAAATTTCATATTTAGCATCTCCAATCAAAATATGTGTATTCTGTGATAAAAACACTAGACTTTCTACTGCTCGACTTTCACTTGCTAGCTATTCAGACAATTGGCCACAAAGTCCGCGACGTTCTTTTTCATGTCGTTCGACCAATAAATCTCCTTGGTCATGATGCATATTTGGGGAACCTAGATGGAAAGAATACCTGGAATTATGGGCTTCTAACATGATCTTCCCTCATTATGTCCAACTATGTCTGGAACACATAATCTGTCTTGGTACCTCAAAGTACCACCATCTCCCCCTTATTCAAAAGCCATCATCTTATACTTGTGAATCTCCTCTTTCAACTGCAACACGTAGGGATCATCAAATTGCTTCCCCTTCTCTTCGGCTACTAAGGGGGGACAAGTCCTGTTCTAGACAACAACTCTGTCATCTTCGTAGTCCGAAATCGAACTCCTATCTTGGCTAAGTGGTGAACTTCTTTCACCATAGTCCTCCTGTCTGCCTCAATCATGAACTATACTTCCCATACTTGATTATCTTTTTAAGGTACTTCCTGAAAACACTTATAGCAGTCTTGCGAGCTAAGTCTTTGACTTGTGCTCCAAAATTAGAGTCTCGTGCAATGGCACTACCCTCGTGATACAAACTTGGGCATGATTTTATAGCTTTTCTGTGATCATTTTATCATCAATAACTAAACTCGGTGATCATTCTACTCACTTTGTGTTTCTTACACATGCTAGACATAATCCCTGTGGTAATTATACAATTTTCCCTCATTACAGAACTGATTTTCTTTTTCATATCCCATGCTAACTTCGGGTTTCAAATCTCTAACTGGACTTACTGAAAGTTTTCACATCACCCCTTAGACCAAAAGTCTTATACTTGTGGATCCTTCTCTTTTTGTTGGGATCCAAATAACTTTCCTTATTTTCTGTAATTCTTTGCACTCTACGTCAATGACGACTCATCTTCCAACTTACTTCTGTGAAATCTTTCTTACTAGGAAAAACTAAATTATTCACTTAGCGGAAAGCTAATGTATTTACAACTATCATACACAATCTTAATAATTTAACTCTGCTCATACTACCAATCTTGGAGAAACCACATTTCGATAATTCCTAAAGGCTATTCTTCTATAGTTTGCTCTCTCACTGCCTAGCTGATTTTTTTCCCCACTGCCACTGTACTTCAGGTTTAACTTAAACTCTTTGGGTTCTAACACGCGTTCGGTATTTCAAATTGTCATCCACTCATTAGAGTTAACCTGGCTAAGTGAATCAAATTGTACCTCTACTAGCTCTGCTGAAAATGCTCGTTCACTATCAACTCAAAACTTACTTATTATCCTTTTACTAACCACCCGCTTGCATCATATTCCTTCTCCTACTTTGAATAACTAAAGTGAAGCATAAGGTTACTCCTAACTTCCCTCATCATCTTACCATATTCTTTTGCCGCACAGTATCATTCTTTTTGAACTATGTATATGGATCACACTTAGAGAAATTTTACCCGTCTTAAACAAAATTGGAATCTAACCCCTAACTTTCTATATATTTCAAAATCATATCAAATTATAAAAATTCGGGGTAACCACTTAGTCACATAAATTAAGGGGAATTGTCGTATCTTTTATCATACATCAATAGTGGCTTCCTATAGTAACTTACTAACGTGGTACTTCTAGTTCTGATTTGAATAAATCTAAACGACTTAAAATCATTCCCTGAAATTCAATATCGGCTGCTCTTGGTTCTCATTTTGTACAGCATGTCTTCTTAGTCATATACATGAGTCGTACGAAATCACATCTTTGGTAATAACAAACGTTTCTAACTCCTAGGTATTTTACCCTTAGGCTCTTTTCTGTCAAAACTATAGTGACCAATGTTAGGGTCTGACATCTGAACTATCATCATCTAACTTGTGGCTCCATTTCTAAAAATTAAATGAAGTTGTTCTAGGAGGTAAAACACATACGAATACACTACCATGCACAAACTTATCCTTCAAAGTATACCATCATCTGATAAATCACTTCCTGCGCCATCTGGTGAGTCTTGGTCTTAATCCAAACCAAAAATATGCGAAGGTTTCGCTATAATCACTGTTACTTACATTTTCGTTGAGAACCCATATGCATCACTATATACTCACAAGTCACCAGAAATTTTGATACACTGAAAATTGGATATTTGGGAAACATATAACTGAATACTGATGTACTGAGTAAGCTAGACTGAGACTCACGGGCATCAAACCCAAGTCTATATTGATATGAAGCTAGAGAATAGAAATTCTACAACTTTTCAAGGAACTAGGCTAAACTATATTTCTGAGGAAATTAGTAACGTCGTAAAAGAAACGTAGTGTAGGGAGAATCATTAATATTCCCAAACATAGAGAGTTAGCCTCACATACCTTAAGTTCCTGCTCTTGAGTGTAATACAACATTCGCCAACCCTTTCAACTTTAATCTATATCAATACAAGTCAATGGGAAACCATATTAGCTATGATACTCATGTTTTGGTCACTTAAGCATTTTATCAAACACTTGGTGACAATAAAGCTTCATAGTACTTATTAATGGTGTCTCTACACCCAATACCCATTCTCTTGATCCTAGATAAATTCTAAAATCTCAAATGGTTATAATCAACATCATTCTTTATAACCCATAAGGTAAACAACACCCATAACCAATAATCAACAATCAACACCCCAAACCTATAACCGTTCATGCTTTTCTATCAAACCCATCAACTCATATCTCATGAACTAGAGTCAATAATCAATAATCCGATGCTAGAATCAATTAGAGGGTGAAGGCATTACCTTTTTGAAGTTCAAGCCCCTTGAATTTGAGTTCTAGGGTTTCTTCTCTCATCAATGATGTCCCAATCGAATATCTAATGATTGGAGGGTTTACCCATGCTAATAAGATGTTGGAAAATTAAAATTAACTTAGAATCACCATTAGAACTTACCTTGGGTGGTGGAGGGACCCTTAAGGAGTTAGGTTTTTGAAAGCTTTTCTTTCTAGAGCAAGTTTTTATGTTTTGGGGCTGTGGGGGACGAAATAGGGCTTAAAAAGTGACTCTCCAAGTCTGCCACCGCGCCCCCTGTAGGCCTGACCGCGGTAAATAGCAGGAACACTGCCTCACGACCGCGGTCGCGGTCCGGGCTTGGTGGTTGCGCACTGTTCTGTAAAACGGGCATAACCTTTTGCACAATGCTCTGTTTCGGCTCTACAATATATCCTTGGAAAGCTATTTTAAAGGCCTACAACTTTCATGATTTGAGTTTTCCCAAATTCTGTACTCATTTTCACTAAACCTTGCTGGAAGACGGATCTTCTGCAAACTTAGTCGATTTTGTCAAATCTTATGCACCTCACTTTCCATCTTGATTCTAAAACAACTATTTTCACCAATAATCATCCCTCTAGGACATCATATGTCTAAAATATCAAATTAATACTCATTTAACATATCCACACCTAGTCCGAATGTACGGGGTGTTACATTATCTCCCCCTTGGGATCATTTGTCCTCGAATGATTGTCCTGACTGTAACTTCTGCAAACTCCGGACCTTAAACGGTTCTGGTGGAAACATGAACTTTCATTAACACTTGCATACTAAACTAAATGAATACATGATTACTGAACTGTTGAGATACTAAACTGAATGACTACTGCATTGACTGAATATTGGTCAGCCATGGATACGTGAATACTGAACTAACATAGGTATATGAATATTGAACTGGCACGAATATTTGAGTAATCTGAGTACTAAGCTGGCATGAATGTCTAAGTATTGGACTAACATGAGTAGCTGAGTAGTGAGCTGACATGAGTATCTAAGTACTGAACTGACATGAGTATCTGAGTACTGAACTGACACGAGTATCTGATTACTGGAAACTTGAATGTTATAACATGACACGTGAAATACTGGCTGTACCACCACTAATTTTGGTGGCAACTCCAACTCATAAGCTAATTGACCGATCCTTTGCAAGAATCTGTATGGCCCAATATAGCCGGGACTATGCTTCCCCTTCTTCCAAAATCTCATAACGCTTTTCATAAGCGAAACTTTCAAAAACACCTAATCATCAACTTGAAACTCTAGGTCTCTACGCCGCACGCTCGAATAATACTTTTGGCGGCTCTGAGTTTTCTTTAAATGCTCTTGAATCAACTTAACTTTCTCTATAGTTTGATAGACCAAATCGGGTCCTAACAACTCCACTTCTCCAACTTCGAACCAACCAATTGGTGATTTACACCTTCGCCCATACAGAGCTTCGTACGGTGCCATCTTGATACTAGAGTGGTAGGTTATTATTAGCAAGGTCAATGAGAGGTATGTGATCATCCCAATTAGTATTAACATCAAGGACATATCCTCAACTGTTTGAATAATGTGCTCTACCTGGCCCTCTTTCTGAGGATGAAAAACTTGTGCCTAATCCTATCTTAAAGGACTTCTAAAAGTGCATTTTAAACTGAGCACCACAGTCCCAAATGACGGACAACGGAGTCCCATGCAATCAGATGATTTTCTGAATGTACAACTTGGTATAATCTTCTACTGAACCTGTAGTCTTTACTGGCAAGAAATGTGCTAACTTGGTAAGTCGATTTACAATCATCCAATCAAATCATGCTTTTAAAATGAGCAAGATAATCCCATTATAAATTTCATATTTACCATCTCCACTCAAAATATGTGTATTTTGTGATAAAACACTAGGCTTTCTGTTGCTCGACTTTCACTTGCTGACAATTCGAACAATTGGCCACAAAGTCTTCGAAGTTCTTTTTCATGTTGGTCCACCAATAAACCTCCTTAAGACCATGATACATATTTGTGGTACCTGAGTAAATAGAATACCTGAAATTCTGGGCTTCTAGCATGATCTTCCCTCTTTAAGTCCATCTAAGTCTGGAACACACAATCTGTCATGGTACCTCAAAGTATTATCATCTACCCCTTATTCCAAAGCTATCATTTTATGCCTGTGAATCCCCTATTTCAGCTACAACAAGTAGGGATCATCAAACTATTTCTCCTTCACTTCGCCTACTAAGGGGGAACAAGTCATATTCTAGACAACAACTCTACTATCTTTGGAGTACGCAAATTGAACTCCTAGCTAGGCTAAGCGGTGAACATCATTCACCAGAGTTGTCTTATCTACCTCAATCATGAGTTATACTTCCCACACTTGATTATCTTTTTAAGCACTTCCTGAAAACACTTATAGTATTATTGTGAACTAAGTCTTTGACATGTACTCTAAGCTTTAGAGTCCCGTGCAATGGCACTACCCTCATAACACATAAATAGGCATGATCTTACAGCTTTTCTGTGATCACTTTATCATCAATAACTAAGCTCGGTGATCATTCTAATCACTTTGTATTTCTTACACATGCTAGACATAATCCTTGTGGTAATTATACAATTTTCCCTCATTACCGAACTGATTTTCTTTTTCATATTCCATGCTAACTATTCGGGTTTCAAATCTCTAACTGCACTTACTGATGGTTTTCACATCACCCCTTAGACCAAAGGACTTATACTTGCGGATCCTTCCTTTTTTAATTGTTGGGATCCAAATAACTTTCTTTATTTTCTGCAATTCTTTGCACTCTACGTCAATGACGACTCATCTTCCAACTTACTTCTGAGCTAGGAAAAACTAAATTATTCACATAACGGAAAGCTAATGTATTCACAACTATCATACACACTCTTAATAAGTTAACTCTGCTCACACTGTCAATCCTGGAGAAACCACATTTCGATAATTCCATAAGGCTATTCTTGTATAGTTTGCTCTCTTATTGCTAGCTGATTGTTTTTCCCACTATCACTGTACTTCGAATTTAACTTAAACTCTTTGGGTTCTAACACAAGTTCGGTATTTCAAACTGTCATCCACTCACTAGAGTTAACCTGGCTAAGAGAATCAAATGGTACCTCTACTAGCTTTGCTAAAATTGCTAATTCACTGTATCAACTCAAAACATACTTATTATTCTTTTACTAAACACCTGCTAGAATCACGTTTTCTTGTTCTACTTTGGATAACTAAAGTGAGGAATAAGGTTATTTCTAACTTCCCTCATCATCCGACCCTATTCTATGGTCGCATACTATCCTTTTTTTTTCTAAACTATGTGCATAGATCACACTTACGGAATTCATCTATCTTAAACAAAATTAGAATATCTTACCCCAAACTTTCTATATAATACAAAATCATATCATACTATAAACATCTGCGGTAATCACTTAGTCACATAACCTAAGGGGGAACTGCCATATCTTTTATCTTACATCAATAGTTGCTTCTTATAGTAGCTTATTAACGTGGTACTTCTAGTTCTGATTTGAATAAATCTAAACAACTTAAAATCATTCCCTGAAATTCAATATTGGATGCTCTTGGTTCTCATTGCATACATCATATGTTTTAGTCATTTGCATGAGTTGTACGAAATCACATCTTTGGTAATAACAAACGTTTCTGACTCCTAGGTATTTTACCCTTAGGCTCTTTTCTGTCCAAAACTATAGTGACCAATATTAGGGTCTGACATCTGAACTATCATCATCCAACTTGTGGCTCCATTTCCAAAAATTAAATGAAGTTGTTCTAGGAGGTAAAACACATACGAATACACTACCATGCACAAAGTTATCTTTCAAAGTATACCATCATCTGATAAATCACTTCATGCACCATCCGGTGAGTCTTGGTCTTAATCCAGTCCTAAAATATGCGAAGGTTTTGCTATAATCATTGTTACTTACATTTTCTTTGAGAAACCATATGCATCACTGTATACTCACAAGTCACCAGAAATTTTGACACACTGAAAATTGGATATTTGGTAAACATATAACTGAATACTGGAGTACTCAAACTTGTTAACTGAAAGACTGTATAACTGGTAACTGAGGTAAACTGATAACCATAAGACATCATAACTGCTTTTGTACTTTCTGATAAGGTTATGCTTTAATCTGTACTACTATCCATTGCATCCCACTTTTGACGTCCTCTCAAGTCTCATATTTACCAACCTGTACTCCATAATTATACCCCAATGGGCAATTATCCTCTCTAGAACCTTAGGTTTCTCCTGCGCGTCGCTTGGGCATCCAATACGTTTGGAATCCGATAGGAAGAGAAGCTTACCTATTGCTCTAAGTTTCATGGCACGATCTAGAGTAGAAAGAAATGAGACAATCCTGGATGTCTTGGTAGTTAACCGTTTATATCAATGGCCGGCACACACATATAAAGGAAACTCCACTAGACACGGCTTCATAGACTCCCTAGGACTCTTAAACCTAGTGGTCTGATACCAAGCTTTGTCACTCCCCGAACCTGGGCCTGGACGTAACACGACACTCGGTGCCTGACTACATGTGACAGATCGAACCAACTGGCTGGCTGAATAAACGTGTGATACCATAACATAATGAATGCGGAAGATAAACTAACACATGATGATATTCTGAAAGTCTAAATGATATAAATCAAAGTGCGGAAATACTAATACAATTCTGGAATATATTTGTAGCCAACATAGCTTAATATGAAAAGCTTGCGAATCTGTCTAGCTGTTACTCTAGTCTATGAAGCCTCTAGTGAAGTATTGAAAACACTGACTGTCTGAAAATACTCAAGACTGTAAGGTAATGATAATGCTCCGAAAGAACTAGGGATCACCAAATAGCTGGTACGAGAATACTAGCGCTCTGAACCGTCAACCTGTAAATCATCACCTGCATCGTGAGATGCAGGCCCCGAGCAAAAGGGACGTCAGTACATTTGAATTTCAATGGTATGTAAAGCAACAAAAAGAAAGAATTATAAATGCTGAAACTGAAACTAAACTAATAACTAAGAATTGGTAATTGATAACTATTGAAACAGAAACTGAAACGATAACTGATAACTGAAATGATAACTGATAACTGATAACTGAAATGATAACCGATAACTGAACTGAACAAAGGAAGTAAGGATATGAATACTCCCTCTTCTGAATGATGAAGAACCTGTTTATCTGAATAAGCTACAGCCTCGGGCCCAATATATATGTGCACATGCTACGGCCTCAGGCCCAAATATACGTATACATAGCTACGGCCTAAAGCCCAAAAATGCATAAAGCATAAACTACGGCCTCAGGCCCAAACATTCATAAAGCATAAACTACGGCCTCAGGCCCAAGTATGCATAAAGCATATAAACTACGGCCTCAGGCCAAAATACAGGTGTTCAACATTTAGGGTTTAAATCAGGAACTGAGAATCATACTGCAATACATGATACTGAAGTACTGAATCACACTGAGTTACATAATACTGGAATACTGAATAGGACTAGACTGAGATATATATTCTTGAGCTGATTATGAACACTGAATCTTCAACTGTTTATGGCATACAGAGTAAGCTAGACTGAGACTAATGGGCATCAAACCCATGTCTATATTGATTACGCACTGATTTCACAATGTTGAGAATGAAAGTCATGAACGAGTTACGAAGCTAGAGAATAAAAGTTCTGCAACTATTCAAGGAACTACGCTTAACTATATTTTTGAGGCAATTGGTAACGTGGTAAAAGAAACATAGTGTAGGGAGAATCATTAACATTCCCAAACATAGAGAGTTAGCCTCACATACCTTAACTTCCTGCTCTTGAGCGTAATACAACATTCGCCAACCCTTTCCACTTTAATCTATATCAATACAAGTCAAATGGATTCTATATTAGCAATAATACTCATATTTTGGTTACTTAGGAATTTTATCAAACACTCGGTGAGAATAAAGCTTCATAGTCCTTATTAATGGTGTCTCTACACCCAATAACCCATTCTCTTGCTCCTAGAAAAATTCTAATGTCTCAAATGGCTATAATCAACATTATTCTTTATCACCCATAAGGTAAACAACACCCTTAACCAATAATCAACAATCAACACCCCCAAACCTATAATTGTTCGTGCTTTTCTATCAAACCCATCAACTCATATCTCATGAGCTAGAGTCTATAATCATTAATCCAATGCTAGAATCACTTAGAGGGTGAAGACATTACCTTTTTGAAACTCAATCCCCTTGAATTCGAGTTCTAGGATTCCTTCTCTCAACAATGATGTCCCAATCGAATATCTAATGATATGGAGGGTTTACCCATGTTAATAAGATGTAGGGAAATTAAAATTAACTTAGAATCACCATTAGAACTTACCTTGGGTGGTGGAGGGACCCTTAAGGAGTTAGGTTTTTGAGAGCTTTTCTTTCTAGAGCAAGTTTTTATGTTTTGGGGCTGTGGGGGACGAAATAAGGCTTAAAAATGACTCCCCAAGTCCGCCACCGCGCCCCTGTAGGCCTGACCACGGTAAATAGCAGAAACACTGCCTCACGACCACGGCCGCGATCCGGGCGCGGTGGTTACGCACTGTTCTGTAAAACGGGCATAACATTTTGCACAAAGTTCTGTTTGGGCTACACAATATATCGTTGGAAATCTATTTCAAAGACCTACAACTTTCATCTTTTGAGTTTTCAGAAATTCCTTACAATGTTTCAATAACTTCTGCTGGAAGATGGACCTTTTGTAAACTTTGTCGATTTTGTCGAATCTTAAGCACCTCACTCTCCATCTTGATTCCGAAACAACTATTTTCACCAATAATCATCCCTCTAGGACTTCATATGTCTAAAATATCAAATTAATACCCATTTAACATATCCATACCTAGTCCGAGTGTACGGGGTGTTACACAAGCTTTGTCACGCCCCGAACCTGGGCCTGGACGTAACACGGCACTCCGTGCCTGACTACATGTGACCGAGCGAACCAACTGGCTGGCTGAATCAACTTGTGATATAATAACATAATGAATGCGGAAGATAAATTAACACATACTGATATACTGAAAGTCTAAATGATATAAATCAAAGTGCGGAAATACTAATACAATTTCGGAACATATTTGTAGCCAACATAGCTTAATATGAAAAGCCTGCGACTCTGTCTAGTTGTTACTCTAGTCTATGAAGCCTCTAATGAAGTACTCAATAACCATAAACTTGCTAACTGAAAGACTGTATAACTGGTAACTGAGGTAAACTGATAACCACAAGACATGATAATTGCTTTTGTACTTTCTTATAAGGTTATGCTCTAATCTGTACTACTATACATTGCCTCCCACTTTTAACATCCTCTTAAGTCTCAGATTTACCAACCTGTACTCCATAATTATACCCCACTGGACAATTATCCTCTCTAGGATCTTAGGTTTCTCCTGCGCGTCGCTTGGGAATCCTATACGTTTGGAATTCGATAGGAAGAGAAGGCTACCTACTGCTCTAAGTATCATGGCACGATCTAGAGTAGAAAGAAATGAAACAATCCTGGATGTCTTGGTAGTTAACCGTTTATATGAGTGGCCGGCACATACATATAAAGGAAACTCCACTGGACATGGCTTCATAGACTCCCTAGGACTCTTGAACCTAGTGCTCTCATACCAAGCTTTGTCACGCCCCGAACCTGGGCCTGGACGTAACACGGCACTCGGTGCCTGACTACATGTGACCGAGCGAACCAACTGGCTGGCTGAATCAACATGTGATATCATAACATAATGAATGCGGAAGATAAACTAACACATGCTGATATACTAAAAGTCTAAATGATATAAATCAAAGTGCAGAAATACTAATACAATTCTGGAATATATTTGTAGCCAACATAGCTTAATACGAAAAGTCTGCGACTCTGTCTAGCTGTTACTCTGGTCTATGAAGCCTCTAATGAAGTACTGAAAACACTGTCTGAAAATACTGAAGACTGTAAGGTAATGATAATGCCCCGAAAGAATTGGGATTACCAAATAGCTGGTACGAGAATCCTAGCGATATGAATCGTCAACCTGTAAATTATTACCTACATCGTGAGATGCAGGCCCCGGGCAAAAGGGACGTCAGTACATTTGAATTGCACTGGTATGTAAAGCAACTGAAAGAAAGAATTAAAAATGATGAAACTGAAAATAAATAATAACTGAGAATTGGTAATTGATAACTGAAATGATAAATATTGAAACAGAAAATGAAACGATAACTGATAACTGATAACCGAAATGATAACTGATAACTGATAACTGAATTGAACAAAGGAAGTAAGGATATGAATACTCCCTCTTCTGAATAATGAACAACCTGTTTATCTGAATAAGCTACGGCCTTGGGCCCAATATATATGTGGACAAGCTACGGCCTCAGGCCCAAGTATACGTATACATAGCTACGGCCTCAAGCCCAAAAATGCATAAAGCATAAACTACGGCCTCAGGCCCAAACATTCATAAAGCAAAAACTACGGCCTCAGGCCCAAGTATGCATAAAGCATATAAACTACGGCCTCAGGCCAAAATACAGGTGTTCAACATTCAGGGATTTAAAATTAGGAACTGAGAATCATACTGCAATACATGATACTGAAGTACTGAATCACACTGAGTTATATGATACTGGAATATTGGATCACACTGAATTACATAATACTGGAATACCGAATAGGACTAGCTTGAGATATATATTCGTGAATTGATTATGAACACTGAAACATCAACTTTTTATGGCATACTGAGTAAGCTAGACTGAGACTAATGGGCATCAAACCCAAGTCTATATTGATTACGCACTGATTTCACAATGTTCAGAATGAAAGTCATGAACAATTTACGGAGCTATATAATAAATGTTCTGCAACTATTCAAGGAACTACACTTAACTATATTTCTAAGGCAATTGGTAACGTGGTAAAAGAAACATAGTGTAACATTATAGTTAGCCTCACATACCTTAACTTCCTGCTCTTGAGCGTAATACAACATTCGCCAACCCTTTCAACTTTAATCTTTATCAGTACAAGTCAAATGGATTCCATATTAGCAATAATACTCATATTTTGGTTACTTAGGCATTTTACCAAACACTCGGTGAGAATAAAGCTTCATAGTCCTTATTAATGGTTTCTCTACACCCAATAACCCATTCTCTTACTCCTAGATAAATTCTAAAGTCTCAAATGGCTATAATCAACATTATTCTTTATCACCCATAAGGTAAACAACACCCTTAACCAATTATCAACAATCAACACCCCAAATCTATAATCGTTCATGCGTTTCTATCAAACCCATCAACTCATATCTCATGAGCTAGAGTCTATAATCATTAATCCAATGCTAGAATCAATTAGAGGGTGAAGACATTACCTTTTTAAAGTTCAATCCCCTTGAATTCGAGTTCTAGGGTTCCTTCTCTCAACAATGATGTCCTAATAGAATATATAATGATATGGAGGGTTCACCCTTGTTAATAAGATGTTGGGAGATTAAAATTAACTTAAAATCACCATTAGAACTTACCTTGGGTGGTGGAGGGACCCTTAAGGAGTTAGGTTTTTGAGAGCTTTCCTTTCTAGAGCAAGTTTTTATGTTTTGGGGCTGTGGGGGACGAAATAGGGCTTAAAAATGACTCCCCAAGTCCGCCACCGCGCCCCTGTAGGCCTGACAATGGTAAATAGCAGGAACATTGTCTCACGATCGTGGTCCGGGCGCGGTCCGGGAGCGGTCCGGGCGCAGTATTCTGTAAAATGGGCATAAACATTTTGCACAGAGCTCCGTTTGGGCACCACAATATATCGTTGGAAAGCTATTTCAAAGACCTACAACTTTCATCTTTTGAGTTTCCCAAATTCCTTAAAAAGATTCACTAACTTCTGCTGGAAGACAGACGTTTTGTAAACTTTGTCGATTTTGTCGAATCTTATGCACCTCACTCTCCATCTTGATTCCGAAACAACTATTTTCACCAATAATCATGCCTCTAGGACTTCATATGTCTAAAATATCAAATTAATATCCATTTAACATATCCATACCTAGTCCGAATGTATGGGGTGTTACAAATAGCTAGAGAGTAAAGTGCATGTATTTCTTCTCAGTCAAAGAAACGTGTCTTACAAATAAATGGGCTCCCCTTTATATAATAGGGGAGTCCTAAATAAGGTACACTTCTAATTACTGTAGGAAATCATGATTGACAGCTGTCGAACCACCAAGGGTCAATCAATTCCGCAATTTATGCCGTGATCTTCGGGCCGTTACGGGTATCTCGCTTTTTCTCTTACTGAATCATAACGGTATTATCTCGAGGTATGCCTTCTTCCGACCTCGGCAAATTATTTCTACCTCGACTTCGATATTGGACAGGAGCCTCAACTTCGAGCTCGGTATCCTAGCCTCTCGACGTGGTATCACCTTTTTCATTGAAGAACGAAATCGGGTAGCCCCGATTTCCGCCGTATATAGATAGTCCCCTCATTTCATGGAATAAAATGATAAGAAACGACTCGAACCTTGATTTCTCGGAGGCCCTGATGATGATGTCATCCCCGTGATGTAAGCGCTCGAGGTGACCGAAATGTCCCGTCGGTTCGTTTCCCCAAAACATTAAATGATTGCTAGTGGCGGCCGGCCACTAGCGTCGACGAGCCGTCAATGTGTGCCTATAAATACAGGGCTTCTATTTTGAATCAAAAACTTTGCTTCCACCTTCAAAGTTTCTTGATCTCTTCCTCTTTTCATCTTTCTCTTTCACTACTTGTTGATCCAACCCTTTTAGCACCAAAAAAATATAAGAGTCCACCTCTTTCCGCTTCCTCCAACCTGAATCAATGGTGAAAACCTATAAAACCGTTCCTCAAAAGGAGAAAACTTCCTCCTCTTCTTCCCGGTCGGCCGATGATAAAGCGCCAGCCCTTCATGAGATTGTTCCTGGCCCTTGTGTCACAAAGAACGACATCAAAGTCGAGAATCCCCCGTCGAAACCTGGCCGATGCGAACACGTATCGAGATATATCTGCTCGAAAACGGAGAAACACCTTGAGGACATGAAGAGAGATTGCGGCTAGGGGGACGAGGTCGTTGTACAGATCCCCGCTCCCGAGGAGAGTATCACCACTTATGTGGAGGGGTTCCTAAGTGTCTATACTTACCCCTTCACACTGGGTCGCATTGATCCAGTTGTCCTTGATTTTTGCAAGAGGTACCAGGTCACCCTTGGCAAGATCCACCCTTCTTTCTGGCGCATAGTGATCATGCTCCGTTTCTTTTATAGCAAGGCCGAGGGGCTGGAGTTCACCCTTAACCATCTCATTCGATTATATCGACCTCAGCTTTTCCAAGGGTTGATCAAGCTCCAACGCCGGTCGACCAAGGCCTTTTTTTGCTAGCAATGACGAGTATAAAGATTGGGGTTGGATGAGCCGGTTCATGCAAGTGAGGACATGCGACATCATCCCAGAGGAAAAAATGTCGTTCCTAGAGAAGTGGAACCCAAAACGTAAGTGAAGTTTTTACCCATTAACCTTCGTACTCCGTTTTTGCATTATGTGATGCATTCATCTATTTTGCAGCAGTCGCTTGGATGTCTCATGAGGTCATCGAGCTCGAGGACTGAGTCCGGAGACTAGCCTTGACCTCCTCTTATAACGAGCGCCGCTGGCGTGACTTGGCGAAGGGCAGATGAGAAGCCAAACATCATGGTAAGTTTATCTTGTAAGCTTTTGATGTTTTCCTCTTTATCGGAGATGTTGTTTTACTCATAGTTGATTCTCCTCCATGCATGCATTGGAGATTTCTATGAAATGAGGCCGGCCCCGCCTGGGGAAGAGACCGAGTCCCCGATTCCGAAATCGGGGAAAGATAATAAGAGGAAAAGGGTCTCAAAGCCCGATGACCCCCAATATAAAAAGGCTGCAGCTCGAAGACGCAGGAGAAATTTCATTCCTGTGGATATAGAATCGGTCCACCAGCTGGTTGAAGAAGAACAAGAAGAAGAACAAGAAGAAGAAGAAGAAGAAGATGAAAACTCGGCGCTGGTGGTTTGAGCTAGGAAGCCAGTTGAAGCTGCCAAGCCCTCCGAGCCAGAGACCCTGCCTTGTGATGAGGAGGCTTCGAAGAAAGATGTGGGGAAAACCCCTGAATCACCCGAGGTCGAGATTGTTCCTCGGCCATCAACAAGCACACCGGAGGGGGCCAGATTTGAGATCCCCAGGGCTGAACAGAGCGCCCCGAGTGATTTGCTCGGGGTCATGACAATAGGTCACTCTCCTCGTTACCGGCTTATTCTGAGGAGGCCATAAGGGAGGCTCGGGCTCTGCAGATGCCTGACTTAGGTGGAGTCCCCAGTAAAGAGGATCCCTTTCGGGATTGCTTTACCGGGGTTGATGACACCGCCGATCTTAACGATGCCTCTAATCTTTTCGAATAGGCTCAACGCCTTTTATCTCGAGTAAGCATTAATTCCTATCATTGCAATTTTCTTTTCCTTCTTCTCCCTTTACCCTAACTTGTATCTTTCTTTCTGTGTAAGCTTTCAAAGGAGAGGAACACTTTGAAGCTCCTTTGCAGTCAGAAGGAGGAGGAGCTCAAGGACCTTCTGGCAGAATTGGCCAAGGCTCGTAAGGATGAGGCCGAGCTAGACAAGCAGGTAACTACCATTTTGAAAGAGTACGGCCTAATCGACCTATCTGTAGAGGCTAATACTTTAGTATCTCAGCTGCAACAAAAATTGGAGAGGATCGAGCTGCTTCGAAGGAAAGTCGATCAGATCAAGGCCGACTGCAATCGGTGGAAGGAGAACATGGACTGCCTGGCTGCGGAGAAAGAGGTTGCCTTGGCCAAACTGGCATCGACCGAGGCCCAACTTTGGGGCGCTAAAGAGAAAACTTCGGCCTAAGCGAAAAAGATCGATGAGCTCAAGGCCAAGCATGCTGAGGCCAAGGTAGAGATCAGGAAGACGAAGGTCGCGGCCGACAAAACTATAGTCGTATACTTGGTTGATGCTGAAGGTGCTCAAATGCAGCTAAGGGAGGCTTCCAATCAAGAGCGGCGGAGCAATGATTTGTCGAAGTGCCAATCCCGGGGGAGACCCTTGAGGAGATCCACGCTCGAGGTTACGACCTCTGTGAGGAAATAGCTCAAGCTAAGGCGCTCGAAGCTGATGCCAGATTTCTCGTCTCTTCTGATGACGATGATTATGATGAAGGTAGCCAAGGCGGGTCCAAAAGCGACGAGGAGCCCAAAAGAGAAGTTTCTCCCAAGGGAGAAACCAGCCCCGGGCATAGTTAGGGTTTTTCTTTTTCTTTTTGTAAGACCTCTGTTGGTCTCTTTTACACATCTTTTTTAAATATATAAAAGAAAAATTTCTCTTGAATGCCTTCTCGATCTTCATAAATATGTTTTTTGCCTTGCAAAATTTTAGCATAATCTTATGCTTTGAACCGTGTATTCGAGACTTTGTCTCGGGTGGCTTCCTTGAAGTTACCACGGTCGAGTTCGAATAAAGTTCGAACTCTGAGGCATAGACCTTTAAGGGTTTGTGTCGGATAACGGTGAGTCCTCGAGCCATAATCAAGTTAATGTTTATTTGGGCTCGGGATAATCGAACCCTTGGGTTCGGATTGAGTGAGAACAAGATCTCGAACTCTAAGTGTATTGGCCCTTAGGCTCTTTTAGATTGGGCCGTTATGGCCTCTAAAAGATGGCTATTATTCCCCTCTTTTGGCTTAAAATACTTAGTGAAAATTTCTTTATGCCTTAGCATTTATTTTTTACCCATCAGGTTTTTTGAGGGTTCGATGTTTATTGGGAATCCTTCTGCTTTTTGTGCCTTAGCACGTTTGTGTTAAGATAATTTTGATACTCTTGAGGTTTTCCGAGGGCTGATTTTATCGAATCCCTTTTATTATTTGCCGAGGGTAGCCTTTTTTGACTGGTTTTTCAAAGAACTTGAAGGCCTCTTTTGATTGTAGGGCTCGGACGTCTCCGAGCCGCATTAGTTTGGCCGTAGCCTTTTGGTATGCCTCTTGGGATTATTCCCCAATAACACTTTGAACTTGTTCGAGATGTTAGTCCCCAAGAAAGATGGCCTTGGCCTATAGATCGAGGGGCGCCTCTTTGAGGTCTTATGAGTTCGAGTTTAGATATCTCGAATATGTTGATTGTTGATGACAGTACCCGAGTGTTTGAGTTATATTTGCGCTTGGCCCTTGAGCTATTTCTCACAAAATCATAAGTATGGAGCTCATATAGTAGCAAATTTTCTTTGACATACAAAGTGTTTGATATAGAAAGAATGCTTCTTTGAATAATTTATACATGCGTACATGTATTGCCATCGGGGCTCGACTAATCTATATGGACAGGGTTCACTCGACCATATGGCCCATTACAAGGTTTCCCTATCAAGACCCTTTGACATGAGGTATTTTTCTCAAAAATATAACCTCCAAGGATGATGCCCCCCAGTATTCGAGGTTGATTAAAAAGAAGCCTTGGATACTGTTGAATTTTCCTCAGGTAGAACATAATTGTCACCTCATTAAAAACCTCGCCGTAAAAACCCATTTGGGATAAAAACTGATCTGAGGGAAAAAGAGTGCAACACGTGCTTTAAAACCTAAGATTTTCGTGTTGAAGAGTTTTCTCCACGCCTCGATCGAACACCGGCAATAAGTTAGTATCAAATACAAATGGAAAAGGGAGAAAGTGATACCTCAGCAATAATATCGTTTGAGTAGTGATACATTCCAATTGTTTGACAATTGTTCGCCCTCCACTGTGCCAAGTTTGTAAGATCCCTTTCCGATGACGCCGATGACTCGATATGGTCCTTCCAACTTTGTGCCTAGTTTCCCTTCGTTTGGGTCTCGAGTATTGAGGGTGACTTTCCTTAGAACTAAGTCGCCGATTCCGAAGTGGCGAAGGTTGGTTCTTCTATTATAATATCTCTCGATTTTTTGCTTCTTTGCAGCCATCCGAACAAGCGCATCTTCTCATTTTTTATCCAATAGTTCGAGGCTAGTATTCATAGCCTTGTGATTTGATTCCTTCGTTGCATGTCGAAATCCGGTAGGTTCCCCGACCTCGATTGGAATTAAGGCCTTGGAGCCATATACTAAGGAGAACGGGGTTGCCCCGTGCTGGACTTCGATGTCATTCGATACGCCCAAATAACTTCGGATAGAACTTCTCTCCATTTCCCCTTAGCGTTGTTCAACCTTTTCTTTAAGTTTTGATGATAGTCTTGTTTGTCGATTCGGCCTGTCCGTTTCCTCTTGGGTGATATGGCATCGATAAAATCCTTTTTATCATGTTTTCTTTGAAGAACTCCGTTACGTTGTTGCCGATGAATTGCTTTCCTATTGTCGCATACGAGTTCCACTGGTATACCCAATCGACACACGATGTGGTCCCAGATGAAGTTTATAACTTCTTTTTCTCTGACCTTCTCGAAGGCCTGCGCTTCCACCCATTTAGAAAAGTAGTCAGTCATAAACAAATTGAATTTAGCTTTACCTGGGGCCGTTGGCAGAGGGCCGACGATATCTATCCCCCATTTCATGAATGGCCATGGGGGTAGGATTGAATGAAGTTGCTCTCCGGGCTGATGGATCATCGGTGCAAATCTTTTACATTTATCACATTTTCGAACAAACTCCTTAGTATATCTGTCGCTATCCTAGTAGTACCCTGCTCTAATGATTTTGTGAATCAAAGATTCGGCGCCGGAGTGGTTCCCACAATTTCCTTCATGGACCTCTCGTAAAACATAGTCGGTGTCCCCCGGCCCTAAACATACCGCTAGTGGTCCATCGAACGTCCTTCTGTATAATGTTCCATTTTCATCCAATGTGAATCGAGCAGCTTTGGTTCATAGGGCCCTCGACTCTTTAGGGTCCGATGGGAGCTTTCCGTTCTTTAAATACTCAATATATATATTCCTCCAATCCCAGGTCAAGCGTGTAGAGTTTATCTCGGCATGACCCTCATCGACCACAGATCTCGATAATTGGAAGACATTCCCCGGGATAATATCGTCTTCCTCCACTGATGATCCCAAATTTCCAAGTGCATCAGCCTCACTGTTTTGTTCTCGAGGTACGTGATCTAGAGTCCACTCCTTGAAGCGGTGCAAAGTTACCTGTAGCTTGTGCAAATACCTTTGCATTCTATCTTCTCGAACTTCGAAGCTTTTGTTTACTTGGTTCACCACCAATAAAGAGTCAAACTTGGCTTCAATGACTTTTGCCCCCAAGCTTTTAGCTAGCTTGAGACCTGCAATCATGGCCTTGTACTCAGCCTCATTGTTAGTCAACCTAGACGTTTTGATAGACTGCCTAATAGTGCTACCAATGGATGGCTTCAAAACGATGTCTAGCCCAGACCCTTCACATTAGAAGCGCCGTCTGTGTAAAGGGTCCATACCCCCGATGATGTGCTCAATTTTAACAGGAGTTCCTTTTAAACTTCGGGTACGAGGGTTGGCGTGAAATCAGCCACGAAGTCCGCTAAAATTTGAGACTTGATGGCCGTTTGGGGTTGATACTCGATATCGTACCCACTGAGTTCGACGGCTCATTTGGCCAATCTAACCGAAAGTTCGGGCTTGTGCAAAATATTACGAAGTGGGTAAGTGGTTAACACACATATGGGGTGACATTGAAAGTATGGTTTTAACTTTCTAGAAGCGCTTATTAGTGAAAGTGCTAGTTTCTCTAAGTATGGATATCTAGTTTCTATTTCCCCTAAGGTTCGACTTAGATAGTAAACGGGAAATTGTGTACCTTGATCTTCTCGAACTAGGACACCACTCACCGCGATTTTTGATACCGCCAAGTATAAGTAAAGTTTCTCATCTACCTTCGGAGTGTGAAGCAAGGGTGGGCTTGATAGGTATCGCTTTAAATCCTCTAATGCTTGTTCACACTCCGGGGTCCTGGTGAAATCGTTCTTCTTCTTGAGTAAAGAGAAAAATTTGTGGCTTTGATCTGATGACCTCGAGATAAATCGGCCTAAAGCAGCTATCCGTCCAGTTAGCCTCTGCAAGGCTTTTACACTGTCCACGACGGTGATGTCTTCGATGGCCTTGATTTTATCGGGGTTGATCTCGATCCCTCAATTCAACACCATAAAGCCCAGGAATTTGCCCGAACTGACCCCGAAAGCACATTTGTCGGGGTTGAGTTTCATGTTATATTTCCTCAAAATCTTGAATGTTTCCTGCAAATGAGCCAAATGGTCCTCTGCGCGGAGGGACTTAACTAGCATGTCATCAATATAAACTTCCATTGACTTGCCTATTTGTTCTTCGAACATCTTATTTACTAGGTGTTGGTAAGTGGATCCTGCATTTTTTAGCCCGAAGGGCATTACATTATAACAATATGTTCCATACTTGGTGGTAAACGAAGTCTTTTCCTGGTCTTCCGGGTTCATTTGAATTTGATTGTACCCGGAATAGGCATCGAGAAAGGTCAGGATCTCGTGACCAGTCGTGGCGTCGATCATACGATCGATGTTAGGCAGCGGGAAGGAATATTTGGGGCATGCCTTGTTTAAGTCCTTAAATCTACACACATTCTAAGTTTGCTCTCTTTTTTAGGGACTACGACTACATTGGCTAACCATTCGGGGTATTTTACCTCCCGAATGGACCCTATTTTGAGAAGTTTCGTTACCTCTTCCTATATAAATGTGTGCTTTACCTCGGACCGGGGTCTCCTCTTCTGCTTCACCGTTTTGAACCTAGGGTCCAGGCTTAGTCGATGCGTCTTTATCTCCGGCGGGATTCCTGTCATGTCTAAATGGGACCAAGCAAAACAATCCATGTTATCAATAAGAAACTTAATAAGCTTTTTCCTGAGTTCGGAGGTTAACCCCGTTACCGGGTATACCTTTCACTCGGGCAGGTACTCAATCAGTATAACCTGTTCCAGCTCTTCGACAGTTGATTTGGTGGCATCAGAGTCTTCGGGTACAATAAAGGTTCGAGGGGTCAGAAAATCCTTCTCTTATTCTCCTATCTCCTGCTTTCCTTATTCGATCGAGGCTGATGGATGTGATTGCTATTTGGTTTCCTGTTTAAATTTGATGCTCGACCTTTCCGAGGTTGATAACGTTGATATCGGTATTACCTCGTCAGCTGCAAACATTTCCTTTGCAGCATGCTGCTCCCCGTACACTATTTTCACGCCGTCCGATATCGGGAATTTCATCATTTGGTGGAGAGTCGAAGGAACCGCCCTCATGTTGTGGATCCAAGGCCTCCCAAGTAGATCATTGTACCTCATGTCGCCCTCGATCACGTGGAACTTGGTATCTTGAATGGTTCCGGACACATTCACCGGTAGAGTAATCTCTCATTTAGTTGTTTCACTGGCCATGTTGAAGCCATTTAAGACCCGAGCTGCAGGCACAATTTGATCTTGTAGGCCGAGTTGCTCCACGACCCTCGCTCAAATGATATTCGCCGAGCTACCTGGATCCACCAAAACACGCTTAACTTGAACTTTATTTAATAAGATAGAAATTACCAGAGCGTAGTTGTGTGGCTGAGAAATGCCTTCTGCTTCTTCATCGTTGAATGATAAGGAGCCCTCAGGAACGTAATCCCGAGTCCGCTTCACCCTAGTAATTGATACCTTAGTGCGTTTGAATACGAGCCCTTGTGGAATATCGACCCCGCCGACGATCATATGAATGACATGCTGTGGTTCCTCCTGTTCATTTTTCCTGTTGGCGTCTCTGTCTCAGAAATGATTCTTGGCTCGATCGCTAAGGAACTCTCGAAGGTGGCCCTCGTTGAATAGACGGGCTACCTCCTCCCTTAATTGCCTGCAATCCTCGGTCTTGTGACCATGCGTGCCATGATATTGCACATCAAATTTGGGTTCCTTTGGGAAGGATCGGTTTGTATGGGTCTGGGCCACCTAGTATCTTTGATTCTTCCCATTGCCGATACAATGCTTGACGCATCGACGCTAAAGTTGTATTCCGATCACCGAGGTGCCTCTACGGGATCGGCGCGTTTATCGAAAGCGCTTTTACTCATAAGTCCCTGAGAATTTTGTCCACGATCGCTTCTTTGATCATTCCGGGAGGGATTGCGTCCTGAGCCATTGTTGCTTCGATCCGCAATATATGGTTGATATCATTCCATGTTCGATAGCGATTCCCTGTCGATGTCCCTCGGGGTTTTAACTGCTAACTTGTTTGGATGTACTGAACCGGAATGGGCTCCTAATTGGTCGTCCTCGACCCTGATCTACGATTGATATCGATTGTGCACATCTGCCCAAGATACAGCTGGATACTCGACCAAATTTTGTTTCAACTGTCGTGATGCTATCGAACTTCACTCATTCAACCCTTGGGTGAAAGCTTGAACGGCCCAATCATCTGTAACCGGTGGCAACCTTATGCGTTCCATTTGAAATCGGGAATTTGGTGGCAGATTGTGATACCAAATCATTGCTCCCTTTGACAAAGTTTTCCCAAATGTTTTCAATAAAACCGACTCGATCTCATCATCATTTAAGTCATTTCCTTTAATTCCGCATGTGTACGAAGTGATGTGTTCATTAGGATCGGTTGTTCCGTTATATTTAGGTATAACCGGCATACGGAACTTCTTAGGAATGGGCTTCGAAGCCGCACTCTGAGGAAAAGGTTTTTGCACGAACTTTTTTGCATCCAAACCTTTTATGATCAGGGGTGCCCCCGGTATTTGATCAACTCGGGAGTTATATGTTTCCACATTTTAATCATTATCTTTGATTTTTTCTCTCCCGACTTGATTCTTGTGGTGAGCTCCTCGAGCATCTTCATAATTCTAGGATCAGCCCCTGATCTGTTACCGTTCGACCTCTCTGGCACTAGCTCGGTACGGCGAGTGATTTCTGGTTCGACCACACTCGGAGTTCTATGTTGATTTTGAAGCTGAGCAATAGCAGCCTGCTGAGCCTGTAGCATCTCGATATTACCTGGAGACTAACTCCCCCGTCTCCTACGCCCTGTGTTCCTTGGCCACCAGATCGTCCTTCCCTGCGTACACTCCCTTCAGGGTCCGCGCCTAAACCGCATTCAAAGCAATGTGCGAATTGATATCGACTGGATCGACGATCGATACTCCCCCGATATTAGCCGGTGGCACCCCGGCTACTGGAGCAATTACGTTATCGTTTTCCCCGTGAAATCCAAGACCATCATCACCATGTTTGGGTGCGTTTTGTGAGTTTGACATGTTTTAACCTGAGAACAAAAATTCTTGACAAGAACAAGTGTGAAAATAACGTGTGTTATCAGAATCAGTACTGAAACAATCGCTATTATCCTTAGCTTCACGGTGGGCGCCAAACTATTTACCCTAAAATCCGAGTAACAATTAAACTTATATTGTGGTTTTAAGGATATGTGATTTAATCCAATACCAATTGATAAACAAGGAATTAAATTATAAATTGAAGAATAAAATAAGTTAAACCGGTGTGCAAGCCAAATCTCGATCACGAATTATGACAGTCTCGAGGTGGAATAGTGGGAATAGCAAGTTATAAAACTACCCTGATGAACAGTAATACCTAGAGAGTAAAGTGCATGTATTTCTTTTCAGTCAAAAAAAACGTGTCTTACAAATGAATGGGCTCCCCTTTATATAATAGGAGAGTCCTAATTACAGTAGAAAATCATGATTGACAATTGTCTAACCGCCAAGGGTTAATCCATTCCGCAATTTACGCCATGATCTTCGGGCCGTTGCGGGTATCTCGCTTTTTCTGTTACTGAATCATAATGGTATTATCTCGAGGTATGCCTTCTTCAGACCTCGGCAAATGATTTCGACCTCGACCTCGACCTCGATATTGGAAAGGAGCCTCGACTCCGAGCTCGGCTTCCTGGCCTCTCGACGTGGTATCATCTTTTCCATCGAAGAACGAAATCGGGTAGCCCCGATTTCCACCGTATACAACCTCTTTTTGCAAGTAACTAATACCATTTTTCATTCCAACTTTCTTAAATATATTTAAAGTAAATTGGAACATGAAAGAAAGTCTCAACCTTTTTGGGTAGTTACAACTCTCTAACTATTATGTCCAAATAAGAAGAGTAATTTACCTCGACTTGTTCAGACTTCCAAAATTTATGATCATCTTGTAAATGCTTTTCTTTCTAATATTTGGTCAATTTCTTGTCATGTAGTAATACCCGTTGATGTATTTATACCAGAAAGAAAAATCAAGGGCCATAAACTAAAATCACTTATAAATGATTCATTTGGTACCAACTCTAAGTTTACAACAAATATATTATGCTCAGGAAAAAATCATAAATTATGATAGGCCAATTGATTAACAGTGTGAAAACGTAGAACATTAAGCTACAAATTGACATGTGTTTCTCTCTAACCGTAATATCCAATGCTTACACCGAGTAGTACGTTACTTTCCTGAAGAGAAAAAGAAAAGATATGTAATGCCTCTAAGTTTATATTGCAATGCACTTGCTTTTCTCTTACAAAAAAACAATGCAATAAGCCAACAAGAGAGAGAGAGAGAGACCTATGAGTAGGACTCACTGTGCCTGAAAAAGCTTCCTTTTTCCCACAGGTTTACTGCAGCACTGGTGAGTCTTTCACCTGTAAAATGTAATGAATGAATGCATGCAAGAAAATGACTTATCATTATCTTAGCTACCTTAGACAACATTTTTGTTAATTTATTGACATATGGGCTTTGAGAAAGCAACAAAAATGTCAGCAAGAATGCTATCTTCTATAACAGAGGACCACCACAAAGATCTGCAGAAACAAATTGGTTGCATGAATGGATTATTTTAGCTGTTCGATCAACACCATTTTCTCGCTGGCAGACGGCTCCATGGTCAAAATCACAAAAAGGCTACTCACAGGTATAATTCCTCATCAAACACCATATTTTTCCTATTCTGCAGTCTTGCAAGTGAATAAACTGCTATAGGTTCCTATCCAACTCCCTAGTACATCAGTAAAACAAAAAAATACTGCGATCATATCTAATTCCCCAAGCAATCCAGTATCAGAGGTATATCATCTCATGGACAACAATTAATTGTCAAGTTCATTTCACACATGGTCACTGAAGTTTAAACATTGTATCATTAAAATCACAAAACTACTTTTTAAATCATTAAAAATAACTGACCTATATGTTAGTTTCTCAGAAAATACAATTCACAGGAAAGTCAAAAAACTGAAAATAACGTACTGTGCAGCTTCAGTTTAATTTTGAATCCACCAAAAATTATCTAAAATTTACATCATTAAAAGGGCTGGTCTATCCAATTCTTCAAACCCTAGCAAATATTTCTCATTTGTCCCCATTCCAAAGTCCGCTTTTTCACTTCCCCACCAAAATCCCAATCAAATACTTCTAAATCTATAGATCCTCTTAAGAAATTTGATACGATCCTATTAGCTAATTACCCTATTAGCTAAATCAGTTAGGAGTTTGTTAAAAAGTTGTTAGAAACTCACGTGGGTTGCACGTGCTAGGCAGCTGAAGGAAAGGGAGTTCCTAAAGTTAGTTACAACTAACTTTCCCGCCTCTCCTGTATAGATTGATTTTTTCCCAATTCTGTAATCTCTCATGTAATGTTGGAATAAGAATTTTCTATCTTCCTTCTCATCTCTCCCTCTCTCTCTCTCTCTTCAATTACTCAGAACTCCATTGTTGAGTTCTAATGGAGCACACTGTTCAAGGGCAATTCTCCATATTTGCCCTTTAGGTGAGCTTCACTTTCGTTTATTAGCTGTAATTCAATTGAGTTCCTATCATTGGTATCAAAGCACTCGTTCCTTGGAGCTGTGAAAATGGGTGATCACAACACTCGAATGCACGAATTGAGGAAAGAAGTCGATAGTCTCTATCGATAGAGTCAGTTACATCGTCTGTGGCGGAATTGCAGAAATCAGTCGACCATAGGGTGGCTCAGGCTATGGATGAAATTAGGAAGTTGCTGGTGGGAAATTTGGCTATAACTGGAGTCCAAAATCATGAGTTCCCTGTAGAGAATGAAAGGCCAGAGGTGGTAGGCCATCGTCCTAGAGGCCCTCAACCTCCCACTCGCAATTATCATACAGAATTTCCTGTTTTTGATGGCGTAGGGTTGAAAGATTGGTTATACAAATTCGAACAGATTTTCGCATATGAGGAGATACCTGAAGATTCTAAAGTGAGAGCAGTTTCGTGCAGGCTGGAGGGAAGGGCTCTACAATGGCATCAATCTTATATGAAGCATAGGGTAACTAGAGATTGGCCAAGATGGGGTGAGTATGTAGCTTGCTTGTATGCTCGATTTGGATATGAGCTATTTGATGATCCCATGGGAGACCTTAAGGATCTAAGGCAGGTAAGTTCAGTCCAAGACTATGTTGATTTGTTTGATGAAATGTTGACTAGGGTGGAATTATCAGAAGAATATGTTGTTAGCTGTTTCATTAGAGGTTTGAAACCAGAAATTGGCCTACCTGTTAAGATGTTAGCACCTAGATCTCTAGCTAAAGCCATTAGTTTAGCTAGGATTCAGGAGCAAACATTGATAGTCCAGAAATAAGTCTTCATGATTCCCTCAAATCCTTCATTTTCAACTAAGAATACACCCAGATTTTCGTCTGTTAATCCCCAACCTTCCTAATCCAATATTCAGATAACTCCCATATTTAGTCAACCCTCAAATAAACCTTCCAACTCCCAAACCTTACCTGTTAAACCTACCTATAGAAATGCCAAAAGACTAACCCCTGCCGAAATGGAGGAAAGAAGAAGTAAAGGCCTTTGTTACAACTGTGATGAGAAATACAGTTTTGGCCATGTGTGTAAAAATAGGAGACAATTGTTTTCTATGTAAATGGAAGAGGACTTAGAAGGGGTGGAGATAGAGCAAGATGTGATGCTGGATTCCGCAGAATTATTGAGTATGATTGGTCAAGGGTGAGAAACTGATGATGAGGGGTCCATTTTGCCTCATGTGTCAGTTCATGCTATGAATGGCCTGCGTGATATTAGGACTATGAGGGTGACTGTGTCAGTCAAGGGCAAGGCTGTGCAAGTCCTAATCGATACTGGCAGCACTCACAATTTTTTGGACCTTAATACTGCCAAGAAATTGGGTTGTGTATTGACAGCTATAGCTCCTTTTGATGTGTCTGTAGCTGATGGGAAGAAGGTGAAAAGCAACTACATATGTAAGAAGCTGATGTGGAAGATGAAGGGTGTGTCCTTTGATTCAGACATGTTGGTATTACCAATTGGAGGGTGCAGCATGGTTTTGGGTATTCAGTGGTTAATTACATTGGGGGATATCATGTGGAACTTCAAAAATCTTAGAATGGAGTTCAACATTATTGGGCACAAAGTGTCATAAAGGGGAATACAACCCCCAGCTACCAAGATGATTCAGCAAGGCCGCATGGACAAGTTGTTGGCCAAACCTGCAGAGTTATGCATGATATCTGTAGGGTTGTTCATTGAGCACCAGCAGCAAGATGTGGGAATTAGTCTGTTAGCAATGGAAAGCATACCCAAGGAGCCTAGTATGAATTGGGAACTACAAGCCATATTGCAGCAGTATAGTGATCTCTTTGAGGAACCAAAACAACTTCCTCTTTCTAGACTGCATGACCATAAGATCATCCTAAAAGAAGGTACTTCTCCTATCAATATCAGACCTTATAGATATCCTAATGTGCATAAAAATAAAATTGAAAAAATGGTGAATGAGATGTTAGATTCTGGGATTATAAGGAACAGTACTAGTCCTTATTCACGCCCTATTGTGATGGTTAAGAAGAAGGATGGATCCTGGCGTTTATGTGTGGATTATAGGGAGTTAAACAGCTGCACAGTTAAGGACAAATTTCCAATTCATGTAATTGAAGAGCTGTTGTATGAATTACATGGTGCTAAGTACGTCTCTAAGTTAGATCTAAGGGCTGGCTACCATCAGATTAGGATGTTTGAACCAGACATACCTAAGACTGCCTTTAGGACTCACCATGGCCACTATGAATTCCTAGTTATGCCTTTTGGTTTAACAAATGCTCCTTCTACCTTCCAAAGCTTGATGAATCAGATTTTTCACAAATTCTTCAAAAAGTTTATCCTAGTTTTCTTTGATGATATCCTCATATACAGTCAAAGTTTGACTGATCACTTACTACATCTGGAGGAAGCTTTCAAGGTGCTGAGATCCCATACCTTGTTTTAGGCCACATTATCTCTGAGCATGGTGTGTCTATGGACTATCAGAAGGTACAAGGAGTGCTGGATTGGCAACTACCTTCTTCCATCAAGAGTCTAAGGGGATTCTTGGGATTGACCGGTTACTATAGGAGGTTTATCGAAGGGGTATGGTATTATTGCGAGGCCTTTAACTGATTTGCTCAAAAAGGGTAACTTTCAATGGAATGTTGCAGAGAAGAATTGAAGAGGGCTATCACTTCAGCACCTGTTCTAGCTCTCCCAGATTTTTCAAAAACATTCACAGTTGAAACTGATGCTTCTGGTGAGGGTATTGGAGCTGTTCTGGCCCAAAACAATAAACCTATTGCTTTCTTTAGTAAGGGTTTATCAACCAAGAACAGAGCACTATCAGTCTATGAAAGAGAATTAATGGCCTTAGTATCTGCTGTACAGAAGTGGAGACCCTATTTGCTGGGAAGACCATTCACCATCAGAACTGATCATCACAGCCTTAAGTACCTGTTGAAGCAAAGGATCACTACTCCAAGCCAGCAGAAATGGCTAGTCAAGTTGCTTGGTTATGACTATTATATTGACTACAAGAAGGGAAAAAAGAATGTGGTAGCTGATGCTTTATCTAGGAGGGAAGAGGACATTCAACTATATAGTATTTCCAATGTCAGCTCAGATATTTTGGATTCAGTCAAAGCTTCATGGACTCAGGATCTTACACTCCAACAGCTTATCAAATCCATACAGGAAGGCAAAACCACTAAACCTTACTATAGGTTTCACAATGGTATTCTAAGCAGGAAGAATAAATTGGTGATTGGTGTTGATCAAGCACTCAGAACTAAACTCTTATCCTATTACCATGACAGTCCTATAGGAGGTCATTCTGGCATTACAGCAACATTGAAAAGGCTTAAACAGGACTTCTATTGGAAGAAAATGAAGCAGGATGTCTACAACTATACAAAGAGTTGTGATGTGTGTCAAAAGTGCAAAAATGAGACGGTGGCTTATCCTGGATTACTTCAGCCCTTACCTATACCAGAGAAAGTTTGGCAAGACATCTCCATGGATTTCATTGAAGGCCTTCCTAAGGTTGCTGGAAAGGAAGTGATTTTTGTAGTGATGGATCGACTGAGCAAGGCTGCCCATTTCATAGCCCTCAAACACCCTTATACTGCATTGGAAGTGGCTTAGGTGTTCATGGATCAGGTGTTTAAACTTCATGGAATGCATAATTCTATAGTGTCAGATAGGGATCCTGTGTTTACAAGTAAATTTTGGAAGGAATTGTTCAAATTACAGCAAGTTTCCCTCTTAACTTCCACAGCTAACCATCCTCAAACAGATGGCCAGACAGAGGTGGTTAACAGATGTGTAGAAGCCTACTTTCGATGCATGACATTTGAGAAACCGAGAACATGGCCACAGTGGTTGCCACTAGCTGAATGGTGGTACAACACATCCAATCATTCCAGCACCAACATGACCCCTTGTGAGGCAGTCTATGGCCAGAAGCCTCCTCCCTTACTTCCTTATATGAGTTTGACTCCAAATTGGACTTGGTTGATAGAAGTCTCCAGGCTAGGGAAGCCACCCTCAGACTGTTGAGGTCTCATTTGGAGAAAGCTCAGAATAGGATGAAGGCCCAAGCTGACAAAGGAAGAACTGATAGAGCATATGCAGTGGGAGATTGGGTTTATGTCAAGCTACAACCTTATAGACAGCTCTCTCTCAAATCACATGGTTATCAAAAACTCTCACCCAAGTTTTTTGGCCCTTTCAAAATCATTGCTAAGGTGGGAGCAGTTGCTTACACTTTGGACCTACCTGCTGGTACAAAGATTCATCCCACTTTCCACATCTCCCAATTGAAAAGGAAGATTGGATCTCACTCAGCCACAGTTACCTTACTAGTGGTGCTCTCTGATGAAGGCCATGTTCTATTGGAACCTGAAGCTATACTGGATAGACGCATGATTCAAAAACATGGACGTGTTGTTTCTCAGGTCTTGGTCAAATGGTTTAATGCTGCTCCTGAAGATAGCACCTGGGAAGACTACTATGTTCTGAAGCAAAGGTTTCCTTTATTTGATCCTTGAGGACAAGGATTGTCTGTAGAGGGGGGTAGTTGATACGATCCTATTAGCTAAATACCCTATTAGCTAAATCAGTTAGGATTTTGTTAAAAAGTTGTTAGAAACTCACGTGGGTTGCACGTGCTAGGCAGCTGAAGGAAAGGGAGTTCCTAAAGTTAGTTACAACTAACTTTCCCGCATCTCCTATATAGATTGATTTTTCCCCAATTCTGTAATCTCTCATGTAATGTTGGAATAAGAATTTTCTATCTTCCTTCTCATCTCTCCCTCTCTCTCTCTCTCTTCAATTACTCAGAACTCCATTGTTGAGTTCTAATTGAGCACACTGTTCAAGGGCAATTCTCCATATTTGCCCTTTAGGTGAGCTTCACTTTCGTTTATTAGCTGTAATTCCGTTGAGTTCCTATCAAAATTCGAAACATTATTGATAACTAAACCCACAAAGTTTCTAGGTAATAATAATGAGAGAAACTAACAGAAAAGAGAGGACTTCACAGATCTAGGCACTGATACCCGACGTCGTCGGCCACTATTTGCCGCCGGCAGTCGATAGGTGGAGTGGAAGAGAAATTGGAGAGCAAAAAGCTAGAGAGAGAGAATCAATAGAATTTGGGGTTGTATCTAATTTCTCGAAAGAGTGGAAAAAATTGGGAAAATAAGTTCGTTTCGTAATTTTTATTTTGGGGTTGCTATTACCGCGGTCGCAAACTAGTTAAAATATATATACTTGTTTAAATTTTATATTTCCGACGGATGCGGTCGGTGTTTTGGTCTAACATATTTTTTTGACTTTTCACTTTCCGACTGAATCGGTCTCAAATGTGAAGGCTGGAAATTCCGGCATTGTTTTCCCACTACTTTAGTCAGAATAATAGTCTATATTCTATAAACAAAATAAGTAATAAAATTACAATCATTTTGTGACTACTTCAGTTGCATTAGCGACTACATAATATTCAGTCGGAAATTTCAGTCAGAAAATAGCCATTTTCTAGTAGTATCTGGCGGGTCCATATGGTATGGCGGAACAGAAATGGGTTGTGTGCCCGGAGCCAAGTCAATATAGAAGCAAATATCTCTGTCGGGTGGCATCCCCGGCAGATCTGCAGGAAATACCTCTGGAAACTCACGAACAACTGGTACTGAATCCATGGAGGGAACCTCTGCATTAGAATAGCGGACATAAGCCAAATAAGCTAGACACCCCTTCACAACCATATGTCGAGGCTTCATATAAGAGATAACCCTGCTGGTAGAATAGCCAGGAGTCCCTCTCCACTCTAATCGAGGCAACCCCGGCAAGGCTAAGGTCACCGTCTTGGCATGACAATCCAATATAGCGTAAGGTGACAACTAAGGTGGGTCACTTATACTATAGCCTGTATGCAATATAAAATAAAGACAGGAAAGGAAAATACAGAGCGAAATAAGGCAGTTAACAGAAGAAAATATCTCAATCCTCGAAGAAAAAACAATGATGATCAGAATTACCAATCCTTAGAGTTTCGTATGAAAATTACCGAAAACCAACACAACACAAGGAAATAGAAACACAAATTGTTGCGGCGCGCAACCCGATCCCACCGTATAACACAATTCTCCCTTATTCCACCGTACAATATCAACAATCATAGATAAATATATGTTGCGGCGCATAACCCGATTCCACCATATAACAAAATCAGTATCATATTCACCCTTATTTCACCGTAATCCACCCTTAGTTTACCTGTTGCGGCGTGCAACCCGATCCCACCATATCAGTGCGAATTCACCCTTATTCCACCATGTCAATCACCCTTATTTCACCTGTTGCGGCGTGCAACCTGATCCCGCCATATCAGTCTCAAATATTCAATAATCACAATCAAATCAATAACTCAAATCATAAGAACCTCTACGATTGATGAATATGAAGCTGAATCAGAAAGGAAGCCTCGCACTAACTTGGGAATTCACATATGTAATATTACACGGCAAGACAAGTCCAGTAGATGACAGTTAAAAGGTGCAAGTGAGCCAATTAAGGCAAATAGCAACACGTCATGAAAGCATGGAAAGGTCTAACATTTTTAACACGAGAAACAATGATTAACAAGTAGCAAATAAAGCATGGGAGGCATTTAAAGCACATAACAGTTAATGCATGGAAGGAAATAATTAAGGAAAAGCGAAAAATCAGGGAAACAAGTAATTCGGCGGCATATAAGCACTAATCACTTCGCATATACGCTACAACACATGAATTTTACATAGCGCATGGTTCGAGGGTTCCTAGTTCCCTCAAATCAAGGTTAAACTCAACACTTACCTCGCTCCAAATCGACTCAAAGCTTAACCACGGCTTTGCCTTTCGAACAAGCCTCCGAACCAATCAAATCTCGCAACTTAACAACCAAATGATTCAAAATAAGCCTTAGGAACTTCCCACGAGTGAAAGGGATTCAATTTAGGTCATTATTGAAAAAGTCAACAAAAGTCAACTCCCGGACCTGCTTGGTCCAAACCCGAAATTCCGAACAAAATCCGGTTACCCATTAACCTTCAAGCCCGGTTATGCAATTTGTTTTGAAATCGACCTCAATTTGAGGTCTAAATTCCAATTTTATGAAAATCCCTAATTCTACCCAAATCCCTAATTTCTACCATGAAAATCCTAGATTTTAGGTTGAAATCTTATGAAATTTAATGGGTGATTGTAAGAAAGTAGGTTAGAATTACTTACCAACGATTCGAGAAGAAGAGCCCTTGGAAAAATTGCCTTTAAGGTTTCTAGGTTTGAAAATTTGAAAGAATGTGAAATCTCGTCTAAGCCAGTTTATGTCCAGGCGCAGATGTCGCAATTGCGACCTGGGGTTCGCAATTGCGAACCCCGCAAATGAGAAAATCCCTTCGCAAATGCGAAGGTCTCACACCTCTGAATCATTGCATTTCCGATGAATTGTTTGCAAATGCGAACTGGGACCTATCCCAAATGCGACCCATTTGATCACAATTGCGAACTAGCCTTCCCCCAGCAGACATCACAAATGCAACAAAGTACTCGCAAATGCGAGAACCAGCCCCCTTGCCCATGCTCGCAAATGCGATGTTCCTTTGCAAATGCGAGGCTCGAATTTGCGAGCTAAATCTCGCAAATGCAAGATCTGCAGCAGACACCAGAAGCACAAAGGTTTCAGCTATTATTCTAAGTCCAAATCCACTCTGTAGCCTATCCGAAACTCACCCTAGCCCCAGGGGATCCAATCCTAACATGGACACAAGTCCAAAAATATCGTACGAACTCGCTCGCGTGATCAAATCGCCAAAATAACACCTAGAACTATGAATCGAACACCAAATCTAATGAAATTTTCAATGAAACTTATGAATTTCCATTTTAACAACCGACGTCCGAATCACGTCAAACCAATTCTGTTTTTTCACTAAATTTTGCAGACAAGTCACAAATATAGTAATGAACATATACCAAGCCCTGGAACCAAAAATTCGGACCTGGTAGCAATAAAGTCAAACCTTTGTCAAAAATTTGTAAACTCTTTAAACCTTTAAACTTCAAATTTCTGACAATAAGTGATAACTCGAGCTAGGGACCTCCGAATTCGATTTCGGGCATACGCTTAGGTCCCAAATCATGATATAAACCCATCGGGACCGTCACAATACGGATTCGGGTCCGTTTGCTCAAAACATTGACTAAAGTCAACTCAAATGGATTTTTAAGGCATAATTTCACATTTTATCAATTTTTAACATAAAAGCCTTCCGGAAAATGACACGGACTGCGCATGCAAATCGAGGAAGGCTTAAAGAAACTATTGGATGCTTCAAAATGCAGAATTAAGGTTAAAACTCTAGATGACCTATCGGTTCATCACATAGCTTTAGCGGATGCTACTTATCTTACGGGAGGATCACTTTCTGGAACTTCTAGGAGCTTGCCAGGTGCATGGATGAATTCTCTTCCATCAAGATTCTCACCCTATCTGTTACCTTGTCAATTCTAGCATCTTGATCTTACTAATTGCTCCTCCACAGATGAAGCATTTGTCACCATTGGTTTCATGATTATCGTGGATGACGGAGAGAAGCATGGATTATAGTATAGATTAATCCTCTTATTGATTACGCTATGTGGTGTAAGTGGGAAGGATACATCACTTGAAGTATCATCATCTTCCTTCACATAAGAGTTCTTAGATCCGGAGAGGTTAAGCTGAGCTAGAGTTTTCGTAATGTTTTCATCAACATCGCTTCCTCCTTTAAATGCGTACGTAGAGGATCTTGCTCCTTTTGAGGATGAAGATCTAAAAACAAGGTTGATACGGACTACACTTGGAGTTCTTGTTGTCCCAAAGAACTTGCCTTGTTCGTTGTAACTGGTCCAAAGCTTCTAAAGGTAACTTCGAGGATACTTTCCACATCTACATAGAACTTGAAATTAGCAACATTTGCGGAAGTTGATCTGGAGTTTATTTTCTTTGAATCCATTTCGATGTTCTTGAACATTGGTGATTGAAAAGTTGAGATGAGAGGTAGAGATCGCCCCACTAGGCGTGCAAAATTTGTAGACAATAAATTTGCGTAAAAAAAGTTATCGAGACCGAAAAAATATTGTAATGAACCGTAATATTTTATTTCAAATAATTTGTGTGTTACAATATCTATTATTCCTCTGATTATTATTTCCAATAGTAAATAAATTCAAGGGCCTTTGAGCTTGATCTTGAATCTATATTTTTTACCACGAACGATGATCTTGAATTCAATTAACACGACTTTGATTTGAACTCGTACTCCATGAACCTTGATTTGTTATTTGTTCTTGAACTTGAAGTTGATTTCTTGGACTTGAACTTGATTGCTTGAAGCTTGAAACTTATAGAGAAATTTGCTGCCTTTGATCCACGAACTCTCGCTTGCTTCTCGTTATGGTTTTTGGTTCTCAGTTATGACGGCCCCCATTTACAGTTGTTGAAGAGAAGAGTTGTAAGGAGAACAAACTCTCTCCAACCAATCGGATCAAAGCATGACAAGGCCGCATTTAATTAGCCAGAATATATCACTCGCACATGTGGCGCAGTTTCATTGACATCTTAATTTGACTTGGTATGCCTTTTGACACGTGACATGATCTTAATGGTTCTTCCATTTAACTTGTTATGCCACATCATTTGACACGTCGTACCAAACTGAGCCTCTAGGAAAATCACATTTCGGGCTAATGAAGTGGGCTCATCACTTGTAGCCCCAATTAAATGGGCTAGCCCAATAGATTTACTCTTATTTATTAAATTCATTCATATTAGACTAATCCAATTATAATAGTTCAATAAATTTATTTGAACTAATATATCTTGAATTTACAATATAGTCCAAAATTATTTTATGAATTTAGTTTCAATAAAATTTATATGCCTACATACTGAATGGCCCCTCAAATACTAATTGTTCACAACATTTAGGTTGTACCAACTACATTGACAAAATCATCAACGCATGCGATGGAGTGATAAGTATTCTTTTATTCTTAACCAAAAGTCTCAAGTTTGAGCTCTTAATATAAAGTTATTTTTGATAGGAGACACTTTACATGGGACTTTACGGCCTAAAATCGAATTAATCAAACCTCAAAGGTGTACCTAACAGTGGGCGAGAAAGGAAAAAAAATTACATTGACACAGAAGATACAAAATTAAAAAGAATAATGGCAAGAAGAAAAAATCAAAACCAAAAACAAAAAGGAAGAAGAAAGAACTAAACCTCCCCAAGGAAGTAAGAGTACAATACCACCTTTCTACTTTCTATTAAAAAAAAAAAAAAATAGATAGTTCCTCTATTCATTTTTACTTGTTCAGTATTTTAAAATAGATTTTCAGTTTTGCTTGTCACTTTTAGCATATCAAGAGAAGATAATTTATTTTTTCCCGTACCCATAGTATTAACTAATTATTTCAAATCATATTCTCAAATTCATTAAAAATATGCATCAATTAATATGAGTATCATGGTAAATTATGCACCTTATTTATTATTTCTTAAGGGGTGTGCAAAGTCAATAGTGGACAAGTAAAAGTGAACGGAAGTAGTAAATTACAACACAACAGGAAACAAAATCTCTATTGATCAAGAATACAAAACCAAACGCCTAGAACAGAGAGTACAGATATACTTCCTCTTCAACCTAAAGCAAATGGAAAGAAAGCAAAATCTGAGACGTCCTTCTACATCTACAGCTTGTACTTTTCCTCCACAGTAAGGACATGCCCCTGGTGCTACTTTTCTTCCTATCTCTTTTTTCTACTTCATTACAAATACATGGGAAGAATAAACACATCCTCTTAATTTTTTGTTTCCTCACTTTTGATCGTATTGAAATTGTTCTTTTGCATTTTGAGAAGGTTTGGCCAACATTGGGTGGTTTATACGATGTTTTGGCGAGGTCTTTGAAGGAGCAGAAGTAAGAAAATGTTATTAATACATAAGTCTACCTGTGCGTTTAAACCGGGTCTAGGAAGACTCGTAAAATTTTCGCCGGTTGTCCCCTTTTACATCAAATATTTAATAGATATCTTTCTTTTTGTTTCTCTGGTATTTGATGGACCTTTTAGACGGTAGTCTAAAGATCATTTTTAAGCAAATTGAAAAAATCTTATAAGAAAATGTTAGACCGCGATCTATAATTTAGTAAATTATTGAAAACGTTAGTCCACCATCTAATATTTTGTGAGCAAACTCAAATTTTTTTTTAGCAAACATTTGACCCTAGTCTAACGTGTTCAAAAGGAAAATTTTCTTAAGGACTCTGCTCCAACAACGTCAGCATCACATTGGTAATTTGAAAATTGCCCGCCCAGATCCGGGGCGGGACAGTTGCACTAGCAAAGCCTTGGTTGGGAAGAACTCGAGGGGCCACTCTTGGAGGTGGTGGAGGAGGGTCTGGAATATTTTCATTTGCATTGGCCTGGCGGCCTCTACGTTTTCCTTGAGGTACAAGAGGCACCTCATCATCTCCGATATCATCTACCTCCTCCCCCGCAACCACATTGCCAAGAGGGTCATTGTTGTTCGCTGCCACTTTGCACCTGAAGTTGTGACACACACACAAATTACAAAAGCTGAAGGAAAAATGAACAATTCACAAAACTACTTAGATAGATAATCAATACCGTTAGCTCCCCGGCAACGGTGCCAAAAAGTGATCGAAGCCAACCCTGTACTACTATAAAATAGCAAGAGACGTCGAAGCAGCTTTTACCCGGGAAGGTCGGGATCGATTTCCACAAGGAGCTAGAGATTGGAACTGAGTTTCTATCTAAGTTAGAGTTGCGTAATTGTTCCTAATTGCACTTCTAGACATTTTTGGTTTTTGATTTTACTTCTAAATTTATACTACTAAGATGCTAAATTGAGCTAAGTTAAGCTAAGGGAAGACTATTGAAGATTGTCTAATTAGTTAAAAGGCACTAGGGGAGTGACTTTCACCTAGGTGGATATTTGAAGGGTTCTTGTGTCTAAGGCTAGGTTGTCATATTTGGGGATTACAATATAACCATTGCACAATTCTACTCACTCCATAGCTCTCGGTAGTTCGAGTGATTTTTCCCAAATTGACTTTCTCAAGATCAATTGGGTATGATCAATTGTGCAAGCAATTGAGGTTCAAGTCGGGTATTACGATCTCTCGGTTTAACCCTTTAATTGGGGCTATCAATTCTCTTGAGTACGCCCCAATTCCTTGTTGGACTAATTTTATAGACTTAGGCTCTCTTTCTCAAGAAGAGCCAAAATCAACTAAGCATAAACTAGTGCTTGCAACCACTAATTCAACAATAAAACCATAAATTAGTCCAAATATCAAACACCCATAGACATTCAAACCTTAAAACACAATACCCATCAATTACCCACACTAGGGTTGAGCCACAACCCTAGCTGATGGGTCTAGCTACTCATGATAATAGAGGAAAACAAAGAAACAGATGAAGATAAACCCATAATTTTAATTTACTAATTAAAACGTGAAGATTCAATGGTAAAACTCTTGTAAAATTACTCCAAATGGTAAAAGAACACTATTCACGAGTGCAGCTCAGCTATAGAATCTAACTGCTGACCTAAAAATGGGAAAAGAAACTATTTATACTAGGACAAAAATTCTTGACAAAAATACCCCTGCGGGGCTAGTGCGGACCGCACAAAATCGAGTGCGGCCGCACTAAAGCTCTTGGCTGAAAATCCTGCTTTCTGAACATGGCCACCGCGGACCGCACAAAATGCACTGCGGCCGCGATGGCTCCTGTTGCGGTCTGCACAAAGTGGAACGCGGACCGCATTGGCAATAATCCTCCAACTTGACAACTCTCTGAAGTTGAGCTTTACGGACCGCACAGAATCGAGTGCGGCCGCAGTGAAGTCAGTGCGGACCGCACAAAATGGAGTGCGGTCGCATCACTTGGCTGCCTGAAATTGAGTACTCTTTGAAGCTCTTGTTTGCGAACCGCACAGAATGAGTGCGGCGGCATTGCTTTGCTGCCTGAGATGAGTACTCTCTGAACCTCTCCTTTGCGAATCGCACAGAATGGAGTGCGGCCGCATTGGTCCTGTTTTACTGAGCTTGGACTTATTCTTGGTACTCGTGCATGTTTCACTCCTTTTTGAGCTGGTTTTGACGAATTATCACCTTTTTGACCAAACCCTGCAATCAAGTACTACACGTAAGCCTTTGGGACTATTTTGTACACATTTCTAATCAAAACTCAAGTAAGAAGGAGCGTAAAATGCATCATAATCCCTAGTTATCAATGCCTCTGTGTTATTTGACCCTGGTTCTACTTTCTCTTATGTGTCATCTTACTTTGCCCATTATTTAGATATGCCCTGCGAGTCTATCATTTCTTCTGTTCATGTCTCTACTCTGGTGGGCGATACTGTTGTGGTAGACCGGGTGTACCGGTCGTGTGTTCTGTCTATTGGGGGTCTGGAGACCTGAGTGGATCTATTATTGTTATGTATGGTGGACTTTGACGTTATATTGGGCATGGATTGGCTATCTCCGTGCTGGGCTATTCTGGACTGTCATGCCAAGACAGTGATGTTAGCTATGCCGGGTGTGCCACGGATTGAGTAGCGAGGTCTATCTGATTATGTTCCCAGCGGGGTAATCTCATTCTTGAAGGCCCAGCGTATGGTTGGGAAAGGTTGTCTTTCATACTTAGCATTTGTGAGGGATGTCAGTGCAGAGACTCCCGGCATTGATTCTGTTCCGGTTGTGAGGGATTTTCCAAATGTGTTTCATGCAGACTAGCCGAGCATGCCACCGGATAGGGATATTGATTTTGGTATTGATCTGGTGCCGGGCACTCAGCCAATTTCTATTAAACCATATCGTATGGCACCAGCGGAGTTGAAGGAGTTAAAGGAGCAGCTTCAAGAACTCCTTGATAAGGGGTTTATCCGGCCTAGTGTGTCACCTTGGGGTGCACCTGTTCTATTTGTAAAGAAGAAGGATGGCACGATGAGGATGTGCATTGATTACAGATAGTTGAACAAAGTAACAATCAAGAACAAGTACCCTCTGCCTCGTATCGATGATTTATTCGACCAGCTTCAGGGAGCGAGGGTGTTCTCCAAAATTGATCTTTGCTCAAGGTATCACCAGCTAAAGATCAGGGACTCGGATATTCTCAAGACAGCTTTCAGGACCCGATATGGTCACTATGAGTTCCTTGTGATATCTTTTGGGCTGACCAATGCCCAATAGCGTTCATGTATTTGATGAACAGCGTGTTCCGACCTTATCTTGACTCATTCATTATTGTCTTCATTGATGATATTCTGGTATACTCACGTAGTCAGGAGGAGCATGCGGAGCATTTGAGAGTGGTGTTGCAGAGATTGAGAGAGGAGAAGCTTTTTGCAAAGTTCTCCAAATGTGAGTTTTGGCTCAGTTCAGTGGCTTTCTTGGGGCACATGGTGTCCAACGAGGTTATTCAGGTTGATTCGAAGAAGATAGAGGCGGTTCAGAGTTGGCCCAGACCGTCCTCAGCCATAGAGATTCGGAGCTTCCTTGGTTTGGCGGGTTATTACTGCCGGTTTGTTCAGGGATTTTCATCTATCGCATCGCACTTGACCAAGTTGACTCAGAAGGGCGCTCCATTCCAGTGGTGTGATGAGTGTGAGGAGAGCTTCCAGAAGCTCAAGACTGCCTTGACCACAGCTCCAGTGTTAGTATTGCCATCAGCTTCAGGTTCATATACACTGTATTGTGATGCTTCGAGAGTGGGTATTGGGTGTGTATTGATGCAGGAGGGTAGAGTTATTGCTTATGCTTCTCGTCAGTTGAAGCCCCATGAGAAGAACTACCATGTTCATGATTTGGAGTTGGCTGCCATTGTTCACGCGTTGAAGATTTGGAGGCACTACTTGTATGGTGTGTCTTGTGAGGTGTTTACTGATCATCGTAGCCTCCAGCACTTGTTCAAGCAGAAGGATTTCAATTTGAGGCAGCGGAGGTGGTTGAAGTTGCTATAGGTTTATGATATTACTATTTTATACCATCCGGGAAAGGCCAATGTAGTGGCCGATGCTTTGAGCCGAAAGGTGGTGAGTATGGGGTTTGGCATATATTCCAGTTGGGGAGAGACCTCATGCAGTTGATGTTCAAGCCTTGGCCAATCGGGTGAGGTTTGATATTTCGGAACCCAGTCGGGTATTGGCTTGTGTGATCTCTCGGTCTTCCTTATATGATCGCATCAGAGAGCGCCAGTATGATTATCCTCATTTGCTTGTCCTTAAGGACAGAGTTCAGCATGATGAGGTCAGAGATGTAACTATTGGTGATGATGGGGTGCTGAGGATGCAGGGCCGGATATGTGTGCCCAATGTCGATGGGATTCGGGAGTTGATTCTGGAGGAGGCCCATAGCTCACGGTATTCCATTCATCCGGGTGCCGCGAAGATGTATCGGGATCTGAGACATCATTATTAGTGGAGGCGAATGAAGAAAGACATTGTGGGGTTTGTAGCTCGGTGTCTCTATTGTCAGCAGGTGAAGTATGAGCATCAGAGATCGGGTGGCTTGCTTCAGCGGATGGATATTCCAGAGTGGAAGTGGGAGCGAATCACCATGGACTTTGTAGTTGGGCTCCCATGGACCTTGAAGAAGTTCGATGCTATTTGGGTGATTGTGGATCGGCTGACCAAGTCCGCGCACTTTATTCCTGTGAGTACTACCTACTCTTTAGAGCGGTTGGCAGAGATATATATCTGGGAGATTGTTCGTTTGCATGGTGTCCCAGTTTCCATCATTTCAGATAGGGGCACTCAATTTACTTCACAGTTTTGGAGGTCTGTGCAGCGAGAGTTGGGTACTCAGGTTGAGTTGAGCACAGCTTTCCACCCTCAGACGGACGGGCAGTCCGAGCACACCATTCAGATATTGGAGGATATATTGTGCGCTTGTGTCATTGATTTTGGAGGGTTATGGGATCAGTTTCTACCGCTCGCAGAGTTTGCTTATAATAACAGTTACGAGTCGAGTATTCAGATGGCTCCATATGAGGCTTTGTATGGGAGGCGGTGTAGATCTCCAGTTGGTTTGTTTGAGCCGAGCGAGGCCAGGCTATTGGGTACAGACTTGGTGCAGGATGCTTTAGACAAGGTGAAGGTGATTCAGGAGAGGCTTCGTACACAGTCGAGACAAAAGAGTTATGCTGACTGGAAGGTTCAGGATGTGTCCTACATGGTTGGTGAGAAGGTTCTGTTAAAGGTTTCACTCATGAAGGGTTTATAAGGTTTGGGAAGAAAGGTAAATTGAGTCCTCGGTTCATTGGGCCTTTTGAGGTACTTCAGAGGATTGGGGAGGTAGCTTATGAGCTTGCTTTGCCACCCAGCTTGTCGAGTGTGCATCCGGTATTTATGTTTCTATGCTCCGGAAGTATATTGGGGATCCGTCTCATGTTTTGGATTTCAGCACGGTTCAGTTTGATGATGATTTGACTTATGATGTGGAGCAAGTAGCTATTTTTAAGCGACTGGTTCGAAAGTTGAGGTCAAAGGATATAGCTTCAGTGAAAGTGCAGTGGAGAGGTTGGCCCGTGGAGGAGGCTACCTGGGAGACTGACCGGGAGATGCAGAGCAGATATCCTCACCTATTCGAGGCTGCAGGCATGTTTCTTCACTCGTTCGAGGACGAACGTTTGTTTAATAGGGGGAGGATGTAACGACCCGGCCGGTCTTTTCATGAGTTACTGCCCCGTTTCCCCCACTTCTGCTTTTTATTGTCTTGTTCAGCTGTATTATGTGTTATCGGGTTGGTTGGCTTGGGTTCGGAGAGGTTTTGGTAAGGTTTGAGACACTTAGTCTCTTTTAAGAAAGCTTAAGTTGGAAAAGTCAACCGGATGTTGACTTATGTGAAATAGGGCTCGGATGTGAATTCCGATGATTCGGATATCTTTGGGAGGTGATTTGGGACTTAGGAGCGTGATCGGAATGTGTTTTGGTGGTCCGGAGTATATTTAGGCTTGAATTGACGAAATTGAAATTTTGGCGTTTTTCGGTTGATAGGTGAGATTTTGATATAGGGGTCGGAATGGAATTTCGAAAGTTGCAGTAGGTCTGTTGTGTCATTTGGGATGTGTGTGCAAAATTTCAGGTTATTCAGACATGGTTTGATAGACTTTTTGATCAAAAGCGGAATTTGGGAGTTCTTGGAATTCTTGGGCTTGAATCCGATGCAAATTTAGTGTTTTGATGTTGTGTTGAGCGTTCTAGAGGTTGGAGCAAGTTTGAATGATGTTTTGGGATATGTTGGCATGTTAGGTTGAGGTCCTGAGGGCCTCGAGTGAGTTTCCGGTGGTTAAACGGATCATTTCATGTTGAAGAAAATTGCAGAAAATCTGTTGTTAGTGTTGCAGGCTTTTTGGCCTTGGCGTTCGCGAGTGGGCCCTCGCATTTTGCAAAGGGTTGGGGTCAGTGAGCTTCGCGTTCGTGGGTGTGTGGTCACGTTCGCGATGAGTTAGAAGGCTGAGGCTTCGCGTTTGCGTACGGGGAGTCGCGTTCGCGATGAAGGAAAAATGGTCAACTTAAGTTTGTGCTTCGCGAACGCAAGGCGTTGATCGCGTTCGCGAAGAAGGATTTTGATCAGCTGGGCAGAATGTTTTAAAAGGCCATATCCGCGATTTTTAGTCTAAGTTTCACCATTGTCGGGCGATTTTAGAGCTTTTTGAAGAGGATTGAAGAGGGAATCAAGGAGGAACACTTGGAGGTAAGATTTATGGACTTAATACTCGATCCTAATGTGATTTCTACCTAATTAATCATGGAAATTATGGAAAAATAAGCATGAAAATTAGAAGTTAGGGTTTGGGAATTGGAGACCTAAATCTAGGGATTTGAGGGGCCATTTGTGATTGGATTTCAGAACTTTTGATATGTATGAACTAGTGGGAAGATAAGGAGTCTAATGATGTAAAATTTATCGAATTTCGAGACATGGGCCCGAGGGTCGGGTTTGGTTAATTTCGAGATTTACGTGTTATTTTGATTACTTTTGAGTGGGTTCTGTTCCCTTAGCATATTTTGATGGGTATGTACTGATTTTGGCTAGTTTTGGAGCATCCGGAGGCTGATTCGAGGGGCAAAGGCATCGCGAGCTAGAGTTTGGACCGGATTGAGGTGAGTAATGATTGTAAATGTTGTCTTGAGGGTATGAAACCCCGGATTTCACATCGTTGTGCTATGTTGAGGTGACACACACGCTAGATGATGAGCGTGGGGTCGTGCACCATTAGGGATTGTGACTTAGTCCATCCCGAATGACTGTTTTACCGCGTATTTGATTGAAAACTGTTTGCTATCATCATGTTTTGGGCTGAATGCCATATTTGGGCTTCGTGCCAACTGTTTGGACCCTCAGGGGACTTTTACTGCTATTTCCTCACTGTTTTGAATTTATATTTGTACTCGGTCATGCTATATTATACTATTTTTATAACTAAGCCACGTTTACTCTGTTTTAACACTTTAAATAATATTTTGGGATGAGCATCGTATTTTACTGTTCCCGAGTGGCTTTAGAGATTTCTGACTGAGTAGGGCCGAGGGCCTGTGTTGTGAGGATCATTATGGGATCTGGTTGCACGCCGCAGCAGTATTGTTCTTATTATGATGTTGAGGCCGAGGGCCCTGAGATGCACGCCACGAGGTGGCTTGATATAAGGCCGAGAGCCTATTGATTATGCCACGAGATGGCTTGATATTGCGCTTGGGCCGTAAGGGGACCCTCCAGGAGTCTTTACACCCCCAGTGAGCGCGGGTACCCATTGTGATATGAGATATAGCCCGGGGGGCTGGTGTTGTTCCATGTTATTGCCCGAGGGGCTGATTCTGTTGCCATTGTGCCCGAGGGGCGGATTTTATGTGTTTATCTCTTCTAGCTGCCTTTTGTTTTACTTGTTTAACTGTTAAAAAGGTGTTTTAAAGAAGCTTATTCTGAACTAAGGTGTTTTATGAGATTTTACTGTTTTGTTGCACTTTATTGGTTTTACTCTGCCCCTTTATAGCATGTTCTTGTGTTTTTAGGTGATTTCTTATCGCTCAGTCGTCATTTATTGTTATTACTCACTGAGTTGGCGTATTCACTTTACTCCCTGCACCATGTGTGCAGATTTAGGAGCCTCAGGTCCCGCCAGTGAGGGTTGATTGCACCTAGCAGGCCATTTGGAGTCCACTAGGTAGCTGCTCGACGTTTGCAGCCCAGTGTTTTTCCTAACTATCTTACTTTCTGTTTTCTAGTTCTGTATTAGACTGTATAAACTCGTTCATACTCTTAGACACATGTTAGATGCTCATGACTGGTGACACCCCGATGTCGGGCTGTGTTTGGTTGTTTTTCGCAGTTGATATATTTCAAAATATTGTTTGGGGTTTTATCATTATTAATGACTTGATTATGAATCGTTATAGCTGTTAATTAATTTGAGGTATGAGTCGGCTGGCCTTGTCTTCACGAGAGGCGCCATCACGACCGGGTCTGGGTTTAGGGTCGTGACATATACACTATATGAAACTATATTACCATTCCTACTCAAGTTTTACTATAATTACATTTTATATACCCAATTACCATTTATGTACATTTTAAGGAAAATAATAATAATAATTAGTGTCCTAAAATTACTCTAACGTATCTTACATTCCCCCACGTTTCTCTCTGCACATCTCACCCCCCCCCCCCCACGTATTGCACCCATCCACAATTCCACCATTGACAACCATTAAAAAGTTTGTAGCTTTGAATTCAAATTTGGGTTTCAAAAATATTATTTGTTGAATTGGATGTTGTTGCAAAGAACTGGGAATTCTCTCTATGTCTCTCTCTATCTCTTAATCCCTAATTTCAGTAATGTAAAGCAAAGGAAAAGAGAGCAACAATTCCACCATTGGCAGCCATTAAAAAGCTTTGAAGCTTTGAATTCGAATTTGGGTTTTCACAAATCATTATTTGTTTGGATTTGGTGTTGTTGCAAACAATTGGGAATATGGTTTGGAGTTTATATCTCAATTTTGAGGGGTTTTGGTGAAGATCAGACTTGGTTTTGGCTAATTTTCAGATTGAAACTCGAAGAAGAAGAAGAAGAAGAAGAAGAAGAAGAAGAAGAAGAAGAAGAAGAAGAAGAAGAAGAAGACGACATGATATACATTATATTTACGAAATTGTAGTAAAATTGTAGAAAAATTGTAGAAAAGTTATATTCTGTTTTTTATATATTTTTCTTTTATTTATTTAACTATTGTATGAAAGTTGAACTACATTGTATAAAAATTATATTTAAGTTGTATGATATTGTAGTTGTATATAACTGAGTAGAAATAATATATGAAAATTGTTGATAAGTTGTATAATATATAATTAGTTGTATGAAATTTGTTTTTACTATGTATAAATCAGATAAAAAATACAAAAGACATATTGTATAAATTTTGTATAAAATTTGTATTTAAGTTGTATGCTATTGTAGTTGTATTTAATTGGGTAAAAATAATGTGTGAAAGTCGTAGATAAATTGTAGATAAATTGTATAATATATAATTAGTTGTATGAAATTTATTTTTACTATGTATAAATCAGATACAAAATATACAAAAGACATATTGTATAAATTTTGTATAAAATTTGCATTTAAGTTGTATGTTATTGTAATTGTATTTAACTGGATATCTTTAAAGACTTGCACAGAAATATTTTTTCCTTAGGAAAAACTTCTATTGTACAAATTGGTTGGATCATCAATCCAATGCAGATTTAACTTTACACGTGAATTGCTAAAAATAGAGAACTATATGTTTGATCTCTTTATATTTTTGAACTGGGGAGTTGCTTCCTTAGACATTCTTAGCTCAAACAGAGAGCTAATTACTCTTTGAATCTGAAATTAATACTACTTATTCAAGAAGATTAAAGGTGCATGAGAGAAGTACTACATCCTTAAGAAGACCCTTAGCAGTAAACTTGGCAGAGATAAAGTATTTTAATTAAACATAAAATAGAATAATTGGAACTACCTTCGTCCACAATGCCAATATCCCAAAATTGCTTTAGATATGAATATCTTGAATTGAATAATTTTGGGGGATAGGGTTTTGCCTTTACTGAATGTGCCTCAGTTCTCTTCTTGAACTGCATTAGTTAGTGCACATCATATCAATATCAAGGATTTTAAAAATAATCTTTTTTTTCTCTAGAAATATTACTTGCCCACAAGTCTAGTTAGTGAAGAATTTTGTGAGGTAGTTCATATTCATGAAATAAAACGTACTAGTCCAGTTTAAGATTTTAGTGAAAGCAATTCTTTACCATGATTGGTGAAGTCCAGCATTAGGAACAGATTAGTATAGTGCATCAGAAAAATAAGGAAAGAGAAGAAGAGAAAAAAAAAAGGTAAAGGGTGTAACTAAATTCCTTTATTGAAGGCACTAATAATGGATTGGGAGCCTTTTAAGGTGGAATGTATATATTTTGTAAATAAAACTTGTGTAGGTAGGGTAATTTTCTAAACATGAGCATTTAGGGTAATAAAGTTTCCAATAATGTATAGGAATAAAAAAATCACTAACAAGAAATGCTAGGTTAAAGAGCAGAACTCCAAATTGATTTTTTATGAACCCTTGGATTGTATGCTAAACCCATTTACCCACGGGCCCGCCTATAAGAAGATTAAGCCCATTCCAATTCAATTTTCATTTCCTGGGTGATTTTTAAAAATAACCAGATTTACAACTGGTCGTTCAAAAATAGCCCAATTTCAAAAGTAATCGAAATTTAGCCACTTTTTATGTAAAGATAAATATGAGCGAAAATACTGTTCAAAACCCGGAAAATACTCCAGTATATTATGCAGGAGTTCCAGCATAAGTATACTTGAACTCCAGCATATTATACTGGAGTTCCAGGATAGTATGTTGGAACTCCAGCATAATATGATGGAGTTCCAGCATATATACACTAGAACTCCAGCATAATATACTGGAGTTCCAGCAAGTATAATGGTCCAGTAAAATATAATGGAGTTTGGAGCACCAGTGCTCCAGTCTCCAGTATATTATACTGGAGCCAGCAAAGTATACCGGTCCAGCATAATATGCTGGAGTTCATACACAAGTGCACCGAACTCCAGTATATTATGCTGGACCGGTCTCTATTGCAGCAAAACGATGGCTATTTTTCATTGACTTGGTAAATGCTGGCTATTTTTCATTGACTGGTAAATGCTGGCTATTTTTCATGACTTGGTAAATGCTAGCTATTTTTGATTGACCAGTCCGAAAACTGGCTATACCGTGAAATTTTGGCTTATTTCCTTTGTTTTTGGGCCTACAAATTTTTAGTCATTATGAATTGCAAGGTTTTCTTTTATTTTATTTTTTCTGAATAAATTATTCTAAACTCCATTATAATACGATTCTGTTGCGTATACATTATTGTATCAGAACTAAAACTCATATAAAATTTACAAATTGAACAAATAAATTAATTGCCAATCTTGTATTATAGCATGAGATAACTGAGAATACCAAGAATAACGGATACAACAATGAGGTGCAAAATCACTGATAAGATAACAATAGTTCTCAAACAAGATATCCAAACATAGTACAATTGCTAGATTTGCATATAAAGATGATATGCACCAAGTAGCACCTATATGAACGCTTCTATATGAGTCTAGGATGATCATGTACGCTCAAGACTCAATCATAACAATATCCAGCACATCCCATATGCTCAAATATGATCCAACACGTCCCACGTGCTCAACATAATACGTGTATCACCTGCGGTCACCGGGCCTAATGTAGTATGGGTAATTCCTGACTCTGGAGGGACATATCTATATCTAAGCGTCGCACTGAAATCCATTGTGCCATAACACATCAATATCTCAATCACCACACAACATAAACTACCGTGCTATAACAATATCAACATCAATTCGCTTATAATATTCCAATCTGGCATAATCATATCAATCCACATAAACATCTCCATATCTAAGGATGTATGCATATGTTCAATAAAAACTAATAGAATTAACAAGGACATAATAAATAAGGATGCGGATAAGTAATCATAACATAAAGTATGACTACGGCTAAATCAAGTATAAACATCTCAAGAATAGCCCATCATGCCCATATAAGATGTCATAACCTAAGAAGTAATTTTTAGCATGAATAAATTGGCTCACATAGTCATATAATTAAGTAAAGCATAATTCAAGAAGAACAAACAATCAAACAAGGGACAAAGAAGCCTAAAACTATCCCAAACATGCTATAGCTTTAGTGTACGTGTATACGTTCATCACCTCGCATATACGTCGCCTCAAATCATGTAGCATGTAGCACATAATTCTGATTTGTAGAAAATTTCCTTTGAATAATGTTAGACCATATACTTACCTCTTCCGAGGACCGCTTCAACCCTTAAATACCTATTTTCCTTTGAAATTCTCCTCCAAATGATGTAAATCTAACCAACAATAAAGTCAAAACAACTAATTCCAAATTATAAAGCTTTAATCTTTAATCAATTCTCAAAAAGTCAACAAAAGTCAACCTAGGCCCTCATGGCTAAAACCTGAGTCTAAGGTGAAATCCCGTTGACCCATAACCCCAGGAGTCCAAATGTGTCTTTAGTTTTTAATTTCGAGTCCAAATCGGTATTCAAAACGTCAAAATACACTCTGTAAGTTGTAAATAAAATTCCAAATTTTACTCTTAAATTACAGATTTAGGTATAGAAATTCATGGGAAATAAAGATATTTAATCAAAACCAAATAAGAATTACTCACCCTCAAGCTTGGGGGTAAAAATCTCCTCAACAATTGCCTCCTCCCAAAGTTTATGTCTGAAAAATGGTAAACATGAGCTAGATCTCGACTTAAATGAATCTGCTAAGCACATTCGCAGATGAGATAACTTATGTGCAAGTGCGACCTCACAGATGGAAACCTTGCACCACAGGTGTGCACTGGACAACCCTAGACCTCCTTCGCAGATGCGGACCTAAGCTCGTTGGTGTGATCTTCACATGTGTGACTTCATCCTCGCAGGTGCGGCTGCACCGACACCAGAAAATTCTCACTTAGCTTAAAATAATCTGAAACCACCCCGAAGCTCACACGAGCCCTCGGGACACCGTCCAATAATTCTAACAAGTCCGTATACATATATAAACTTATACAAAGGCTCAAAATACTGTAAACAATATCAAAACCAAGAGTGCATAAAAAAAGTCTCAAACTTTCTTAAGTTCAAAATTCTAACTTTTGAAAAGAAGCACCAAATCAACTTTGGGCCACCTGAGACACAAACCAAATACCCATACAAGTTTAAAATCATCAAATAAACTTATGGAAACCTTTAAAACAGCAATACCGAGTAGTTTCCTCACTCGGTTTTTCTTTCTAAAGCACCTTCATCGAAGCGATCTCCTTCGACCTTAACTTCCGAAGTTGTCTTTCCAAAATAGCTACCGGCTCTTCTTCATTGGCCAAATTCTCATCGAGATTCACTGTGCTGAAGTTCAAAGTACGCAACTTGACTTTTGTATATATCCAAAGCATAAAAACATGAATTACCGGATGTACTCCCATAGGCTAGGAGGCAAATCAAGACTATAAGTAACCTTACCAACTCTCTCCAACACCTCAAATGGACCAATAAACTTCTAACTCAATTTGCCTTTCTTCCCAAACCTCATCACGCCTTTCATAGGTGAAACTTTCAAAAGTACCTTCTCACCCTCCATAACATCCAGATTACGAAGCTTCTTGTCCGCATAACTCTTTTGCCTACTCTGAGTTGTCCGAAGTCGTTCTTGAGGATATAACCATTTTGAGGTATAACCATCTTCTGAGTCAAACCACTTGGTTTCTGATGTTCATACTTAACTTTCTGGCAATTCAAACATAGAGAAACATGATTACAAATGTCCTTCTTCATTCTCCACATCAATGGTGTTGCTTCAAGGCACGATATATCTTTGTAGTACCTGAATGAATAGAATATTTCAAACTGTGAGTCTCCTGAAGTTTAACTCCCTTAAGAGATCAGAATTATGTACACAAAGTCGACCCTAAAGTCGCATAACACTATAATCTCCATTAGCCACCTTCTTAGCACCACCTCGCCGTACCATGTACTTCAGCACTAACAGACGGGGATCATCATACTGGCGAGCCATAATGAACTCAAACAAGTACAACTACACATCAAACTAGAAATAACTCTATAAGGCTCAGAAACATCAAATCTCGCAAATCTACTAGCCAAGGCCTGAACATCCATAGCCAAAGGCTTCTCCACATCTGGAATGAATGCCAAACTCCTCATACTCTCCGCCTTTCTACTCAAGTCATCCGCTACCACATTCCCGTTATTCGAATGATACAAGATAGTGATATCATAATCCTTAAGCAACTCAAGCCACCTACGTTGCCTCAAATTCAAATCTTTCTGCTTGAACAAGTGCTAAAGACTGTGATGATCAGTATAAACCTCACATGACACACCATACACATAATGCCTCAAAATCTTAAGTGCATGCACAATCGTCACCAACTCCAAATCATGAACTTGATAATTTTCTTCATGAGGCTTCAACTGCCATGGCACATAAACAATCACCCTTCCATCCTACATCAATACCACACCAAAACCAACGTGTGAAGAATCATAATACACCGTGTATGGCCTTGAACCTATGGGCAATACCAATACTGAGGCTATAGTGAAAGAAACATGGAGCTTCCAAAAGTTTTCCTCACACTAGTTACGCCATATAAAAGGAACACCTTTCTAAGTCAACTTTGTCAATAGGACTGACGAGAACCCCTTTGCAAAACAACGATAGTAGCCTGCCAAATCCAAAAAACTCCTAATCTCTGTAGTTGTAGTATGTCTAGGTCAATTCTGAACCATCTCAATCTTCTTTGGATAAACTTTAATACCATCACCAGACAATATGTGACTAAGAAAGCAGCTGAACACAACCAAAACACACACTTAAATTTTTTAGCATAAAACCTCCTTCAAGATCTGAAGTACAATTCTCAAATGCTGCTCATGCTCCTCCCTAAACCAAAACGTCATCAATGAATTTAATCACAATAGAGTCCAAAGGCTTGAATACCCGATCCATAAAATCCATGAATGTTGCTGGAGCATTAGTGAAACTAAATAACATCACCAAGAACTCAGAATGACCATAACGAGTCCTAATAGCCGTCTTAGTGATATCTGAAGCCCTAATGTTCACCTTATAATAACCCGATCTTAAGTCAAACTTAGAGAAAACCTTAGCACCTTGAAGCTGATCAAACAAATCAGGCAATGGAATAAATAGTCACATTGTTCAACTACCTAAAATCAATACATATCATCATATTACCATGCTTCTTTTACACAAACAACACAGGCGTGTCCCAAAAAAAATGCTCGGTCTAATGATCCCTTTCTATGCAAATCATGTAACTGCTCCTTCAATTCATCTAGAGACATACAATATGGTGAAATAGATATCCGCTGGGTGCCCGGAACCAAGGCAATTCCAAGATCAATATCCTGATCTGGTGGTAACACGGCAAATCCATAAGGAACACCTTTGCGAACTCTCTCGCAACTAGTACCGAATTCATAGGAGTGACCTCCATACTAGAGTCACGAATCCATATGGGGACCTCCAAATCTGCTAGAAACTCTCCCTTATTTTTTTATTTTCTTATATTATCTTTCCAAACGATATTCATTGGAAAACAAAAGTGAGGAATTCTGAGTGAAGAGTTTCACGGGACTATAAAAAAAATGAATAATAAGTATTTTTGTATCGTCAGAAGGTTGTCTGAAATATAATTAGAATTCAAATAAGAATTAGTTAGTCGGAAAACTCCGTCAAAATTTTAGCCATTTTCTTTTATTACTTGGATTTGCTTATTACACTAGCCTTTTGTTTTGTTGCACTTGCATTTATAATTAGCCAGGTAGCCAATTCTCACATCTCGTTAATTTTTCTAAAACATATTCAAATACTTCACTCTATGTGAAGCAATTAAATGATGTGATAGCTTATTGTCCCTTATTTTCTCTCATATTTTCCTTTTCCTTTTGGTGTAGGTGTGCAATTCTTGTAACATGCCGGTCATTTTGAGTATTATAGCCCCATTACCTCATTTATTTTTTATTCTATGTTCATTTATGGTTATGTGATTTGTCGGGGTAGTTGGTTTAGTTTCGGGGATGATTTGGAATGACAACGCTTAGTCCCAAGGTTGGAAGCTTAAGTTGAAAGAGTTTATCGGATGTTGACTTATGAAGAAACGACTATGGAATGGAGTTTTGATGATTCCTTTAGCTTCGTATGGTGATTTTGGACTTAGGAGTATGTCGGTATATTGATTTGGAGGTCCGTAGGTCGTTTTGGCTTGAATTGGCGAAAGTTAGAAAGTTGAAGGTTTGAAAAGTTGAGAAGTTTGACCGAGAGTTGACTTTGTTAATACCTAGCTCGGATTTTGGTTCTGAGAGATGGAATAGGTCCATTGTGTCATTTATAACTTGTGTGCAAAATTTGAGGTCAATCGGAGTTGGTTTGTTGTGTTTTGGCATTGATTTTAGAAGTTGGAAGTTCAATAGTTCATTAGGTTTGGTGTGTTTTAGAAGTTGACCTCAAATTTTGTTTTAGGATGTGTTGTATGTTTGGATGGGGTCCCCGGAGCCTCGAGTGAGATTCGAATTGATTATGATTGAAATTTAGCCTTTTGGAGCTGCTGATCTGGTGTTTGGTGCAGCCTTCATCACGTTCGTGATGAAGAGATCGCGTTTGCGTAGAGTTGCTCAGGGGAAGGAGGAATTTTTTCTTCGCGTTTGCAAAGAAGGACACGCATTCGCGAAGGTCTAGTGAGTCTGTGCATCACGATCACGAGAGGAGACTCGCGTTCGCGTAGAAGGATAAGGCCCGTTGGGCAACATGCATGTAAACCTTCGCGTTCCTGGGAGATGGGTCGTGTTCGTGTAGGCATTGGACCAATGTTCATCGCGTTCGCAAGGGAGGTCTCGTGTTCGCGTAAGAGGAATTTGGCAATTGAGATTTTTGTGCTTCATGAACGCGAGGCAATTTGGCAACTTAGATTTGGCAACTGAAATACGTGTTATATGGTTGGTGTTGGGGTGACACACGTGCTAGGTGACCGGCATGTGGGTGTGAACCGTGATAATTATGAATCAGTTGATTTTGTAGAAGTGTGTAGTTATCTAGTCTTGTTTCTATTCATGTAATTCCTATGTGTTAGAGTGATTGAGTGGTGATCTATGTTAGAAATCATGTTTTAGGCTATGTGCTTATTCTATTGGGACCCACTGAGGTCATTTCTACTGTTGAGTTACTTGCTTAAGTTGCTATTATGTACTCAACCATATTTATTCATTTGCATATCATATGTCAGTCTCTGTTATCATTTACTGTTGCATCATATTATCATTGTTCGGGATGAGTAGTATGTGATTTGTGAGCCAGTGAGACTAGAGAGATTGATGACTGAGTTGGGCCTGAGAGACAGATTGTGAGTGATATTTATGGGATCGGTCTGCATGCCGCAGCAGGCCTTATTGGCTTTATATTTATTATTATTATTATGGATCGGGCTGCACGCCGCAACATGCCTTATCGGCTTATTTATTATTTTGGGATCAGGCTGCACGCCGTAGCAGACCCATATTCTCTTTATATTCGCGCTTGGGTAGGATCCGCCCCTTCGGAGTCTGACATACCAGCACTGAGCGCACGTACCGTACAGTGCTGAGTGATTTTGTGTGATGAGTGGGAGTTTGAGACAGAGAGATTGAGTACTCTAAGAGTGTGAGTACCTATGAGTGTCACTGTAATGCATTACATTTGACATGCATGTTTAACTTGTAGGCTTAGAAATGTAACATTACTCATGCTAGCTGTACTTGGCATATTTTTTCAGTGTTGCTTAAATTGTTGTACTTGAAAGCATGTCTAAATTTCTGTTCTGTGTACGAGCTGAATATGGAAGTTCTCTGAGTTATTACCGTCATTATCTTGTTATATCTGTGTTGTCATTATTTGGTTTAGATTGTATCTTTCTGAGCTCGTCACTGCTTTCAACCCAAGGTTAGTCCTTTTACTTATTGAGTACATTTGGTCAGTTGTACTCGTACTATACTCTGTACTTTGTGTGTAGATTCAGGTACATCTAGACGGAGTGATTGCTAGATCCGGTGTTAGTACATGCTCGAAGACTTCGAGGTAGCTGCTATGACGCTGTAATGACCCGGCCGGTCGTTTCATAAGTTACATCCCCATTTCCCCCATTTCTTCTTCTTTATGTGTTGTTCAGCTGTATTTCATCATATCGTGTTGGTTTTTCTGTGTTCGGAGTGGTCTTGGAGAGGAATGAGACACTTAGTCTCTTATTCGGAAGCTTAAGTTGGAAAAGTCAATCGGATGTTGACTTATGTGTAGAAGGTCTGGGATGTGAATTTTTATGGTTTGGATAGCTTTGTTAGGTATTTTGAACTTAGGAGCGTGTTCGGGATGTAATTTGGAAGCCCGTGGTAGATTTAGGCTTGAATTGGCAAAATTGGAAATTTAGCATTTTCCGGTCGGCAGTGGAAATCTTGATATCGGGGTCGGAATGGAATTCTAGAAATTGTAGTAGGTCCATTGTGTCATTTTTGACGTGTGTGCAAAGTTTTAGGTCAGTCGGATGAGGTTTGATAGGTTTTGGCATCCTTTGCAGAATTCGGAAGTTTGGAAATCCTTAGGCTTGAATCCGAGGGTGATTTGGTGTTTTGATGTTGTTTGGAGTGTTACGAATGTTGGAATAAGTTTGAATGGTGATATGTGACTTGTTCGTATGTTTGGTTGAGGTCCCGAGGGCCTCGGGTTGATTTTAGGAGATTGACGGATCAAGGATGGGATTTGAAGAAGTACTGAAGAATTCCTTCAGCTGTCATAACCGCAGGTGCGAGGTCCGTAGAAGCGTGGGAGCAGCCGTAGAAGCGGCCAAGGCCAAGGAAGCAGGAACCGCAGGTGCGCACATGGGACCGCACCTGCGAGATCGCGGATGCGGGATCTTGACCGCATAAGCGGTTTTCGATGGTTAAGTGAAAACGCACCTGCGATGGATTTTCAACAGGTGCAGCGTCGCAGAAGCCACTTATGGACCGCAGATGTGGAAGTTCTGGACAAAATGTATATAAGATCTCCTTCGTGAATTTCAGTCCATCTTCCACCATTTTTAGACGATTTTGGAGCTCCAAATAGTGATTTCAAGAGGGAATCGGGGATTTCAGTGAGGTAAGCTACTTGGGCTTTGTATTTTGTGTTTTTGATGATTTTTCCACTACCTAATCATGAAATTAGTGGGGAATTTGGGGTGAAGTTGAAGGTTAGGGATTGAGTTTTGGAGAGCTTTGATTGGAGATTTGAGAGGCCATTTGAGGTCCGATTTTGATGGTTTTTGTATGTATAGACTCAGGAGTGAAAGGAGTTTCTAGTTTTGCAATTTTTTGTTAATTTCGAGACGTGGGCCAGGGGGCCAGGTTTGAGTCCAATTTGGCATTTTGGTCTAACTTTATTATTTTCGTGTGGAATGCATTCCTTTAGCGTATATTTATGATAATATACTGATTTTGGTTAGATTCGGAGCATTTGGAGGCCGAGTCGAGAGGCAAAGGCATCGCGGGTTAGAGTGTTGTCCGGTTTGAGGTAAGTAATGACTGTAAATCTTGCCCTAAGGGTATGAAACCGCGGATTTCACATCACTTCACTAATTTGAGGTGACCCACACGCTAGATGATGAGCATGAGGGCGTGCACCGTTGGGGATCGTGACTTGGTCCGTCCCGTAGCAACTATTAAGTTGCGTATATGACTGGAAACCATTTGATACTCATGTATTTTAGAAAGTATTACTTTGTTGTGTGTTGAATGCCATATTTGGGCCTTGTGCCAAGCTGTTTGGACCCTTAGGGGCTTTTTACTACTATTCCTCACTATTTTGATTTAATATCCGTACTCTATCATGTTATGTTTTACAGATTTCATAACTTAGTGTTATTTACTCTGATTTGATGCATAAAATGATATTTGGGCTGAGCACCCTCTTTTATTGATAGCCCGAGTGGCTTGAGAGGTTTCTGACTGAGTAAGGCCGAGGACCTGTGTTGTGAGAATATCATAGGATCGGGTTGCGCGCCGAAGCATGTTATATTGATTTATGATATATGAAAGCCCGAGGGTCTGATTTATTATGCCACGAGATGGCCTGTTATAGCGCTTGGGTTGTAGGAGTCTCTCCGGAGTCTATACATCCCCAGTGAGCGCGGGTACCCTGAGTGAGTGATATGATGTTTCCCGAGGGGCTGATTACGAGAGATGTTATGCCCGAGGGGCGGTTTGTGATACATGTCTTGCCCGAGGGGCTAATTATGAATTTCATCATTTTTATTATGAACTTCATTGAACCTCTGTTGAAACTGTTATTGGATTTTAACGAGATGATTTGATTTATATACTATTTTGAAAACATACTACACTTTATGTGGTGTTATGACGTGGATTTATGTGTTCTTACTGCTTAGTCTTTATTTACTTTTATTACTTACTGAGTTGGCATACTCACATTACTCCCAGCACCTTGTGTGCAGATCCAGGAGTTGCGGGTCGTTATAGCGAGTGTTGATCCTTCATCTATCGCGGATATCCGGAGTCGGTAAGGTAGCTGCATGGCGATTGCAGCCTTGCTCTTTTCCCTCCAATCTTCCTTAGACTATATTTGTATTTTCCAGATTGTGATAGTCTTAGTTGTATTCAGACAGTCCTTAGTAGATGCTCGTGACTTGTGACACCCCGATGTCGGGCATATGTTTCTTCCGCACTTGTTATTTTGGACTCATGTTATGAAATTTTTATTAATTACTAGCTTAAAACGTCCTTTTATGAAATATTGGTTTGATTTGGGATTGTGTCGGCTGGCATAGTTTCATGATAGATGCCATCACGACCGGGTTGGTTTTGGGTAGTGACAAGTTGGTATCAGAGTCTAGGTTACATAGGTATCACGAGTCATGAGCGGGTTTAGTAGAGTCTTGCGTATCGGTACGGAGATGTCTGTACTTATCTTTGAGAGGCTGCAGAACCTTTAGGAAAAACTTCACATTCTTGAATTCTTGTCGTGCGAATCTGTTGATTTTGGTAGCTAAACTTCTGTTATTCTATTCTCTCACAGATGGTGAGGACACGTGCTACCGGCCAGGACGGACGACCACCAGTACCACCAGTTGGGGCTACTAGAGGGCGAGGACGCGGTCGAGGCCGTAGTAGGGGCAGGGTGTAGCCCAGACAGCAGCTAGGTTTGATATTTTGAACTCATGTTATGAATTTTTATTAATTACTAGCTTAAAACGTCCTTATTGTGAAATATTGGTTTGATTTGGGATTGTGTCGATTGGCCTAGTTTCTTTATAGGCGCCATCACGATCGGGTTGGTTTGGGGTCGTGACAAATTGGTATCAGAGCCTAGGTTACATAGGTGTCACGAGTCATGAGCGGGTTTAGTAAAGTCTTGCGGATCGGTACGGAGACGTATGTACTTATCTTCAAGAGGCTGCAGAACCTTTAGGAAAAACTTCACATTCTTGAATTCTTGTCGTGCGAATCTGTTGATTTTGGTAGCTAAACTTCTGTTATTCTATTCTCTCACAGATGGTGAGGACACGTGCTACCGGCCAGGACGGACGACCACCAGTACCACCAGTTGGGGCTACTAGAGGGCGAGGACGCGGTCGAGGCCGTAGTAGGGGCAGGGTGTAGCCCAGACAGCAGCTAGGTTTGATATTTTGAACTCATGTTATGAAATTTTTATTAATTACTAGCTTAAAACGTCCTTATCATGAAATATTGGTTTGATTTGGGATTGTGTCGGCTGGCATTGTTTCATGATAGGCGCCATCACGACCGGGTTGGTTTGGGGTCGTGACAAGTTGGTATCAGAGCCTAGGTTACATAGGTGTCACGAGTCATGAGCGGGTTTAGTAGAGTCTTGCGTATCGGTACGGAGATGTCTGTACTTATCTTTGAGAGGCTGTAGAACCTTTAGGAAAAACTTCACATTCTTGAATTCTTGTCGTGCGAATCTGTTGATTTTGGTTGCTAAACTTCTATTATTCTATTCTCTCACAGATGGTGAGGACACGTGCTATCGGTCAGGACGGACGACCACCAGTACCACCAGTTGGGGCCACTAGAGGGCGAGGACGCGGTCGAGGCTGTAGTAGGGGCAGGGATGTAGCCCGGACAGCAGCTCTAGGTTTTGTANTTTCTAAGACATAAGATAATTGCAAGGAAAATACTTCTCTTTATTCTTGTGAAAAGTAGTTATACATGCGTACATGTTTTATGCCAGGGCTCGAGCAACCTATGTGGGCACGGTTCGTTTGACCATTTGGCCCTTACAACAAATTTTACCTATCGAGACCCTTCTATTACGAAGTAATTTCCTCGCAAAAGGGTAATGCCCCCCAATATTCGAGGTTGATTGTAGAGGAACCTCTGATACTGTTAGTGCTATCTTTGACACCGATTCGTGATCGGCCTTTGATTCTAAGTTAGCACGATCCACTATTGCCTCATTAAAAACCTTGCTGGAAAACCCAATTAGGACAAAACGGTTCAAGGAAAAAGAGTGCAACGCGTGCTTTCAGACCTAAAGACTTTGTGCCGCTCCTTGTCGTCCACCTGCAAGTGTTAGTCCGAAAATAAAAAGAAATGAAATGGGGTCGTACCTTAGTAGTAATATCGTTTTAGGTGAGTTACGCTCTATTGTTTGGTAGTTGTTCTCTGTTTGTCATTCCAAGTTTAAAGGATCCTTTCCATGTGACCTCGAGAATCTGGTATGGTTCTTCCCAGTTCGGCCAATTTCCCGTTGTTCGAATTCCGGGTGCTTAGTGTGACCTTCCTTAGTACTAAGTCCTCGACATTGAAGTATCGAAGGTTGGCCATTCGATTGTAATACCTGGGCAGGGTGTAGCCCAGACAGCAGCTAGGTTTGATATTTTGAACTCATGTTATGAAATTTTTATTAATTACTAGCTTAAAACGTCCTTATCATGAAATATTGGTTTGATTTGGGATTGTGTCGGCTGGCATTGTTTCATGATAGGCGCCATCATGACCGGGTTGGTTTAGGGTCGTGACAAGTTGGTATCAGAGCCTAGGTTACATAGGTGTCACGAGTCATGAGCGGGTTTAGTAGAGTCTTGCGGATCGGTACGAAGATGTCTGTACTTATCTTCGAGAGGCTACAGAACCTTTAGGAAAAACTTCACGTTCTTGAATTCTTGTCGTGCGAATTTGTTGATTTTAGTAACTAAACTTCTGTTATTCTATTCTCTCACAGATGGTGAGGACATGTGCTACCGGTTAGGACGGACGACCACCAGTACCACCAGTTGGGGCCACTAGAGGGCGAGGACGCGGTCGAGGCCATAGTAGGGGCAGGGATGTAGCCCGCACTGCAGCTAGGGCAGCACCTGTAGATCCACCAGCCGCCCCAGTTCATGATCAGGTCCCAGTTGTGGACGCTCCAGCAGGACCAGCTCAGGCATCAGTTGTGCCTATTGTTATCCCAGGACTTCAGGAGGTTGTAGCCCAGATTCTATCAGTGTGCACTGGCCTGGCGCAGGGGGGTCATAGTTACTACCGCCGCAGCTACTTCTCAGGCCGGGGGAGGAACTCAGACTCCCGCCGCTCGCACACTTGAGCAGGTTGTACAGGGACTTCAGACACCGGGGGCACCTCCAGCCCAGCGGGTTGCAGCTGCTCAGGACTATGTAGCTCCTGTTATGCCAGAGGACAAGCAGCGCAGATTGGAGTGGTTTGGGAGACTCCAGCCTCTGTCATTTAGTGGTGCTGAGGGTGGGGATGCACAGGGTTTCTTGGATAAGTGTTAGAGGATGCTTCGGATCGCGGGTATTCTTGAGACCAGAGGGGTCTCATTCACTACTTTACAATTTTCTGGGGCTGCACTTAGTTGGTGGGAGGCTTATGAGAGGCGTAGGTCGGTTGGCGCAGCGCCCCTTTCTTGGCAGCAGTTCTCCGTTCTCTTTCTGAAGAAGTTTGTACCCGAGTCTCGCCAAGAGGAGCTGCGCAGGCAGTTCGAGCAGCTTCATCAGGGTGATAGGTCTATTACACAGTATAAGATGCGGTTCTCCGAGTTGACTCGTCATGCGGTCTGGTTCGTTCCCATAGACCGAGATAGGATCAGGAGGTTTATAGATAGCCTCGATTTTCAGCTTCGGTTGCTTGTGACCAGAGAGAGAGTATCTGGTGCTACTTTTGATGAGGTTGTTGATATAGCTCGACAGATTGAGATGGTTCGTGGTCAGGAGAGGGTTGAGAGGGAGGCCAAGGGGCCTCGTGGTCAGGGTGGATTTAGTGATGCTCCTCATGGGGGTCAGTTTCAGCACGGCAGAGGCCGTCTATTCAGGCATGCTCAGTAAGCTCGCCCAGTTTATCGTGGGGCATTATCGAGCCATGGTTATCACGGTTCTCATCAGGGCCATGATCACTTAGTGCCCTTCCAGCCCGGAGTTTGTCCCACGCTCCATCAGTTCAGGGCTCTTCCATGCCAGGTCCTTCTGCTAGTCATCCCGGTGCTAGGGGTTCCCTTCAGTCCCTGTCTCCAGCACCAGGGGGTTGTTATGAGTATGGAGAGTTGGGGCATATGTTGAGGCAGAGTCCTTTTCGTCATGGGGGTCCGTCTCAGCAGAGGAGTTAGCCATCGACTTTAGCACCAGTGACTTCACCACCCACCCAGTCAGCTAGGGGTGGAGGACAGTCAGCTAGGGGTCGCCCTAAAGGGGGAGGTCAATCAGGCTAATGGGTTTAGCTAGACATAATTAAAGAAGAAACGGTAGAAATAGATGATGAAAATAACATAATGATTGATTACTAATTAGAAATTAGGATATTGAAGAGGAAAATTGCCAAAATAGGCTACAGAATACTTCTCACGAGCGCAACTCTTGTTCAGAATCTAAAACTTCACCTAAAAATGGTAAAAAAATCTATTTATACCTAGCTGGAAAATCTGGACAAAAATACCCTTGCGGGGTCAGCACGGACCACGCAAAAAGGTTGCGCGGCCGCGTAGGCTCTTTGAACTCTCAAATCTCATCTCTGAAGTTGGGGGACGCGGACCGCGCAGAAATGTAGCGCGACCGCGGCGGAGGGTCGGCGCGGACCGCGCAGAAATGGAGCGCGGCCGCATGGCTTGACTTGGTCAAATCTCCAGGTCTCTGATTCTCCTTCACGCGGACCGCACTGATATGTAGCGCGGCCGCGTGGGACTTAAGCCTGCACTGGTGGTTCTCTGAACTTCCCTTGCACGGACCGCGCAGAGATGGAGCGCGGCCGCGTGGCTTGCATTTCAATTTACCCCTCTGAATCTCCTAGCGCGGCCGCGTGGCATATCAGTGCGGTCCGCGCGAGGTCTTCCTGTTCCTCAACTTCACTTGTTCTTGACACTTGGCAAGTTTCACTCCGTTTTGAGCCGATCTTTGACATTTGTCACCTTTTCGCTCAAACCTGCAATCAAGCACAACATGTAAGCCTTTTGGGACTATTTTGTGGCAATTTGTATCAAAAGCAATAGCAAGTAAGGGGTATAATCATGGTAAATTCCTAGCTTATCAACTCCCCCAAACTTAAACCTTTGCTTGTCCTCAAGCAAACAAAATAAGACCCACCCCAAAAAGAGCAATCCAAGAATTTCCAGCTATCCTAAAGTAACCTCAACAAGCATCAATTGGGACTAACAATTGCCCTCAATACGAATGCATCATTAACACATTTTAAGCTTTTGAAAACTATGGATTAAGTGTGATACAAGAGCCTCAAGGGTTGACACATTTAATCAAAGAGCTTTTCTCAAATACCTTGGTCATTGTGGAACCCAAACTCACATATCCTCAACTCTCCCTAAGCGAACCTCACCTTTTAGTGTATTGACACACAAACCGAGGTTGAAGGACTTCCACTCATTTCTCTCACAAAGAAGGTCACAAGTCCGGCTCTAGGTACCATATGCTTGCCCCTTATGTAAGTATCCACTAATGTAGGTTCCCTTCGACTCAAGATCCTATAGGGCTTTTGGGAAATCAATTGTGAGGGCTTTTGGGTAAGGGTAGGACATGTTTCTTGTTCAAATGGGTTCAACCTTCCCTTAAGCACTTTCTTTGATTCATTTTGGCACACTTTCTTGACTCATTTGAGCAATTCACTTCTTTTCAAGGGCTAGAGGGACATATTGTCACTCTTTCTTAGGCAATTCAAATCATTTCTCCTTTTTCTACTTTTGTTTCCACACCTTTTTTTCACTTTTGTTTTTCTTGACCCCTTTTTATTCTTTTTCACCTTGTTCTTTCTTTTTGTCTTTTTCTTTGTCTTTTTCATTGCCTTGCCTTTCTCTATTTGCTTTAGTACCTTTTTCCCTTTTTGTTTTCCTTCTTGTCTCTCCCCCCAAACTTTGACTTTGCCATTGCTCAAGGGAAGTGTGGGTGCCAAAAGAGGGTAAAAACGGGTATAGGCTTGTAACATTGGTTCATGAAAGAAGAAGGTTTAAGGCTCAAAAGGGTTAACTAGGGATCATTTTGTTGGTGGGCCATGGAATTGCTCATTTTACAATCGGATCAAGGAGAGCCTATAGTCATTTCTTAAGTCAAACTTCACCTATGATTTCGCCTCAACAAACACTCGGGGCAAGTTCTAGACCATTTGCTTGGGACTTGGACTCAAAATTCTATTCCTCACCACACATGCTAGGGGGTGGCTAAAGATATCGAGTTGAGGGCCCACAACGACCTTAGTCATGATTTAAGCGCAGAATGGTCCAAAAAGAGACCACATGATGATTGTTTGGTCAACACAAGAGTCTCAAGGCCACTACTTTTATCATCCTAAACACAACATTATGTCTTTGATCACGGGATCAAAGGCAAATGTGTTAGGCCCAAGTGAAGCTTTGCCTGAGGTACCTTTAACTACGAAATATCAAAAACAAAAGAAAAATCAAAGAAACAGACTCAAACCCTTAAGAAGGTAGTCACTCCATCTATCATCGGGAAGAGCCACCCGGTTCACACTATACTCTACCCTTGGAAAGAACCGTGGCATTAAGAAAACCAAGGGTTTATTGAAAACACCAAAAATAAAACGGAAGGCTACGAGCCTATCTACTAAGCTAAAAACGAAATTTTTTTGCGAAAATAGAAAAATCGAATGAATATGTACACTAGGGGAGTAGAATATACAATGAGGGATAAATATCTATCGAAAGTACTTTATATACAGACCAAAAGAGAATAAAAATACGAGAAGAGTAGCTAAAATATGAATTTATATACAGACCAACTAGAAATAGAAAAAGGCATAAAGTAAGAATCTAATATATACAATCATCCAGATAATCCAAAAAGGTAGGGCACACCCCCACGAACAAGAGCTGGCATTGTCCCCAATGCCAACTACACAAATAAGCACAAAATAAGATCAAAAGATATAGAAGGGGCTCCCTAAGCCTGATCCGTCTGCATGGGCTCCTCAGTGGTACCCTGGTCCTCTGTACTGGTGGGAACCTCAGACTGGTTCCCGGCTTGTTGCTGCTCTGCTGTTGGGATAGGGGCCGGGTCATGGACCGCTGAACATCTGGTGCAACACTGGAGGGACCCTCCTGAACCTGTGCTACCTCAATCACTACACCCTCAGTGCTAGGAAGCTTCCTCTTCTTTCTTGGGTTCCTAGGCTCCTCCTCCTGCTGTGGCTGAGATACTGCTGGGTCTAGGGCTGGATCCCCAAATAGCAAGTCTAATGGCATCTGGTCTGCCAATAGCTTGTCTACGTCAACTCGAAGCTTCTTCACCGACTCCCTCGACGCCCTTGACTTTCTCATCTTCTTATGTTCCTTGGCAAGCTCCTTCAAAGCCTTACCATGCGAATCTACCGCCTTAGTGAAGGTGGCATGAGTCTCTAAAATCTTCTCCTGGTTGGCCAGGAGCTTCTTCAATGTCTCCTCAATAGAAGGAGGAATCTGAACAGTGGCTGGTGCTGACTGGGCCTCAAATGTAGTAGCCAAGGTGGACAACTTGGATGTCGCAGCTGACATCCAGTTGTTCAGACTGGCTAAAGACTGACTGAGTCTTTGATGAAGGGACTGCCGGGTCAGGTGAAGTAGAAGGACCTGGGGGCAAGGGCTCACTGGTGGAAGTGGCAGGGATGGAGGACGGTCCAGTAGAAGGCTCTACCTCAACTAGCTCCTCAGACTGGCCAGTTGGGGCAGAGGTGGGTGGCTGGTATTTCTTTGACTTTGGGTTGTCCGAACCCAACTGGCTATACCATGAGTAGGGGGCCACCGGCTTGGTTGTGACATCAAATCGTTTCTTCTTGACCTTGAAATCCCTAATGTACAGAGACAAGGTGTTGGGGAAGGGGTAATTTGTGGTCGTCTCCTGTCCCGTAGCAGAAATCACCCTCGAGATGATATTACCAACATTGATAGGAAAACCGGCCATGATGAATGCCACAAGAACAGCCCGGGCAAGAGGAACTGTGTGATCATGGGTGGAAGGATCAAGTCTACTACAAACAAACACCAACCAACCCTTAGCTTCAAAACTGAAGGTGTTCCGCAGAATTTTCTACCCCGCTTTCAACCATTTTGGAACAGTGCCTGGGGCTGCCAAGTATTCGGCCAACCAAGGACGCACCTCCACACCCATTGCCAGCTTAGCTAAGTATCTCATCCTCCTCCTTGAAGCCCAAATAGTCATTCAAGGACTTCCCATCAAACACTACCATTTTGTGTCTCACCTTCGTCACCTTAGTATCTTTGACTATGTGAGAAACATTGCAATAAAATTCTTTCACCATATGTTCATTGGCATAAATACATTTCTCCTTGAAGAATTCCCAGCCATATCTAGTTCGGAATTCCTTTTGCACATTCGGGTTTAGGGGTATTAGGTCTTTGTCAATGAATGTTCTCTCCGGAATCAGTTTTCTCAGGGGCCACCACTCTCTGAATTTATGGAATGCCAACCCGACTCACAAATCTATCTATATCACCACAACC
>NC_031998.1:33809411-33810008 GCF_001879085.1 Nicotiana attenuata | reverse complement strand
CTTTCCCTTACCCCCTCGGGAGGCACCACCTCTCCCGGGTTGTTGTGTTTGTTTACCGCCTCGTTTTATAACCATGATCTGCAAAAACACGCATCTAACATTGTTAGTTTAAGCACATACAGTGGAATAGATGAATAACACAAGAGGAAGACACAATTAATTTGCAGAACATAGAAGCAGGACACAGGGGCGCGGACCGCGCAAAACAGTCACGCGGCCGCGCTTCGGCAGCGCGGACCGCGTAGAACTGGAGCGCGGACCGTGCTGGGCATGTGCCCCCAATGAGCCCTCTCTGAATCTCCCAACGCGGTCCGCACTGATATGGACCACGGTCGTGCTGGGCCAGCGCGGACCGTGCAAGAATGCGACGCGGCCGCGCTGGTAACAAGTTAAGCACACAGATAAATGGACACGGACCGCGCAGAAAGGACGAACGGCCCCTCTGGGTCATGGATTTTTAACTGAGTTAGGGTTTAACACATTAGCCCATTTTTGATCAATTTTGGGTCCTAGTTGTCCCTACTCAATTACTCATATAGAAATTCATGCCCAGTGTTCAAAACAAACACAAAAAACTAACCTAATCATTAAACCTAA
>NC_031998.1:33598089-33808915 GCF_001879085.1 Nicotiana attenuata | reverse complement strand
CCGCTAGCTTGTGGATGATAGGGGGTGGTCACTTTATGGTTAACTCCATACTTAGCAAGCAATGAGTCGAAAGCCTTGTCTCAAAAATGGGACCCCCCATCACTAATAATGGCCCGAGGATTACCAAACCTCGTGATGATACTCTTTTTCAAGAATGCTACAACACTTCGGGCTTCATTGTTGGGTAAAGCCACGACTTCCACCCACTTTGAGACATAATCCACCGCCACAAGAATGTAAGTGTTACCACAAGAGCTCACGAACGGACCCATGAAATCGATGCCCCAAACATAAAAAATATCCACCTCGAGAATTGTATTGAGGGGCATCTCATCCTTCTTTGAAATACCGCCGGCTCTTTGACATGCATCATATCTCTTCACCAAGTCACTAGCATCCTTGAACAATGTCGGCCAATAGAATCCGCAACTCAAAACTTTTGAGGCCGTCCTCAACCCCCCATGATGGCCTCCATAGGGAGAAGAGTGACACGCCTCCAGTATGCTTATTTGCTCACTTTCCGGTACACATCTTCTTATCACCTCATCCGTGCAAATTTTAAACAGATACGGATCATCCCAATAGAAATCTAAGCTATCCCGCTTGAGTTTCTTCCTTTGGTTGGAAGAGAGCTCACACGGGACATTACCAGTTACAATGAAGTTGGCGATGTCCGCGAACCATGGCATATCACACATAGAAACGAAAAGAAGCTGCTCGTCGGGGAACCTATCATTAATCTCAATACCATCACATGGTCTCCCCTCTTCCTCTAACCGAGACAAATGGTCCGCAACTTGATTCTCGCTTCCCTTTCTATCCACGATCTCTAAGTCAAATTCCTGAGGAGTAGCACCCACCTCATCAGTATTGCTTTCGAATCCTTCTTAGTCATCAAATACCGGAGGGCTGCATGGTCCGTGTGTATGATCACCTTTGCCCCCATAAGATAAGGTCGAAATTTCTCCATCGCGAACACAATAGCCAATAGCTCTTTTTCCGTCACTGTGTAGTTTCTTTGGGCCTCATTCATCATTTTGCTAGCATAATACACAGGATGGAACATTTTGTTGATCCTTTGGCCTAGCACCGCACCTACCGCCACATCACTCGCGTCGCACATAAGTTCAAAAGGCAAATCCCAATTAGGTGCGGTGATGATAGGAGTTGTGGTCAACTTGTGTTTCAATAGCTCAAAAGACTCCATGCACTTCTCATCAAAGATAAACTTGACATCCTTCTCCAACAAAGCGGTTTCACAATTTTTGAAAAATCTTTAATGAATCGCCGGTAGAACCCGGCATGACCAAGAAAACTCCTCACCCCTTTGACAGAAGTAGGGGGAAGGAGCCTTGAGATAACCTCGATTTTTGCCTTATCAACTTCAATTCCTTGCCTTGAGATTTTGTGACCCAATACAATACCCTCTTGCACCATAAAGTGACATTTCTCCCAGTTGAGCACAAGGTTGGTCTCTTCACATCTTTCCAACACCCTATCCAAGTTCACCAAACATTCCTCAAATGAATCCCCCACCACGCTGAAATCGTCCATGAAGACCTCCAAGATATCCTCCACCATATCGGTGAAAATTGCCATCATACACCTTTGGAAGGTCGCCGCGGCATTACATAGTCCAAATGGCATTCTCGAGAAAGCGAACGTGCCATAAGGACATGTAAAGGTTGTCTTCTCCTGATCCTCCGGGGCAATGAGAATTTGATTGTACCTCGAGTAGCCATCTAGAAAACAATAAAAGGCCCGGCCCGCAAGACGATCGAGCATTTGGTCTAAAAATGGTAGTGGGAAATGATCTTTTCTTGTTACCTTGTTAAGCTTCCTATAGTCCATACACACTCTCCAACCCGTAACCGTCCGAGTAGGAATCAACTCATTGTTCTCATTGTTCACTACCGTCATTCCACCCTTCTTTGGCACACATTGGACTGGAGAGGTCCATGAACTATCTGAGATCGGATAAACCACACCGGCGTCTAACCACTTGATAACCTCCTTATTTACCACTTCTTGCATCGCTCCATTTAATCTTCTTTGATGTTCAAGAGAGGGCCTTGCATCTTCCTCCAAAATGATCTTGTGCATGCAAAATGCGGGGCTTATCCTCCGAATGTCAGCCAATGTCCATCCAATCGCCTTTTTGTGCTTTTGAAGAACCGCCAAAGTGGCGTCAACCTACATGTTAGTTAGGCACGAAGAAAGAATAAAAGGTAAAGTAGAATTTGAACCCAAAACTTCATACCTGAGGTGTGGAGGGAGTGGCTTCATCTCCAACACCGGTGGCTCCTCAATTGATGGTTTGGTTGGCGGAGTTTTGCGATTCTCAAGATCCAAAGATAGCTTCCTAGGCTCATAGGAATATGAACCCATGCCATGTAATGCATTCACGCACTCCACTCTACCGGCATCATCATTGACATCCATGTTAAGAAGCACGGCTTCAAGAGGATCTTCAACATTAATCAAGGCACTTGTGTCATCCACTATCACCGCTGTGACAATGTCCACAAATGAACACACCTCCGTGCTATTGGGTTGTCTCATTGATTTGCACACATGAAATACCACCTTCTCATCACCCACACGGAATGTTAACTCCCCTGCTTCCACATCAACCAATGCCTTCCCCGTAGCTAGGAAAGGTCTTCCAAGAATGATTGGCACCTCAAAATCCACTTCGCATTCCAATATGACAAAGTCGGCCGGCAATATGAATTTGTCCACCCGGACAAGCACATCGTCAATTATACCTAAAGGCCTCTTCATCGACCGGTCCGCCATTTGAAGTCTCATTGAGGTTGGCCTAGGTTGCCCAATTCCCAAAGTCTTGAAGACTGAGTACGGCATCAGATTAATGCTAGCCCCCAAGTCACATAGGGCCTTAGCAAACTCCGCACTCCCGATAGTGCAAGGAATAGTGAAAGCTCCAGGGTCTTCTAGTTTCGGGGCCATAGAATGCACAATCGCACTAACTTGGTGCGTCATCTTTATTGTTTCACACTCCATAGAACGCTTCTTGGTGACTAAATCCTTCATAAATTTTGCGTACCCAGGCATTTGTTCAAGTGCCTCCACTAAAGGAACATTGATTGTGAGGCTCTTCATCATGTCTATGAATTTCTTGAACTGATTGTCGTTCTTTTGCTTTGCTAACCGCTGAGGATATGGTGGAGGTGGTCTAGGCAAGGGTGCCTTGGCCTTGGGCACCGCCGGCTCGGGTATATCAATAATGTGTTCCCTAGACGGGTTCACGGTATCTTGAGTCTCTACCCCGGCCTCATCATCAATATCAATCCGCACATCATTTGTCACTATTGGTTCAACCACATTGTCAACATTCAAAGGTGCATCATCATCATGCAACTCAATTTCATCATTCACAACTTGATTCTCAACCGAGGCATGCACATCACCGCCTCTTCCACTCCTAGTTGTAACCGCCATCACATGATTGTTACCCCCCTTCGGGTTCACTACCGTATCACTTGGTAGCGCACCTTTTGGTCGGGTATTTAAAGCTTGAGAGATTTGTCCTATTTGCACCTCTAGGTTCCGGATAGATGTGTTATGCGAAGCCAATTGTGCGTCAGAATCTTGGTTCTTTTTCATCATCTGCTCGAACATCATTTCTATCCGTCCCATATCACTTCCAGAAGAACTAGGCCCTTGTGACTGAAAGGGGGGTGGATTGTTTGGTTGTTGGAACATGGGGGGCCTTTGAAAGCCTTGCCCCCTACCACCATTATTCCACCCTCCTTGATTGCTATTGTTGTTGTTCCAATTGTTGTTGTTCCCGTTCCAATTGCCTTGGTTATTACCTTGATTACCCCAATTGTTGTTCTGATTGTTATTGTTCCAATTGTTACCACCTTGTTGTTGATTATTGTTATTCCAATTGCCGCCTCCTTGTTGATTGCCCCAATTGCCTTGGGGGCGCCATTGTTGATTCCCTTGATTTCCTCTATTTCCTTGGTAGTTATTGACATATTGGCATTCCTCACTTTGATCATCATAACACTCGTTCGAATAACCACCACTATCATTGTTGTTGTCAAACTGCTCACAATTACCTTGTTGTTGTTGCTGTCCCCTTTGCCTCCTTTTCAACATAGACACATTCTCCATTGCATTGACTTGGCGCGGGCTTTGAACTTGTTGCAATTGCGCCTTTGCCAATTGATTCATTGATGTTGTAAGTTCGGCAATAGCTTGGCCATGGTCATTCAATTCCTTGTGCAAATGGATGACCGTGGGGTCACCTTGGGGCACATTCGCTCGGCTTTGCCATGCCGAAGAAGTGTCGGCCATTTCATCAAGTACATCACATGCCTCTTGGTAAGAAAGTTTCATAAAGTTCCCACCGGCCAATTGGTTCACAATGCACTGATTCGTGGTGTTGATGCCCCTATAGAAAGTCTGCTGGATCATCGCCTCAGTCATGTCATTGTTAGGGCATTCCTTCACCATTGTTCTATATCGTTCCCATATCTCGTGCAATGGTTCCGTTGGCATTTGGTTGAAAGCTAGAATTTCATTCTGAAGAGCTGCCATATGACTTGGAGAAAAGAACTTGGCAATAAATTTGTCCGCCAATTCATCCCATGTGTGAATAGAATGATTTGGAAGCCTTTCTAACCAGTCCAACGCTTTACCCCGAAGAGAAAACGGGAAAAGCCTCAATCTCAACGCATCCTCTGACACGTTTGTTTGTTTGTTTGCTGCCCCAACAAGTATCTACGAACCCCTTCAAGTGCTTGTATGCATTTTGGTCGGAGGCGCCCGTAAAATATCCCCTTTGCTCGAGCAAGGTCAATATGACATTTGTGATTTGAAAGTTCCCTGCCCGGATTCGGGGAGGAACAATGGCACTCGCGTACCCTTGATTTGGAAGAACTCTTGGGACTGCTCTTGGCGGTGGCGGAGGAGGGTCTGGAATAGGATTGTTGTCATTTGCGTTGGCCGGACGGCCTCTACGTGGAACTTGAGGTGGTATAACCTCTTCGGGCTCAAGATCATCTACCTCCTCCCCCGCATTCACGTTGCCAAGAGGGTCGTTTGCATTGAGAGCCATAGTACCTGATTGATCGACACAAAAAGAATTAGTAAACAAGAAGGAAAGAGAAGCAAAACACAAAACTAACTAAACAGATAGTCAACACCGTAAGCTCCCCGGAAACGGCGCCAAAAAGTTGATCGCGGCCGTCTCAACACTACACAATGGTAGGCAGAATGGGTAGCAATAACTAATACCTGAATAGTGGATCGGGGTCGAATTTCCACAGGGAGCTTGGAATGGAGTTGTATTGCCTGTTTAGCTTAGAATTGCGTTTGTACTTCTAATTGCACTCCTAACATTTTTGGGGGTTTTTATATTTAAAACTACTATTGTAATCTAAGGATTAAAGCTAAATTATGCTAGGGAAATATTGCTAAGTTGTGCTTAATATAGAAAAAAGGCACTAGGGTCGTGACACTATCTAGGTGGCTAGCTAACGGGTAGAAGCAACAAAGGGAAGATTGATAAGTCTGAGTTTATTGCTATAGCCGTTGCGCAATTGCACTCATTCTCACACCTCTCGGTAGAGAGAACGATTTTGCCCAATTGACTCTCTCGAGACCAATTAGGTAGGCCAATTAGACCAGGCAACTAGGGCTCAAGTAGGGTAGTTACTCTTTCGAGGTTTAACCCGTTAATTGGGACTACCATTCTGATGGGTCCATCCCAATTCCTTGTTGGGTTAACTTTTAGGGTCATATGACTCTCTTTCTCAAGAAGAGTTAGACCCACTAAGCTTGAATTCATGTTTGCAACCACAAATTCTAGATTGAAACACAAAATCAACCCAAATAACAAATACCCAATCTTAATCTCACCCTAGAATGCAACACCCATTAACTACCCACACTAGGGTTGAGCCATAACCCTAGCTAATGGGTTTAGCTAGACATAATTAAAGAAGAAACAGTAGAAATAGATGATAAAAATAACATAATGAGTGATTACTAATTAGAAATTATGATATTGAAGAGGAAAATTGCCAAAATAGGCTACAGAATACTTCTCACGAGTGCAGCTCTTGTTCAGAATCTAAAACATAACCTAAAAATGGTAAAAAGATCTATTTATACCCAGCTGGAAAATCTGGACAAAAATACCCCTGCGGGGTCAGCGCGGACCGCGCAAAAAGGTCGTGCGGCCGCGTAGGCACTTTGAACTCTCAAATCTCATCTCTGAAGTTGGGGGGCCGCGGACCGCGCAGAAATGTCGCGCGGCCGCGGCGGAGGATCGGCGCGGACCGCGCAGGAATGGGGCGCGGCCGCATAGCTTGACTTGGCCAAATCTGCATGTCTCTGAATCTCCTTTACGCGGACCGCACTGATATGTAACGCGGCCGCGTGGGACTTAAGACTTCTCTGAACTTCCCTTGCGCGGACCGCGCAGAAATGGAGTGCGGCCGCATGGCCTGCAACTCAAATTACCCCTCTCTGAATCTCCTAGCGCGGCCGCGTGGCAAATCAGTGCGGTCCGCGCTAGGTCTTCCTGTTCCCCACTTCACTTGTTCTTGACACTTGGCAGGTTTCACTCCGTTTTGAGCCGATCTTTGACATTTGTCATCGTGTCGCTCAAACCTGCAATCAAGCGCAACTTGTAAGCCTTTTGGGACTATTTTGTAGCTATTTGTAACAAAAGCAATAGCAAGTAAGGGGTATAATCATGGTAAAATCCTAGCTTATCACAGACCCTAGTGTTGTAGACTTCGGACCGCAGTGGGATTGCTGATTCTTGTTCATCAGGCGACCCGAGGTAGTCCTGCAGGCGTCCACAGGCCTTGGCGTGTCCTTCTATCTACTATTCCTGTTTCTTTCATGCAATTCCAGAGACAGTGTTGTATTTATTTCTTTCAGACCTTTATTTGTAGTATTCTTAGACCTTCTGTGAAACTGTGACACCAGTTCTGGGTAGTCGAGACTCAAACAGTTGTATTAGATATTCATGTTCAGATAGCTTATTATTTTTTCTTCCGCTTATGTTAAATTCCGCTGTTAAAATGTTATTTCTTCGTAATTGTTAAAGGATATAAAATGGGTGAAAAGGTAAATAGTTAAACTGGTTAGCTTGCCTAGCTTTCACGAGTAGGCGCCATCATGACTCCCGAGGGTGGGAAATCCGGGTCGTGACAGGTCAGCTGGTGAAAACCCGTAAAGGACATCACTGATCGAAAAGAGGATCCTCCTAGTCATTGCCGTCGACACAGTCTTGGACAAGGTTTCTCAGTTTCGAAGCAAAATTCGTGATGAATTTCTGAGAGTCGGACGGTTTACACAGATCAGGCATCCAGTCCAAAAGGCATGTCATGCTCATTGAAGCCCGCATGTACTCCAGATAAGTCCTTCTATCCTTTCCCCAAAAGGGATACCTGTTTTCTAGATTCATTGTCCATTCCATTATTTATTTTTCTTTGAATCCCTTTCGGTCTAACTCTATTACAAAACTAAGACAAAGAAAGGATGGTAAGACTGATTTACAGGGCTCTCCTTTGATACATGCTAATACTCAAGAAGGCACCCAGCCTTGGCAAGGGCATCAAGTCGACTTCGACTGGCCATGACGGTTGATGTTTTGAAAATGAAACTCTCGAAAGAAGGAAATCAAATTGAAATTCCTACAACGCCGAAAATAAAGTTGAAAAGGTTGAGTCCTACGCAACTAACCGTCTTGTCAGGGTTTGAAAAGCCAAAGATTCCCCAATGCCTTGAAGTTAAATTGACAGAAGGAAATTAGACTGAAATGCCCACGAAGGCAAAACAAAGTTGAAAAAAGTTAGGTCCCACGTGACCAACCGTCATGGCAAGGTTTGGAAAAGCCAAAGGTTCTCCGGGGCCAGAAAAGAAGTCGGTCTTCAGGAAACAACTAGTTGCAATTGAAAGTGTCATCAAAGAAGCTGGGCCAAGATCAAGTGACTGAAACACTCAAGGCCGCAAAACGAACCACCATTTCAAACTGACAAATTGTTCTTTGTTTGAACCACAGGAAATAGTGCTATCCAAAGCAACCTTGCAAAAAGCAGGTGCAACAAAAAAAAAACGCGTGAAAACTAAAATAGCTCTGCAGCATCAACAACCCAAAAAGGGAAGTTTTCTCCAAGTTCTTTCCCGCATTTTGCTCATTCTCATAAAATAAAAATATAAATAAGAAAAGAAGAAAGATAGAACATTAAAAATCATGGTAGTATAGGGTCTCCAATCCCTAGTTGGATTTTCCAACATAGGGTCTCCACTCCCTAGTTGCTTTTATTTTAGACATAGGGTCTCCACTCCCTAGTCGCTTTTCCAACATAGGGTCTCCACTCCCTAGTTGAAGTTTATTTTAGACATGGGGTTTCCACTCCTTAGTCACTTTTCCAACATAGGGTCTCCACTCCCTAGTTGAAGTTTATTTTAGACATGGTGTCTCCACTCCCTAGTCGCTTTTCCAACATATGGTCTCCACTCCCCAGTTGAAGTTTATTTTAGATGTAGGGTCTCCACTCCCTAGTCGCTTTTCCAACATAGGGTCTCCATTCCCTAGTTGATTTTATTTTAGACATAGGGTCTCCACTCCCTAGTCGCTTTTCCAACATAGGGTCTCCACTCCCTAGTTGATTTTATTTTAGACATAGGGTCTCCACTCCCTAGTCGCTTTTCCAACATATGGTCTCCACTCCCTAGATGAAGTTTATTTTAGACATAGGGTCTCCACTCCCTAGTCTCTTTTCCAACATAGGGTCTCTATTCCCTAGTTGATTTTGTTTTAGACATAGGGTCTCCACTCCCCAGTCTCTTTTCCAACATAGGGTCTCCACTCCTTAGTTGTTTTCATTTTAGACATAGGGTCCCGACTTTTATTGCTTTCAATAATGAAGTAGTATGGAGTTTTGTTACAAATAACTCACGAAATATTTCCAGTAAAAACTAGGGCAAAAAAATTTCGTTCGTTCCTTTGTTTTGGTGTTAGAGTAGGGTTTTACCTCGAGGCACAGGGTTCGAGATGGCCAAAAAAAGAAGTCTCAATGTAGAATAAAAGAAAAGAAAAAAAGAAGTGAATCCAAAATTCAGAAGCAGATGAAAGATGTGAACTGCTCAAGACATGGCTAAAGTCACGATCACTGCATGTCAGGTCTTGATCCAAAGAATCCGTGGAAGAATGAATTAGCACCTGCAGCTAGCAAGCATCAAGGTTCAAATCAAAAGTCTGCATGAAGAACCATTCAAGACTCAAGATCAAGCTTCAGAAGATTTATAGATAAGAACCTTGTAACTCATAGCTGATAGGCTTGTTTAGTTCTTTTAGATTTAGATTTTGATGTAATAGCAGAACCGCGGCCGGGAATCTCGACGGAATGGTACCTCACTCGACTCTCTCATCCTCTCCACATACTCCATCACTTCATTCACTTCTTAACTACACGTGGCCTGATTCCTTTATAGTCAAGGATATGTAGGCATATCAAATACCAGGGCTCGATCACAAGTCCATCTTTGTTTCGTTTTGAATAAGCGTCGGGTCTTAATCAATTACGTTGCTTACTGTTCTTTGCTTCGAAAAATCTTCATGTTTCCAAGCAAAGAGGGGCAGCTGTAGCACGTAATTTTTGACCCGCACAACTTTTAAAAGTAGTATTTTAAAAATATTTACTATTTTCATTTTAATAGAATTTTAGTCAACTTTTAATTTTAATCTAAAAACATAAGTTTAAAAACACAAAAATAATTTATATAATATTTCTTCTCTTATTTTATATATATATATATATATATATATATATATATATGTTTATTTATTTTATTTATCTTTTTAATTTATTTAAGCTTATTAGTATTTATAATGATAATATTTTAAGTTTTACCATTATTTTAATATAGTTTTTCCTACCTTTTTATAACATTTAAAAAATATCAAAAATATTTTTATTTTAATATAGTTCATTTTAATAGTTTATTCTTGTTAACTAAGATTAATTAGTATATTTTGGTAGTATTTTTATTTTATTTTTATTTTTTGTTCATTGAGAAAAAATTGAATTTGGGCAAATTGGGAGCTTATTTTTAGTGGCCCAGCAAGACAAAGGCCCATTCTTCCCAACCCATTAGCCCACTCTCCACTTAAAATGCAAGATTTAATCTTAATCATATATTCCCCTCTAATCCAATGGCCATCATCCATTCCCACCTCCATATAAAGTACCAAATTATGGAAACCGTACCCTACCCCAATGTCACGACCCAAATTCCATCATAGGTCGTGATGGCGCCCAACACCGTCGTTAGGCAAACCAACTCTAAACAACTAGTGAGTTTTCATTTATTTTACCAACCAACCCCGTCATTTACCAAGTCTTAAGTTTAAAACAAGCGATAATTAACAAATTCATAATAATAGAAATACAATCCAAAATAATTATCTACACGGTGTGTGCCAGGCTAGTGTCACAAGTACTAGGGCAACTAGTAGTATGTACAAAAATACCACTACCCTACTGCGTGAAACAGAATAGACAGTACATAACAACAACAAAAGAAGAGAACTCTGGTATGCTACTGAACGGCTCAAAAGGGGCAGCTCACCGTGAGATCTCGATCAAGAATCAGGAACGCGCGCCGGACGGGTAGCTAGATGCACCTGCGTCAGATCCTGTACAGTTAAGTACAGAAGCATAGTATGAATACATAAACAACATGTACCCAGCAAGTATCCAGTCTAGCCTCGAAGAGTAGTGACGAGGGGTCGACTTGACACTTACTAAGGTCAATATCAATAGTATTTAAGTGTTACGCTAAGCATGAATAACATGAATATGATGACAGTCCCAAAATAAGGAGGAATAGGATATTCCTTCTTAAGAATATATCAATTTCAGTCATGTCATGTAATAAGCATATTTCAAAGCATTTAAGCAGAGTATATCACGGAAGAATTCCACATAAATAACCTGCGCACATTATGCCGAGGTCGTAAGGCCCGGTCCGACATAATAATAAACCGTGCACTGCAGAGGGTCGAATGGCGCGAACCATAGATGCATCTATTTTCTACCGAGGCGATCGACCTGGTCCACAAATAGCAATTTATTATCAAGTAAGCACACATTGCTCATTTATAGTCAAATAAATTCACACAAGTTCTCACGTAAGTGCGTACATCCATTTATATTTTTTTTACAATTTCTAGCATGTCCTAAGTGATCTCAGTAGCAACCAAGAACATAAGCATTTGCAAGTATGGCATGATACGGGTCCTAAACTACCCGGACAATTAGCATAATAGTAGCTGCGCACGGACTCTCGTCACCACGTACGTACGTAGCCCCCCACAGATAGTCACATACATTTATTTAATTCACCTAGAGGGTTATTTCCCTCTTACGAGGTTAGAAAGGAGACTCACCTTGCTCCAAAGCTTACTTCCAATTTCAAGAACGCGCTCAAACCCTCAATTCGGAGCCGAACGATCCAAAACTATTCAAACGGGGTAAGAACTAGTCAATACAAGCTCAAGAGTTCATATTCTAACTATTAAAGTAATTTCCCAACCCTAAATACAAGTTTCCTAAAATTCATCCCCAGGCCCGCGTGCCCGGATTCCGGAAATTTTTGAGGGAAGTTGTTACCCATAACCTAAGGATCAAGAATATATGATTTTTACTTCATTTCCTAACGAATTTCGTGGTTAAATCTTGTTTTGTCAAAACACTAGGTTTTACTCTAAACCCATAATTTTTACTAATTTACATGGTGTAATCTACCCCTAAACTATGTATAAAACTCACATTAAGTAGGAATAACTTACCTCAAGATGCTAGGCTGAAATCCCCTCTTTGGAAGCTCCCAAATCGCCTAAGGAATGAATGAAATGTGTCAAAAATAACACATTCCCGTATTAAATGAAAGCACTACCTTATGCGATTTCCGCACCTGCGGTTAGGGGACAACATCTGCGGTCACTCTTCTGCATGGGAAGGTCCGCATTTGCAAAATTCGGCCGGGCTAGCCGGGGCCGCATCTGCGATCTGGGGGCCGCTTCTGCGGATGAAGAGCCACATCTGCAGTTCCGAGCTCCTCCCCTTCGGCCACACCTGCGAGGGATAGGCGCTTCTGAACTTCACTGTTTATATTTACAACATTTATGAAGCAAGAGGTGTAATGATTTGGAGAAGACGTAGTTTTAGAGAGCTGCTAATTGTGTACAACGATCTTTGATAAATAAAAATTAGAACTTTAGTGTTTATATTGGTAGTTGGCTTTGGTTTATGAAGCAAGAATATTTAGATAACCTCTGGTTTTTGGAGAGTTTATGATTGCTTTAAAAGATATATTATCTATAAGAAAAATAGAATTTGAATGATTTTGATCTGGAATAAAAGAGAGTGACGATTACAGAAGATACACATAATTGACTCCAACTTTGTTTGGGACTAAGGCGTTGTCAGTTGAATTGATGTGGATATTAGTTTATTTATGAATTGAGAACTTAAACTAGAGAAAACACGACCATTTTAAGGGGATATATGAGTTCAAATAGGTGAATAACTCTCACTATGGAACAATTTGCGAACCACAAAAGTTATGTATACTACAGTGAACAAATTTACTAGTAATTTGTTACTACCAAATTTTTGGTTGTACCCGCATTATTATAGTGGTTGTTAGACTCCTCTATGTAGGTCTTTCTTTTGTTGCATCTTGTTGTGGTAGATTGAATTGTTTGAAATCTATCTTCAGTAGCATAAAGAGTAAATTTTGCCAATCATGACAGGTTTGTAGCAAGTTGTTTGAGAAGTTAGAGAAGCATGGATTGGTTAAACCTCAACCGACAGTGAGAAGCTTAAAAATGCCGCTGAGACTATTTGATGGAATGTTTAAGGAATCTGATAGTGATGAGGAAGCTGAGTCTGAATAAGAGTAGTTATTTGAGTTGTATGTTATGACCTGGTTGTAATATGCAGACTTGTCTTGGAATATTAAGTGTTTTGTTTGGTTTGCCGTGATATTAGATGTATGATTGATGGATGATAAAATAGGTGTTTGATTGGTTAGTTGTTTTATTTCGCAGGTGGTGTAGCTGAAAAAACAACAGAATTCTGCTAATTTTTTTTCCAGATTTACGACCGATTCGGTGGAAAAATTATGAATTTTATGAATTTTTTTAATTATTTTATTCTCACATTTTGTTTGTTTCGGTAAAAAAATGTAACTTTTTGTTATTTAATTTTCCGTCCGAATCGATCAGAAAAATTTAAAAATATATTTATTTATTTATTATTTAAATTTGCAACCTAATCGGTCGAAGAATTTAATTATTTATTTATTCTATAATTCAAATTTGCGACCGATTTAGTCGGAAAATTACCGACCAAATCAGTCGCAAATCCCTAAAAATTCAATGTGTCCTAAATTATTCATTTTGCAACCAATTCAGTCAAAAATTTTAGATCGTTTCGGGCAAATTGTTTGCGACTATGTGTTTTTCGACCGTTCATTTTCAGTCGATAATCCGTCGGAAAAGCTCGATTTCCGACCGATTTGTGACTATTTTGACGGTCGAAATTCAGCCATTTTCTAGTAGTGAGGCCACAATAACGAGCCTACAGCACCATCACACCCAAATCACCCCAATCTCTTCTCCAATCATGCCTCCCCAATAGAGGCAATCGAGGACCTGTGACAAATCAAATGCCCAATACCATCAATGAGGTGATACTGCTTGTCGATCCCTCAAGATTGACTGTAGAAGCAAAATCTCCTCACACGAAACCCAAAAAGGAGAGATGAGTTATAGCGAAACCTCCATTTCCTCTGTGATCAATCCAAACCAAACCAATGGACTCTTCGAAGAAGAATTACCTAATGGAAAGCCACACTCCCTCCTCCCAAGCCCAAGCCATAACTCCATTATTCATCTCCTCCAGCTTACCACTGGACCACATGCCAAAGTCATGGCTGAAGATGGCTATTCAGGGGCACTCTCAAAACCGTCAAATGATGGTAGAGGCTGTCGCGATGGAAGTAACCATCCAAAACCTTTGCTATTTAGCACACTTGACGACCCAACTGCTTCATCAGGGCCTGACAAACTTTGGACACCAACTGTGGATATCCACACTACTCCAAGCCCAATACATGGGGAACCAACAACCCATGCCAATGGAGGAAATAAACAATCTCATGGATCAAATTTGTCAGACTATGCCCTTTTTCCCCCTTATGAATCTGGAAGCTCTGATCCCATCGCCCCCCTTCCATCTTTGGCCACCAATAGTCCAAGTACCCCAACCAACCCCCAACCATTATCCCCAATCGATCTTCTTAGCAGAGGGACCACCATGGCACCGGATTATCTCAGGGGCTCCAACGTGGACCTGGAGAACATGCTAGAAAAGCTAGCGGTGCCAAAGACAAAGGCATTCTTAATGCAGGAGCCTCTGAGATAGAATTCAAAGAGCAGTCAGGAGAAATACTTATTGCTTTGTGCCCCAAAATGCTCATAAGCTGCAAACTCGATCTCTGAGCGCCTTCACCTCCAAGCTCAAAGAACTCAGCGGTAACTCTAGCCCTCTAGTGGGCATGTTTAAGTTAACCCTTGTGGGCAAGGGGAAGGAACCAAAAGGAAAGACCCATCCCAAAATCCTCTATTAATGAATTTCATAATATGGAATGCTAGGGGGCCAACAGTACTGAGTTCCGCAGATACTGTGCCTCAATGGTGAAGCTCCATAATCCTGCCGTATTGGTCTTACTAGAAACAAGGATGGCAGACCACAAGCACCTTATTGCCGAGATCAATTTTGATGTTCAATTCCAGTCCCCTGTCGTGGGTTAGTCTGGGGGCATTGTGCTTATGTGGAAGGATGGGAGGTTGCCACCACTCCTCAGGGGATGCATGTCATGGTGAAGATAATCCCCTCCTCCTCTAAATGGCCTTTTTCTTCTATTTATGCTATCAACTCTGTTAATGATAGGAATAGACTTTGGAACGTGTTAGGAGATCTAGCATCAGTGTACATGGGTGGTTGGCTTGTTAAAGGGGACTTCAATGAAGACCTAAAAGACAGGGATAAGTTGGGAGGCAATAACTTGAACACCAATAGAAGCAATAGATTCTGGAAATTCTTGTACAGTTGTAAGCTAGTTGACCTAGGATTTGAAGGATCTAAATACACCTGGACTAATAAAAGGTACACTAATAGGCAAGATCTGATCCTAAAAAGACTTGATAGATGTTTTCTGCTGATGATTGGATAGAACAATTTCCAAAATCCACTGTTACTTATATTCCTAGAACTCACCCTGATCATTGCCCTCTTCTCTTAAGCTTAATCAACCATAGTCAAAATAAGTCCGACATGCCTTTTAAGTTTGAATCTATGTGGTAAAATCATCTAGATTTCCTCCCAATAGTGCAAGATAGCTTCACAACTACTAATGACATACTGAGAGCTACTACTTCCTATATAAATAGGGTGGTTGATTGGAATAAACATGTGTTTGGAAACAATTTTTTATAGAAAAAGGAACATTAATTCTTGCCAGGTTGGTTGGCATCCAAAAGTCTAATGCCTATCCCTTCAGTAGCTTCCTCCAGTAATTAGAATTCAACCTCCAGCAAGAAGACTTTTGGAAGCTGAAATCTAGAATTAGTTGGTTGAGTGAGGGTGATGCCAACACAAAATTCTTCCACATTTCTACCTTGAACAGAAAAAGGAGGAATAACATCATGTCCTTGAAGGATGAAGTTGGTAACACAATCCAAGACCCCCACCACATCAAGGATATAATCCTGAACTACTTCACTAAGATCTACACCACTAAACACCATTGCTCCAAATGGCAGTACAACCACATAATTGATAGAGCGAATGTCCTGTCAAACAGGGATCAAGGTACCCTAGATTCACCCCTTAGGCCATCTGAGATTAAATATGCCATGTTTTTATTCAAGTCCATGAAGGCCCCTAGGCCTTATGGACTTTGATGATAGGCTATAATTACTTATTTTAGTCGCTTATCACACTCTTATTTACTACACTTTAATTGAGTTTGAGCTTTAATCGCTAGTGTTTTGCACTAAATGTGTGTTTTATGCCTTGTAGGAGTGATTCCGATCTATGTAGATGTTAATGGAATGAATACAAACAAATTTGGAGCTTTGAAGTCTGAGTAAAATCCCAAGGATTAAGTTGGGATTGTGTTCGGGGATCAACAGATGATAGTGCACTTTAAGAACGAAACGAAGAATCGAGCAGGCATATTGCGCATTGTCCAGTAAAATGCACATAACTTTTCGCTCAGAAATCCATTTGGGCTCCATAATCTATTGTTGGAAAGATATTTAAAAGGGATACAACTTTAATGTTTTATATTTTTCCAAATTCCCGCAGACACGGCGCATGGGGAGGCGCGTAGCGCGCTGCAGCTGCCTATTTTGCTCCTACCTCAAAATTGCAAGGGTCCTGATAAACCCCACTACCACACTGCATAGCGCGTCGCCCTGTGTAAACTTTATAGAGCCGGAATCCTGTTTCGCACATGAAAAGGTGTTTCGTATGGGCTTGACCCTACTTGGTATAAATATATGTAAAAACGTTATTTTTGAGACTTTTGACACACCTTAGACCTAGGGAGACTAGTTTGGAAGGGAGAAGACGTTTGGAACATTCTTTGGAGGAGAAAATCATCGAGTTCTTCATTTCTTCATCTTTTCTTTAAAATTTGTTTATGCAAAATACTTGGAAAATTGTTGCTACGAACATGAGTGGCTAAGCACTCTAGTTTCTAGGGTTGTGGTTGACATGATTATTAACATTTATTAATTACATCTCTGTTAATTTGGATTATCATCTTGTGGTTGTTTCTTTAATTCTTGTTTTAACTTGTGAATTGTTGTAGCTACCAATTCACCATACTATCTATGTCATGCTTGGAAAAGGCGTGTTTAGATTAGAGTAGAATTAAAGAGATCTTGTTTCAGAACCCGTGGCTCGGGGAAAGATTTTGCGGTTAGGATAGGAATATACCTAACACTCTTGCTTAGTTGAATACCATATTATATTCGTTTATGATAGACTCAAGACCATAGGAATATAGGGTTGAAATATTATGGATAGACGAATAGTATTGTGGGAACATGCTATTTATATAAACGATCCGATCAACTAAAAATCATAGATAACATTGATTAGCGAGTGTGCTTATTGAACTTAATTGGATTAATAAACCAAACACAACCCTGGAGTCTTCATCTCCTCTGAATTAAAGTCTCATCATACCCATTTGCATTCTTGTTGATTTAGTTGTTGCTTGTTTAATTTCCGCAATAGTAGATGAATAGAAAAACATCATTTTTGATTATCTTGGACAATTAATTGATTTTAGTTTGCTTAGTTAACGATCAATCTAAGTCTCTATGGGTTCGACAACCGACTTTCGAGTCATTTTATTATTTGACGACCACGTATACTTGCGTGTGTGTTTGGTCCCAACAAGTTTTTGGCGCTGTTGCCGGGGACTTGGTTATTGATTGCTTAATTAAGTTAAGTTTTTATTCGTTATTTGTTCAAGTTTTAAATCTTTAGTTGCTTTATTTGTGATAACGTAGGATCTTCTCTTGAATGTGGAGGAGTAGAAGCGCAAATAATCTCCTTCCTCTTGATCCTGAAATCGAACGAACACATCACAGATTGGGGAGGAAAGTAGAAGCTAGAACTAGAATTGAAAGAGATTTGGACATCGTGGTTCAACCACAACCAATAGAGATTGCAGGTAATGAAGAGCGTCTGGTGATAGAAGCTGCAAGGCCCAATCTTGCTAATATGACTGATGCTATTGTGAAGCTTGATATCACGGGCCACTTTGAACTCAAAAAGTACATGGTACAGCTAATTTAGTCCACATGGTAGTATGTGGGTCTATCTCATGAAGATCCACAAAGGCACATTGAGAACTTACTGGAAATTACGGACACTTACAATTATCCGAGCGTTTCCAAGGACTATGTCAGGCTAACAATGTTTCCCTTTTCATTGCTGGGGGAAACTAAGGAATAGTTGCAAAAGGAGCCCACGAACTCAATAAACACTTGGGATGATCTCTCAAGGAAATTCTTAATCAAGCCTTTCCCACTAAGAAGACAAAGTCGTTGAGAAGCCAGATTCTTGGGTTTCAACAACGAGATGGTGTGACTCTTCGCCAAGCTTGGGAAAGATACAAGAAGCTACTCAAAGACTACCCACATCATTGTCAAACTGATAATGTGTTAGGTTACAATTTCGTTGATGGGTTGGACAAGGCATCAAAGATGAATCTTGACTCAGCATGTGTGTAACGATTCGGCCAGTCGTTTCGAGAGATGTAGCCCCGTTCCACCAGTTTTCTGCTACTTTTGTGTTCTACAACAATATTATGACTTATTCAGTTAGTTGGTTTGGGTTCGGAGTGATTTCAGAATGAGTTGAGACACTTAGTCTCTTATTTGAAAGCTTAAGTTGGAAATGTTGACCGGATGTTGACTTATGTGTAAATGACCTCTGATTTGAATTTTGATGGTTCCATTAGCTCCGGTTGGTGATTTTGGACTTAGAAGCGTATCCGGATTGTGTTTTAGAGGTCTGTAGTAGAATTAGGCTTGAAGCTAAAAATTAGAAATTTAGAAAGTTTGACCGGGAGTGGACTTTTTGATATCGGGGTCGGATTGGAATTCCAGAAGTTGGAGTAGGTCTGTGTGTCATTTATGACTTGTGTGCAAAATTTGAGGTTAATTGGACGTGGTTTGATAGGTTCCGACGTCGTTGGTAGAATTTGGAAGTTTAGAAGTTCATTAGGCTTGAATCCGAGTGTAATTCATCTTTTTGATGTTGTTTAGGGTGATATTAGGATTCGACTAAGTTCGTATTGGGTTATAAGACTTGTTGGTATGTTTGGTTGAGGTCTCGAGGGCCTCAGGGTGATTTCGGATAGTTAACGGCTTGATTTTGAGTTAAGGAAGCAGCAGAAGTGCTGCTGCTACTGGTGTAACCGCACCTGCGGAGTGGGCATCACAAGTGCGAGCCCGTAGAAGCGTGGCAAGGATCGCAGATGCGACCAAGGATAAGATGGGCAGAGTTCGCAGGTGCGAAGACTCTCCCGCACATGCGATGGTCGCAGAAGTGGACTTTACAGCGCAAATGCGAGTGTGGACCGCATGCGCGATGTGATTTCTGCACCTACGATGTGCGCATATGCGGTCTTGTGATCGCAGAAGCGGTGGCAGTGGCTTAAGTAACTTTTCGCAAAAGCGGAGTTTTGATCGCGGATGCGGCTCCGCAGATGCGGATATAGAATTGCAGGTGCGTAAAGCCTGGGAAGATCATATAAAAATGGGACTTCGAGATTTTTCACCATTTTCACATTTTGGAACTCGGATTTTGGAGTGATTGCGGAGGGAAGCTCCTTGTGCCTATTTGTCTTCAATAATGGTGTTTCCCACTGATTTTACACCTAGTTTGTGAGTTTTTGAGGTGAAATTTGGGAAATTAGGGCTTGTGAATTGGAGAATGAATTTTGGGGATTTGGAGGGGCAAATTGTGTCGGATTTTGATAAATTTAGTATGGCTAGACTCGTGAGTGAATGGGATTTCGGGTTTCGTGACTCTTGTCGGATTTCGAGACATGGGCCCGGGGTCGGGTTAAGCCAATTTCGGATTTTTGGCTCTAATTTAGTAGTTTTCTTGTGGAATTGGTCCCTTTAGCCTATATTTATTGTATTGTACTGCTTGTGGCTAGTGTCGGGACATTTGGAGATTGATTTGAGAGGCAAAGGCATTGCGGAGTAGAGATTTGCTCGATTTGAGATAAGTAACGCTTTCAAACTCGGTTTTGAGGGTTCGAAACCCCAGATTTTCTGTTATGTGATTGGTATTGAGGTGACGCACATGTTAAGTGACGGGCACGCGGGCGTGCACCATGAGAATTGTGACCTGGTTTGTTCCATGGCGCTATATAGGGACTCTATCTTGTTGATATTCGTGTTTTCACCGTGAGATAATGTAGTTGAGCTGTCAATCATGCTAGATATCATATTTAGGTTTTATGCCGATACTGATGGGACCCATAGGGTCATTTTTTGTTGTCATCTCACTGGTTTCATTGATATTTCGTACTCAATCATGTACATTCATTTCATATCACATTTCAGTCTTAGTTGTTATTTATTGATACATCATATCATTGTTTCGGGCTAATTTTCATGATAATGTGAGCTCGTGAGTGACACTGGAGTGATTGATAACTAGGTGAGGCAAAGAGCCTGATTATGAGCTACAGTTATGGGATCGGGCTACACGCCGCAGCGGTTATAGCGATTTGTGATAGCGATTGGGCTGTAGGAGCCCCCTCCAGTGTCTGTATACACCCTAATGATCGCGGTTGATATTATTGAGGGATGGATCTTCCCTGGACATGGATCTTGTCCGAAGTACTTGATAGCCGAAGATTGATCTTTTCACAGGGCTGGACTGCCCCTTCCTCGGTATTGGGTGACTTATAGTCAGTGATGTATATGTTCCGGGATGGATCTTCCTTGGGCCGTATGGGCCATATACAGTACCGAGTGGTTGAGCATTTGAGAGTGTGAGTACATGAGGCTAACAACATAATACCTCCCATACAGTATGTGCATTGGCATGTAGAGATAGCTGGGTCATATTCCTGACACTGTTCGGATATGTTTTTACTTTACTGTTTTGAGATGTCTATTTAATTTGAAAAGCATGCCTACGTTTCTGCACAATTATTTCTATTTTATCTGTATCTGTTGAATTCGTCACTACCTTTCAGTCCAAAGTTTGGACTTGTTACTTATTGAGTTGGATGTACTCATGTTACTCCCTGCACCCCGTGTGCAGATCTAGGCGATTCTGGTCATGGCGGCGGTTGCTGATTGAGGCTTCAGAGTTCGGAGACTATCAAGGTAGTTGCACGGCGTTCGCAGGCCTTGACTCTCCTTCTTTATCATTAGTTGTATTTGCAGTTTATTTCTATAGACACTGTAATGGACTGTGTCATGATTTAGACGCTCATGTACTCAGTGACACCCCGGTTTTGGGTTGGATTGTATCGTAATTTAGGATTTATCCATTTCAAAAAGGTTTCCTTATTGTTAATTGCTTCTGTCTTTATTTTTCAAAGTTGTGATGAGTTGATAAGTAGAGGTAGGCCTAGTTCCAAGATAGGCGCCATCAAGACATTTGATTTGGGTCGTGATAGGTTGGTGAGCCTAGGTTACATAGGTCTCACGAGTCATGAGCGGGTTTACTAGAGTCTTGCGGATCGGTACGAAGACGTTTGTACTTATATTTGAGAGGCTGCATAACTCATATAAAACTTCACATTCTTGAATTCTTATCGTGCGAATTTGTTGATACTAGTAACTAAACTTCTGTTATTGTATTCTCTCATAAATGGTGAGGACACGTGCTACTGGGCAGGACGGACAACCACTAGTGCCACCAGTGGGGGTCATGAGAGGCCGAGGTCATGGTAGGGGCAGAGGTACAGCCCGCACAGTAGCTAGGGAAACACCTGCAGATCTACTAGTTGCCCTAGTTCAAGATTAAGTCCTAGTTGTAGATGCACCAGCGGGACCAGCTCAGGCACCAGCTCTACCCATCATGATCCTAGGCCTTCAGGAGGCCTTAGCTTAGCATCTGACCGTGTGCACCAGTCTTGCTCAGGTGGTCTCTATTTCTACTGCAGCAGCCACTTTCCCACGCCGGGGGAGGTACTTAGACTCCCGCCGCCCACACACCAGAGCAGGTGATGCAGGGACTCCAGACACCGGGGGTACCCCCAACCCAGCCGGTTGTAGCTCCTCAAGATTATATGGTCTCTTTCATGCCTGATGATGAGCAGAGTAGATTGGAGAGGTTTGGGAGACTCCGACCTCCATCTTTTAGCGGTGCAGAGGGAGAGGATGCGCATGGATTCTTGGATAAGTGCTAGAGGATCCACCGTAGAGCAAGTATTCTGGAGACCAATGGGGTCTCGTTCACTACTTTTCAGTTTGTTGGAGCTTCCTTTACCTTGTGGAAGGCTTATGAGAGGCGTAGGCGGGTTGGTGCAGCCGCCACTTACGTGGCAGGAGTTCTCTGTTCTCTTCTTGGAGAAATATGTGTCGCAGTCTCACACAGAGGAGCTGCACAGGCAGTTCGAGAGGTTGCGTTAGGATGATATGACTATGATGTAGTACGAGATGAGATTTTCTGAGTTATCCCGTCATGCTGTTTGGTTGGTTCCCACAGGCAGGGAGAGGATCAAGAGGTTCATTGATGGCCACACATTCTAGTTGCGGGTACTTATGACTAGAGAGAGGGTGTCTGGTACTACTTTTGATGAGGTTGTTGACATTGCTCGGGAGATAGAGTCGGTCCGCAGCTAGAAGCGGGTCGAGAGGGAGGCCAAGAGGTCTCGTGGATCAGGTAATTTTGGTGGTGTTCCTTCTGGAGGTCAGTTCTATCACGGCAGAGTCGTCCCCACAGGCATGCTCAAGCAGCTCGCCCAATTCACCGTGGTGCATCATGTGGCCATGGTTCTCATAGTTCTCAGTAGGGTCACTCATCTCTCAGTGCCCTTCCATGCACCATCAGCTCAGGGTTCATCAATGTCGAGGCTCCCTTCAGTCCCCACCGCCATTTTCAAGGAGAGGTTGCTTTATGTGTGGTGATTTTTGTCATATCAAGAGGCATTGTCCCCGCCTTACGGGAGGTTCATTTCAGCAGATGAGTCATCCTTCGGCTTCAGTACCAGTTACTTCACCACCCGCTCAGCCATCTCGGGGTAAAGCTCAGTCATCTAAGGGTCGCCCTAGAGGGGGAGGCCGATCAGGTGGCAGTTAGGCCCATTTCTATGCATTCCCTGCCAGACCAAATGCCATTGCTTCAGACACAGTGATCACCGGTATTGTCTTAGTATGTCACCGAGATGCTTCGGTATTATTTGACCCTGGTTCCACCTATTCATATGTATCATCATATTTTGCTCATTATCTGGATATGCCTCGTGAGTCTTTAGTTTCATCCATTCATGTATCTAATTCGATAGGCGATTGATCGCTGCCAACTCCGCACCACTAAAAAGTAGCGAGAGAGGGTCGCAATAGCTTTTACCCGATTTTGGGTCGGGATCGAATCTACAGAGAGCTAGGATTGGAGTCGAGTATCTATCTAGCTTAGGATTGCGTGTGTGCTCTTAATTGGTCTTCTATTCATTTTTGGATTTTCTTTATAATTCTATTTTTATCAAACTACTAATTGAAAATGCAACTAGATTACGCTAAGAGATAATTGCTAAGAGTTGTATCAAATGGATTAAGGGGCACTAGGGTAGTGACTTTCACCTAGGTGGCTAATTGACGGGTAATTGCTTCTAAAGCTTGATTGACATGATTGGGGAAATATGTATAACCGTTGCACAATTTTACCCACTCTCACACCTCTCGGTCGAGAGAGTGATTTTGCCCAATTGACTCTCTCGAGACCAAATGGGTAGGCAAATTAGCTCAAGCAACTAGGGTTCAAGTCGGGTAGTTACTCCCTCGAGATTTAACCTTTTAATTGGGACTATCAATTCTCTGAGTCCATCCCAATTCCTTGTTGGATCTATTTTGGAGACTTAGGCTCTCTCTCTCAAGAAGATCCAAGTCCACTTAGCACAAACCAGTGTTTGCAACCACCAATTCATAAATTAAACCATAAAATTGACCCAAATAACAAACACCCATAATCAATCTGGCCTTAAATCACAACACCCATCAATTACCCACACAAGGGTTGAGCCACAACCCTAGCTAATGGGTTTAACTACTCATGCTTGAGCAAGAAAATAGAGAAATAGATGAAGAAGAAGACATATTAATTAAATACTAAAGTTAAAGACAAGAATCTATTGTTAAAACTAAGCTAAGATGCCAAAAATGGCTACAGATGATGTTCTCACGAGCGCAACTACTAATATAAAATAACTGATTATAACTCGTGGCCCTAAAAATGGGAAAAGGTTCTATTTATACTAAGCTGGAAAAACTGGACAAAAATGCCCCTACGGGGTCAATGCGGGCCGGACAAAATGGACTGCGGCGGCACTAGGCTCTTGGTCTTGAAGTCTTGGCTCTCTGAACTCAGGCTCCACGGACCGCGCAGAATGGACCGCGGCCGCGGAGGTCTCCAATGCGGTCCGCACAATAATGACCGCGGACCGCGATGACTTGAACCTGGGCATATTTCATCTCTCTGAACTTCTCTTCCGCGGACCGCACATAATGGTAGTGCGGCCGCGAAGCCTTCACCGCGGACCGCATATAATGGAGTGCGGCCGCGTTGCTTGAAGCCTTAATTTCTGACTCTCTGAATCTCTCTAGTGCGGACCGCACAAAGAGTAGTGCGGCCGCACTAGGCCTGTTCACCTGAGTTTTGCCTTGTTTAGGTACTTGAGCAGGTTTCACTCCTTTTGAGCCGGTCTTTGACATTTCGTCACTTTGTCGATCAAGCCTGCAATCAAGCACAACTTATGAGCCTCTTGGGGCTATTTTGTAACAATTTATAATCAAAGCGTAAGCAAGAAGGAGCATAAAACACGTCAAAATCCCTAGTTATCAACTCCCCCAAACTTAAGCTTTTGCTTGTCCTCATGCAAACAAAATAAGAACCACCCCTTAAGGTAAAATCCAGGAATTTTCAGCTATCCTAAAGTAACCTCAACTAGCCTCAATTGGGACTAACAATTGCCTTCAATACAAATGAATCATTAACAATATTTAACCTTTTGAAACCATGGATCAAGTCCGACACACGAGCATCAAGAGTTGACTCAACACATCAAAGAACTCTTTCAATTACTTTGGTAATTGTGGAACCCAAACTCACACATCCTCAACACTCCCTAAGCAAACCTCACCTTTAGAATAGTGGCACACAAAACGAGGTTAATGGGAATCCACTCATCTCTCACAAGGAAAGGTAACAAGTCCGGCTCTAGGTACCATATGCTTTCCCCTTATGTAAGTATCTACTAACGTAAGCTTCATTCAACTCAAGATCATATAGGACTTTTGTGGAGTCATTGTGAAGGCTTTTGGTTCAGGGTAGGAAATGTTTTGGTCTAAGTGGGTTCCATCTTCCCTTAAGCACTTCTTTTGATTCATTTGGCACAATTCACTTGACTCTTTGAGTCATTTCACCTCTTTCCAAGGGGTTTGAGAGACCCATTGTCACTCTTTCTTATGCATTTCAATTCTTTTCTCCTTTTTCAACTTTCCACACCTTTTTTTTTACTTTTCTTGAATCCCTTTTTATTCTTTCTCACATTGAGCATTCTTTTTGTCTTTTTGCTTTTCTTTCTTTTTCATTGCCTTTCCTTTTCTTCATTTTTATGCCTTATACCACTTTGTTGTCATCCTCGTCTCTCCCCCCAAACTTATACTTTTGCCATGTGCTCAAGGAAAGATCGGGTGCCAAGAGAGGGTATCTTTTAGAACGGGTATAGGCTTGTAACATGGTTCTTGAAAGAAAAAAGTCCAAGGCTCAAAAGGGTTAACTAGGGATCATATCATTGGTAGGCTATGGAATTTGTTCAACTATCATTTGGATCAAGGAGAGCCTATAATCACTTCTCAAGTCAAAATTCACTTAGGATTTCGCCTCAACAAACATTCAGGGCAAGTTCTAGACCAATGGCTCGGGACTTGGACTCGCAATTCAATTACTCACCACACAAGCTAGGGGTTTGCTAAAGACATAGAGTTGGGGGCCCACAACGACCTTAGATACGATTTGAGCAGACAATGGTCCGAAAAACCATTTGATGATTGTCGGTCAACACAAGAGTCTCAAGGCCACGACTTTCACCATCCTAAACACAACAATTTGTCTTTGACCATGGGATCAAAGGCAAATTTGCTAGGCCCAAGTGAAGCTTTGCTTGAGGTACCTTTAACTACAAACTACCAAAAACAAAAACAAAAAGGACTCAAACCCTTAAGAAGGTTGTCACGCCATCTATCATTGGGAAGAGCCACCCGGTTCACACAAAACTCCACCTTTGGAAAGAACCGTGGCATTAAGAAAACCAAAGGCTTATTAAAACGTCCAAAACAAAACAAAAGGCTACGAGCCTATATAAGAAGCTAAAAACAAATTTTTTTTGCGAAAATAGAAAATAGAATGAATATGTACAATAGGGGATTTGAATATACAACGGGGAATGAATATATACAATGATGTAACTTTATATACATACCAAAGGAAAGATAAAAAGTGCGATAAAAGTAACTAAATGTAAAATTATATACAGACCAAATGAAAAGCAAGAAATTATAAAATGAATCAGTATATATACAGTCGTCCAACAAAAATATAGGGCGCACCCCCTCAAATAAAAGCTGGCATTGTCCCTAATGCCAACTAAACCAAATAAGCACCAAAAATAATAAAGAAAGGATATGAAGACTCCCTAAGCCTCGTCCGTCTGCATAGGATCATGAGTGGTCCCTAGGTCCTCTGTGTGCTCGGGAACCTCAGACTGGTTCCCGGTATCCTGCTGCTCAGCTGCTATAGGCCTGGACCTGGACGGGCTGTGGATCTGGTACATCCTGTGGCTGACTGGAGGAAGCCTCCGGTGGGTCCGCCAACTGGATGATGGCATCATCTGCTCTCGGGATCTTCCTCCTCTTCTTTGGAGGCCTCTGTGCCTGCTCTGGCTGTGTATCTGCTGCTGGCACTACTGTTGGAGCTGGGTCCTCAAACAACAAGTCTAAAGGCAGCTGGTCTGCCTTCAGTCTATCTACATCCGCCCTCAGCTCCTTCACGGACTCCCTAGAGGCCCGTGTCTTGCGCAACTTCTTGTGCTCCTTGGCAAGCTCCTTTAGAGCCTTGCCATGTGAATCCACTGCCTTTGCCAAATCAGCCTGGGTACTGAGAATCTTCTCCTGGTTTTCTAGTATCTTTTCAATGCATCCTCAATGGACTGTGGGACCTGTGTTGGCTGAGGAGCTAACTGAGCTGCAATGGTGGAGATCAAGGTAGACAACTTGGACGAAGCAGTATACATCCAGTTGTTTAGACTCTGAAGCATCTGGCTCAGCCGGTGGGCAGTGATAGGATGGGCCCGGGAAGATGGAATCTCCGGGCCAGCTGAGGTAAAAGGACCTTGAGGAATGTCAGCTGAAGTGGAAGGTCCGGGAGGCATATCTGCAGTAGTGGAAGTAGGCTTAGAGGGGGCTTCTACCACAACTGGCTCTTCAGACTGGCCAGTTGGGGCAGAAGCAAGGGCTTTGTAGCTCTTATCCTTGGAGTTGTCTGGCCCCTTCAAACTATACCATGAGAATGGAGCCGTAGCCTTGACCTTGATATCAAATGGCCTCTTCTCTACCTTAAAATCTCTGAAGTACATGGTCAGGGTGTTGGGGAAAGGGTAGTTCCGGTCGGTCTCGGAGCCCACAAGAGAAATGATGCGGGACATCACATTCCCCATATTGATGGGGTACCCTGCCATGATGGAAGCAACTAGGACAGCCCGGTGGAGAGGTAGAGTCTGATCATGGGAAGTGGGGTCTAATCGGCTGTATACAAACGTCTCCTAACCCCTCGCCTCAAAGTTGAGGGTCCTCCGAAGTATCTTGACCCCAGCGGTCAACCAGTCAGGAACTGTCCCCGGGATTGCCAGGAACTGAGCTAACCATGGGCGGACCTCCTCGCCCATCTCCAGCTTTGCCATGTAGAGGGACTCATCAACATCAGTGAACCCCAAATAATCATTCAGAGACTTCCTGTCGAATAACACCTTTTTGTTTCGAACCTTGGTCTCTTTGGAACCCTTGACGATGTGGGCCACATTACAGTAAAATTCTTTGACCAAGTGTTCATTTGCCTCCACGCAGTCATCTAGAAAGTGCTCCCACCCCACTCTCATTTTGAACTCTCTCTGCACATTTGGGTTGTGGGGTAGAAGGTCTCTATCTATAAAGCTTCTCTCTAAAATCAGTTTTCTTACCGGCCACCACTCCCTGAATTTGTGGTATGCCACCTGGCTCACGAATCTGTCTTCCCACACTTCGGGTTTTCTAGTACGGGCAACCCCCCAACCTGAGGCTCACCACCCTCCGGTACCTCCTCATCTCCCTCATCATCTCCCTCACCTCCGCCTGCACTCTCCCCGGATAATGAAGCTGTGGGGGAGGTGGAGTCGTTCCCACTACCGGCTGTTGAGCCCTCAGATGAATCAGAAACGACATTAACTGGCTTTCGGATAGTGGGTGATGGTGGAGGAGAATCATCAGTCAATCTGACACTCGTGGCGATATGAGTTGGCACCGAGTCTGAGGAGATGTCTTGGGATGGCACATACTCACTCCCCGATTGATTACAGGTTCTGTCAGCTGCCTTCATTGCTTTTCTCATCTTCTTTATATTTTTATGAGCCTGGGGAGTGAGTTTAACCAATCTCTGCTTCCCTCCCCGGGAGGAATCACCTCTCCCGAGTTGTTTTAAGCCTTTACCTCGTAGTTTAACCATTATCTGCAAACACAGCGTCTAACTTTGTTAGTATCAATAGAAGCAGTGAAACATATGTGCAGAATGAATTAACAGAAGCAGACAGTTGCAGACACAGTTGCAGAACATGGCCTGTGCGGACCGCACAAAATGGAAGTGCCGCCGCACTAAGGCAACTGCGGACCGCACAAAAATGACCGCGGTCCGCACAGGTCTAAGGTCCCAATAATAAGCTCTCTGAATCTCACCACCGCGGCCCGCACAAAATGGTACCGCGGACGCGGTGGGCCAGTGCGGACCGCACAAAATGTAGTACGGCCGCACTAGGCTTAAGGTCAACTTTCAGAAAATCATCACCGCGGACCGCACAAACACAATCGCGGTCCGCGGAGGGTGCCCAGATATGGCACTGAGTTAGGGTTCTTGGGTTTTGCATTTTAGTTCAAGTTTTCACCTAGATATTGTCCCTACTCAATTACCCAGTTAATTATGCTCACCAAGCACACAAAATTTAACATTTAAACTAAACTAACCTAAAAATTGAAGCAATACGGGAATGAAAAAGGATTACAAGCTACAAGAAATGAAACTAAAATGAAATTAAACAATTAGACTAAAAGGAATTAGGTGAACTATTACCAGAATTTGAGCAGGAAAGAATCAACACAAAACAACGATTAATCACGAGCAAGGAAGAAGGATGAACAGTACTTAGTCTCTTATGAGTTTAAAATTGGCGAAAAGTGTAAACAGGGGTCCCTGAGGTCTATTTATAGACAACTGCTGGGACCCATCCTCACCTACCAGCGCGGCCGCATAAAATGAACCGCGGTCCGTGCTGGGTTTGTTTAGAAGAAATTTGAGAAGGCAACCTCTGCGGTCCGGACAAAACAGACCGCGGCCGCAGAGGTCCACCGCGGTCCGCACAAAATGCCATGCGGCGCGGTGGCAAACTTCAGAGAGTCCTCCACTTAGCCTTCACCAGTACGGACCGCACAAAGTGTAGTGCGGCCGTACTGGCAACTTTAGAGACTGATCATTTTCTTCACACTGTTTTGCACTGCATCAACACAATCCCTGCAACATCTCACAACCAATTAGCCCAAAAATCAATCCTATACTACCAAGAAAATCAAAGAAAACAAAAAGAAAAACACATGGGTTGCCTCCCAAGAAGCACCTGATTTAATGTCGCGGCACGACGCGGGTAACCCTTCAATCATTTGAAATGAGCAACAGCCACCACATGGCTGTCATCAAACTTTCCAAGATAATATCACACATTTGATTGATGAATGGCAATGGGAAATGATCCTTGTGGGTCACTCTATTCAGCTTCCGGTCATCCATGCAAACCCTCCTCCTGGTAATGGCCGAGTGGGACTATGTTCATTGTTGACATTTGTTACCACAGTCCTTCCACCCTTCTTCGGCACACATTGCACCAGAGAAATCCATGAGCCATTTGAGATTGGATACACCACGCCTGCATCTGGCCACTTAATCACTTCTTTCTTTACCACTTATTGCCTTGTTTCATTGAGCCTCCCTTGATGTTCTAGGGAGGGCTTTGCACCATCCTCCAGAATAATCTTGTGCATGCAAAATGCGGGGCTGAGGTGTGAAGGTAGTGGCTCCAACTCCAACACTGGTTGCTCCTCAATTGATGGTTTGGTTGGTGGAGTTTGCCGATTTTCCAGATCCAAAGACAATTTTCTTGGCGCATAGGAATAAGCGCCCATCCCATGTAAGGAATTGACATACTCCTCTCTGCTTGCATTATCATTGTCATCAAGCTTTAATAGCATGGCCTCAAGGGGATCCTCCACGTTGATCATAGCACTGGTGTTATCCACAATCACAGCTGTGACAAGGTCTACAAATGAGCACACCTCGGTGCTATTGGGTTGCTTCATAGATTTGCACACGTTAAAGACAACATTTTCATCACCCACTCGGAAAGTGAGTTCACCCGCTTCAACATCAACCAATGCCTTCCCCGTTGCAAGGAAATGTCTCCCTAGAATAATTGGGACCTTATAGTCCACCTCACAATCCAAAATCACAAAGTCCGCCGGCAAGATAAATTTGTCCACCCGGACAAGCACATCATCAACTATACCTAAAGGTCACTTCATTGATCTATCTGCCATCTGTAATCTCATGGAAGTTGGCCTTGTGTTACACCCCGTGTTTTCGTACGTAAGAATACATCATAAATCAATTAATGTAAGATAAGAAAGGGAATCGTCTTTTAAAAGTTTAAAAAGTTAGTTCATCATGTTAACGTGGAGGTTACAAATATTTAAGATCATTAGTACCAAGTAGCAAGAGGGTTTGAAGGCTTCGAAGCTAAACGAATTGAAGAAAATAAGTTTCGTCGAAAGTCGACAAGTTGGAATGTTTTACCATGTACTTTTGGGGTGATACTAGGGTTATTAACATTATAAGGAGATTATATTATGAGTTATTTTAGTCGTACGATAGTTGGTGTTATGTTTTGAAGTCAAGCGAGTTGTGGAACAAAAGTTGGAAAAGGTCATCACAAGTTCCATTTATAATATGCTGAAATTTAGGTCAAATATAGATGCACTTTTCTCCCAATATACTTGGAATCAGTGGATGATCTACATATCAAATTGAAGATCTACGAGTCTAGTTTCCAACGCATTAAACCGTTTGTCGATACGATATTGGAGTAGAGAGATATTTGCATTTTTGCGAGACTGCGCGGGTTGGTAGGTGACAAGTAGGTGCATCACCTACTTGCCAAAATGAGAGGACTTAATTAAAAGCCCCAATGTCGGCCAAGAGGGGTCTTTTAAGGGAATATAAACTGAGTTATTTCACCTGTATTTCAGACCAAGAAAACCTAATTGAACCCCTGCAACTCCTCCCCCAAAATCCCACACAAACCCTAGGGTATTCCGGGTGTTACGGCGCGATTCTAGTGCTGAAAAGTTCGGACAGCATGCTAGTTTCTCTTTCTCCTTCTTGTATCCGTGTTGAGGAAATTATTTTTGATGAAAAAGGACCAGGTTTCGTGGGTAATACTCAGTACAAGGTAAGTTTATGCTTCTCCTTCCATTATCTATGCGTTCGCGAGTTGTAACTCGATCGTAAAGAATAGACCTAGCTAGTTTCGGAAGAATGGTATATTGTTTGATCTTGTGCAATGGTTGGCTGGTTGTGAACTTATTTTTAAGTTAAATTCATGGCTGATTTATTGGATAAGAGGTGTAATGATGTAATTTTGGTTGTATTTCTCAATTTGAAAGAAAAGACAAGTCGAAACGTGTTTAAGTAAACAGAAAAATTATGTTTGAGTTGATGAACTTGTGGGACTGTTTTTGGGCTGTTTCGTGTTGGTATTGGGTTGTCTCTTTTACTACTATTTTTGATGGAGTTGAAAGGAGGAAGGGTGTGGAGAAATACCACATAATGGCAAGGTTGTTTGTTGGTCGTTCATCGTAACATTTTCGGATTGTTTGACACTATTATGGTTGTCTTGTTGTGTATGAAGTGATAGGGGTATGTTGGGCTGTTTGTGATTGTTTTGACTAGTGTGAAGTCATATATATCGGGGAGGTGCTGTCCATTTTATTGTAAAATAGATTGTGGTCGATACATAATAGTTACGACGCTTAAACGATAACGAGAGTGTCATTTCCTTATTGTAGACTAAGGAGCCGTGAAATTGCATAGCTTGAGGTTGGGAAGAATATACAAGGTATGTTAAGGCTCTTCCTTCATTCTTTTGGCATGATCTATAGTGAAACGAACGTAAACGATACGCTATTTCATAATGAATCTACTCCTAGCAACTAAGGTTGTCCATGTTGTTCTTTCCTTACAAAGTTATTCCAAGAAAGTATGTATGATCCTTGAGTCCTAGTGAAGTTCATATTGATGGTATGATGTCCATAATGTTAATCGATGGTGCAATGACCTTATGTCACTCCAAAAGGTTTAGAACGTGACTCCATGAGTCCAGCATGCATTATATATGTATCTATTTTACTCTACCGAGCCGCGCTATAGTCGGCCGGGTATGGCACCTATTGTGCAACCACTGATCAGTTGGGTTTACCGAGCTCCACGTGGCCGGGTACGTTTTTACCGAGTCCTCTTTGAGGCCGGGTATGATATGATGATGATGATGCCCACAGAGGCGTATGTTTTTTAAAAAGTTTATGTATATATATGTATTATGCATTTCATGTCAGTAGCCCCCAGAGGCACTCAGATGTTACAGGTTGTATCTCCTCTATCTCTCTTTACATTACTGTTCTTATTTATGCTTTCCTGCCTTACATACTCGGTACTTTATTCGTACTGACGTCCCTTTTGCCTGGGGACACTGCGTTCATGCCCGCAGCTCCCGATAGACAGGTTGACATTCCTCCAAGTAGGCTATCAGTTCAGCAGAAGGTGTTGGTGCACTCCACTTGCTCCGGAGTTGCCTATTTGGTCAGTATGCTTTGGATATGTATTGATTGGTATGGCGGGGCCCTGTCCCGACCTTTATGATATTAGGTACTCTTAGAGGCTTGTAGACAGATGTCAGGTGTATGGATACTTGCATGGCCTTTTCGGCTTATGTTTTGAGTTTACAAATGGTCATGTCGGCCTTATAGGCCCGTATGTCACATGTATAAGTTTGCATATCATGGTGGGTCGTCATATGTTGAGTATTCTCCTATGTTTCATTCTTGTTATCTCATGACGAGTTTTCTAGCTCATTTACCATGATAGTATGATAAGAAAGATATGTTATGTTGGTACTCGGTTGAGTAAGGCACCGGGTGCTCGTCGCGGCCCATCCGGTTTGGGTCGTGACACCTTGGTGGCCCAATACCCAGGGTCTTGAAAACTGAGAAGGGCATTAAATTGATACTAGCCCCAAGATCACATAAAGCTTTGGCAAAGTCTGCACTACCAATAGTGCAGGGGATAGTGAAAGAACCAGGATCCTCTAATTTCGGGGCCATTGAATGTACTATGGCACTAACTTGGTGGGTCATCTTGATAGTTTCACAGTCCATTGATCTTTTCTTTGTAACCAAATCCTTCATGAATTTAGCATAACCAGGCATTTGCTCCAAAGCCTCCACCAAAGGCACGTTGGTGGATAAGCTCTTCATCATGTCAATGAACTTTTTGAATTGGTTGTCACTTTTCTGCTTGGCTAATCTCTGAGGATAGGGAGGAGGTGGTCTAGGCAAAGGTGCCTTGGTATTTGGCACCACTGGCTCCGGCATGTCAATTATGTGCTCCCTAGACGGGTTCACGGCCTCTTGAGTTTCCACCTCCGCTTCATTAATGTCAATCCTCACTTCATTGTTCACCTTGTCATCAACCACATCTTCAACTACCAAAGGAACCACATCTTCTTGCAACTCAACATCATCATCAACAACTTGCTTTTGTTTCGAGACATTCACATCACCGCCTCTCCCACTTCTTGTTGTAACCGCCATCACATGATTGTTCCCACCCTTAGGGTTCACTACCGTATCACTTGGTAGAGCACCCTTAGGGAGTGTATTCAACGATTGAGAGATTTGGCCTAATTGCACCTCCAAATTCCGAATAGAGGTATTGTGGAAAGCCAATTGAGCATCGGAATCTTGGTTCTTCTTCATCATTTGTTCGAACATCATTTCTATTCTTCCCATATCATTACCCGAAGAACTAGATCCTTGAGAAGGGAATGGGGGTGGATTGTTCGATTGTTGGTACATTGGGGGCCTTTGAAAGCCTTGCCCCCGATTGCCTTGGTTTCCATTGTTGTTCCAATTGCCTTGACCATTGTTGTTCCAATTGTTGTTATTACCATTCCAATGCCCTTGGTTGCCTTGATTGTTGTTCCCCCAATTACCGCCTTGGTTATTGTTGTTCCAATTACCACCACCTTGTTGGTGATTGCCCCAATTACCTTGGGGTCGCCATTGTTGGTTTGAAGAGTTGCCTCTATTGCCTTGTTGGTTGTTAACATATTGTACCTCTTCATTTTGCTCATCATAGCCATCATTTTGAAACCCATCACACTCATCATTAAATTGCTCGGAATTCCCTTGGTTTTGTTGCCTTCTTTGCCTTCTCTTATTGGTAAGCAGGTTAATATTTTCCATAGCATTCACCTAGAGAGGGTTTTGGACTTGTTGCAACTGTGCCTTAGCCAATTGATTCATAGTAGTTGTCAACTCCGCTATAGCCTGTCCATGGTCATGTAGTTCCTTATGCAAATGAATAACCGTAGGGTCACCTTGAGGAACATTGGCCCTACTTTGCCATGCAGAGGATGTATCCGCCATCTCATCAAGAATCTCACAAGCTTCGGCATAAGTCAACTTCATGAAATTACCCCCGGCCAATTGATTGACTATGCATTGATTTGTAGTATTGATGCCCCGATAGAAGGTTTGCTGAATCATCGCCTTGGTCATATCGTTGTTTGGGCATTCTTTCACCATTGTTCTAAACCGCTCCCAAATCTCATGCAAAGGTTCCGTAGGTTCTTTCTTGGAAGCCAATATCTCATCTCGAAGTGCCGCCATATGCCCGGGTGAGAAAATTTTAGCAATAAACTTATCCGCCAACTCATACCAAGTTGTGATGGAATGATTGGGGAGTCTCTCTAGCCAATCTAATGCCTTTCCCCGAAGTGAGAACGGAAAAAGTCTCAACCTAAGAGCATCTTCGGACACATTCGTCTGCTTGCTACCCCAACATGTATCCACGAACCCTTTAGATGTTTGTAGGCATTTTGATCCGCAACGCCCGTGAAATACCCACGCTGCTCAAGTAAGGTCAACATCACATTAGTTATCTGAAAATTCCCCGCCCGGATTCTGGGAGGGACAATAGCACTTGCATAGCCTTGGTTCGGTAGCACCCTAGGAACCACTCTTGGAGGTGGCGGAGGAGGGTCTGGAACATTGTCATTAGCATTGGCCTGGCGGCCTCGTCCTCGTCCGGGAGGTACAAGCGGCACCTCATCGTCTCCAATATCCTCAACCTCCTCCCCTGCAAGCACATTTCCAAGAGGGTCATTTTCATTTAAAGCCATATTGGTACCTGTAGTAATCACACATACAAATTATTAACAAAGAAGGAAAGAAGAACAACACACAAAACTAACTAAATAGATAGCCAAAACGGTTAGCTCCCCGGTAACAGCGCCAAAAAGTGATCGCTGCCAACTCCGCACCACTAAAAAGTAGCGAGAGAGGGTTGCAATAGCTTTTAACCGATTTTGGGTCGGGATCGAATCCACAGAGAGCTAGGATTGGAGTCGAGTATCTATCTAGCTTAGGATTGCGTGTGTGCTCTTAATTGGTCTTCTATTCATTTTTGGATTTTCTTTATAATTCTATTTTTATCAAACTACTAATTGAAAATGCAACTAGATTACGCAAAGAGGTAATTGCTAAGAGTTGTATCTAATGGATTAAGGGGCACTAGGGTAGTGACTTTTACCTAGGTGGCTAACTGACGGGTAATTGCTTCTAAAGCTTGATTGACATGATTGGGGAAATATGTATAACCGTTGCACAATTTTACCCACTCTCACACCTCTCGGTCGAGAGAGTGATTTTGACCAATTGACTCTCTCGAGACCAAATGGGTAGGCAAATTAGCTCAAACAACTAAGGTTCAAGTTGGGTAATTACTCTCTCGAGATTTAACCCTTTAATTGGGACTATCAATTCTCTTGAGTCCATCCCAATTCCTTGTTGGGTCTAATTTGGAGACTTAGGCTCTCTCTCTCAAGAAGAGCCAAGTCCACTTAGCACAAACCAGTGTTTGCAACCACCAATTCATAAATTTAACCATAAAATTGACCCAAATAACAAACACCCATAATCAATCTGGCCTTAAATCACAACACCCATCAATTACCCACACTAGGGTTGAGCCACAACCCTAGCTAATGGGTTTAGCTACTCATGCTTGAGCAAGAAAATAGAGAAATAGATGAAGAAGAAGACATATTAATTAAATACTAAAGTTAAACACAAGAATCTATTGTTAAAACTAAACTAAGATGCCAAAAATGGCTACAGATGATGTTCTCACGAGCGCAACTACTAAAATGAAATAACTGATTATATCTCGTTGCCCTAAAAATGGGAAAAGGTTCTATTTATACTAAGCTGGAAAAACTAGACAAAAATGCCCCTACGGGGTCAATGCGGGCCGGACAAAATGGACTGCGGCGGCACTAGGCTCTTGGTCTTGAAGTCTTGGCTCTCTGAACTCAGGCTCCACGGACCGCGCAGAATGGACCGCGATCGCGGAGGTCTCCAATGCGGTCCGCACAATAATGACCGCGGACCGCGATGACTTGAACCTGGGCATATTTCATCTCTCTGAACTTCTCTTCCGCGGACCGCACATAATGGTAGTGCGGCCGCGAAGCCTTCACCGCGGACCGCATATAATGGAGTGCGGCCGTGTTTCTTGAAGCCTTAATTTCTGACTCTCTGAATCTCTCTAGTGCGGAGCATAAAGAGTAGTGCGGCCACACTAGGCCTGTTCTCCTGAGTTTTGCCTTGTTTTAGGTACTTGAGCGGGTTTCACTCCTTTTGAGCCGATCTTTAACATTTTGTCACTTTGTCGATCAAACCTACAATCAAGCACAACTTATGAGCCTTTTGGGACTATTTTGTAACAATTTATAATCAAAGCGTAAGCAAGAAGGAGCATAAAACACGTCAAAATCCCTAGTTATCAGCGATACTATTATTGTGAACCGTGTGTATAAGTCGTGTGTAGTGACTATTGGGAGATTGGAGACTAGAGTTAATGTTTTGCTACTTAGCATGGTCAATTTTGACGTGATATTGGGTATAGATTGGCTATCTCCATGTCATGCCATTTTGGACTGTCATGCTAAAACTGTGACGCTGGCGATGCCGGGGCGACCACGTATTGAATGGCGAGGTTCTTTAGATTATGTCCCCAGTAGAGTGATTTCATATTTGAAGGTCCAATGGATGGTTGGGAATGGCTGTTTATCTTAGTTGGCCTTTGTGAGGGATGTTAGTGCTGAGACCCCTACTATTGATTCTGTTCCAGTAGTGCGAGATTTTTCGGATGTGTTTCCTGCAGAACTACCAAGCATGCTGCCGTACAGCGATATTGACTTCGGTATTTATTTGGTGTCGTGCACTCAGCCCATTTCTATTCCACTGTATCATATGGAACCGACGGAGTTGATGGAATTGAAGGAGCAGCTTCAGGTACTCCTTGATAAAGAGTTTATTCGGCCTAGTGTGTCACCTTGGGGTGCACCAGTTCTATTTATGAAGAAGAAAGATGGCACTATGAGAATGTGCATTGATTACAAGTAGTTGAACAAAGTCACAATCAAGAACAAGTATCATTTGCCTCGTATTGATGATCAATTTGACCAGCTTCAGGGAGCGAGGGTGTTCTCCAAGATCGATCTGAGGTATGGGTATCACCAGCTGAAAATTAGGGACTCGGATATTCTTAAGATAGCTTTCAGGACCCGTCATGGTCATTATGAGTTCCTCGTGATGTCTTTTGGACTGACCAATGACCTAGAAATATTCATGTATTTGATGAACAACGTGTTCCAGCCTTATCTCGACTCATTCGTTATCGTGTTCATTGATGATATCCTAGTGTGCTCTAGTAGCTAGGAGGAGCACGCCCAATATTTGAGGGTTGTATTGCAGCGACTGAGGGAGGAAAAGCTCTATGCCAAGTTCTCTAAGTGCGAGTTTTGGCTCAGTTCAGTGGCGTTCTTGGGGCACGTGGTATCCAGTGAGGGTATTCAGGTAGTTCTGAAGAAGATAGACGCGGTTCAAAGTTGGCCCAGACCATCCTCAGCTACAGAGATTCAGAGCTTTCTTGGTCTAGCTGGTTATTACCGTCGATTCGTTAAGGGCTTCTCGTCTATTGCATCACCCTTGACCAAATTGACTCAAAAGGGTGCTCCTTTCAGGTTGTCGAACGAGTGTGAGGAGAGCTTTCAGAAGCTCAAGACTGCCTTGACCACACCTCCAGTTCTAGTTCTACCATCAGCTTCTGGTTCTTATACAGTATATTGTGATGCTTCTCGGTTCAGTATTGGGTGTATTTTGATGCAAGAGGGTAGAGTGATTGCTTATGCTTCACGCCAGTTGAAGCCTCATGAGAAGAATTACCCTATTCATGATTTCTAGTTGGCTGCCATTGTTCACGTGTTGAAGATTTGGAGGCACTATCTCTATGGTGTGTCTTGTGAGGTATTTACTGATCATCGTAGCCACCAACACTTGTGCAAACATAAGGATCTCAATGTGAGGCACCAGAGATGGTTGGAGTTGCTAAAGGACTATGATATTACAATATTGTACCATCCGGGAAAGGCCAATGTGGTAGCCGATGCATTGAGTAGAAAGGCAGTGAGTATGGGTAGTCTTGCATTCCTTCCTGTTGGTGAGAGACCCCTTGCAGTTGATGTTCAGATCTTGGAAACCGGTTCGTGAGATTGGATATTTCGGATCCCAGTCGGGTTCTAGCTTGTATAGTTTCTCGGTATTCCTTGTTTGATCGCATCAGAGAGCGGCACTATGATGATCCTCACTTGCTTGTCCTCAAGGACAGGGTTCAACACAGTGATGCCAGAGATGTGACTATTGGTGATGATGGGGTATTGAGGATGCATGGCCGGATATGTGTGCCAAATGTAGATGGGCTACGTGAGTTGATTCTGGAGGAGGCCCACCGCTCGCGGTATTCCATCCATCCGGGTGTCGCGAAGATGTATCAGTATCTGAGACAGCACTATTGGTGGAGGAGGATAAAGAAAGATATAGTGGGGTTTGTAGCTTGGTGTCTCAACTGTCAGCATGTCAAGTATGAACATCAGAGACCGGGTGGCTTGCTTCCGAGGTTAGAGATCCCGGAGTGGAAGTGAGAGCAGATAACCATGGATTTCATAGTTGGACCTCAACGGACTTCGAGGAAGTTCAATGCTATTTGGATGATTGTGTATCGGCTGACCAAGTCTGCACACTTCATGCCAGTTGGTACTACTTATTCTTCAGAGCGGTTGGCTGAGATTTACATCCGAGAGATTATTCGCCTTCATGGGGTGCTAGTTTCCATCATTTTAGATAGAGGCATGCAGTTCACATCGCTATTTTGGAGGGCCGTGCAGTGGGAGTTGGTAACTCAGGTTGAGTTGAGCTCAACATTCACCCTCAGACTGACGGGCAGTCCGAGCGCAATATTTAGATATTGGAGGACATGCTACGCGTTTGTGTCATTGAATTTGGGGTTGCATGGGACCAGTTTTTGCCGCTCGCGGAGTCTGCTTACAACAACAGTTATTAGTCGAGTATTAAGATGGCTCCGTATGAGGGTTTATATGGGAGGCGGTATAGATCTCCAGTGGGTTGGTTTGAGCCCGGTGAGGCTAGGTTGTTGGGCACTGACTTGGTTCAGGATGCTTTGGACAAGGTAAAATTGATTCAGGAGCAGCTTCGCACGGTGCAGTAGAGACAAAAGAGTTATGCCGACAGGAAGGTTTTTGATGTGTCTTACATGGTTGGTGAGAAGGCTTTGCTGAAGGTTTCACCCATGAAGAGTGTTATGAGGTTCCGGAAGAAGGGTAAGTTGAGCCCTCGGTTCATTGGGCCTTTTGAGGTACTTCAGAGGATTGGGGAGGTAGCTTACAAGCTTGCCTTGCCACCTTGCTTGTCGAGTGTGCATCTATTATTCCATGTTTCTATGCTCCGGAAGTATATCAGCGATCCGTCTCATGTTTTGAATTTCAGCACGGTTCAGTTGGATGGTGATTTGACTTATGACGTGGAGCCAGTGGCCATTTTGGAGCGGCAGGTTCGAAAGTTGAGGTCAAAGGATATAGCTTCAGCTATAGTGCAGTAGAGAGGTCGGCCCGTGGAGAAAGCTACTTGAGAGACCAAGCGGGAGAGACAGAGCAGATATCCACACCTATTTGAGGCTCCAAGTATGTTTCTAGACCCGTTCGAGGACGAACATTTGTTTAAGAGGGGGAGATGCAACGACTCGGCCGGTCATTTCAAGAGATGTAGCCCCGTTCCCCCATTTTCCCACTTTTTTTGTGTTCTACTGTTGTATTATGACTTATCGGGCTAGTTGGTTCGGGTCCGGAGTGATTTTAGAATGAGTTGAGACACTTAGTCTCTTATTTGAAAGCTTAAATTGGAAATGTTAACTAGATGTTTACGTATGTGTAAACGACCCCAGATTTGAATTTTGATGGTTCCGTTAGCTTCGTTAGGTGATTTTGGACTTGGGAGCGCGTCCAGATTGTGTTTTGGAGGTCTGTAGTAGAATTAAGCTTGAAATGCCAAAAGTTGGAAATTTGGAAAGTTTGACCGGGAGTGGACTTTTTGATATCGGTGTCGGATTGGAATTCTGGATGTTGGAGTAGGTCTATGCTGTCATTTATGACTTGTGTGCAAAATTTGAGGTCAATCGGAAGTGGTTTGATAGGTTCCGGCGTCGATGGTAGAATTTGGAAGTTTAGAAGTTCATTAGGCTTGAATCCGAGTGTAATTCGTGTTTTTGATGTTGTTTGGGGTGATTTTAGGATTTGACTAAGTTCGTATCAGGTTATAAGAATTGTTGGTATGTTTGGTTGAGATCCCGAGGGCCTTGGGGTGATTTCGGGTGGTTAACGACTTGATTTTGAGTTGAGGAAGCAGCTGAAGTGCTGCTGCTACTGGTGTAACCCCACTTGCGGAGTAGGCACCGCAGGTACGAGCCCGCAGAAGCGCGGCAAGGATCGCAGATGCGACCAAGGATGAGATGGGCAGAGGTCGCAGGTGCGAAGACACTCCCGTACCTGCGACGGTCGCAGAAGTGGACTTTAGGGCGCAGATGCGAGTGTAGACCGCAGGTGTGATGTGATTTCCGCACCTGCGATATGCATAGATGCGGTCTTGTGATCGCAGAAGCGGAGGTAGTGGCTTAAGTGACTTTCCACAAAAGCGATGTTTTGACCGCAAATGCGGATATAGAGCCGTAGGTGCGAAAAGCTTGGGCAGATCATATATAAACGAGACTTTGAGATTTTTCACCATTTTCACATTTTGGAACTCGAATTTTGGAGGATTTTGAGGAGGATTTTGAAGTGATTGCGGTGGTAAGCTCCTTGTGCCTATTTATCTTCAATAATGGTGTTTCCCTACTGACTTTACACCTAGTTGGTGAGTTTTTGAGGTGAAATTTGGGAGATTAGGGCTCGAGAATTGTAGAGTGAATTTTTGGGATTTGGAGGGGCAAATGGTGTCGGATTTTTATAAATTTAGCATGGTTAGACTCGTGAATGAATGTTATTTCGGGTTTTGTGACTCTTGTCGGATTTCGAGATGTGGGCTCGGGGGCCGGGTTAAGCCAATTTTGGGGGCTCTAATTTAGTAGCTTTCTTGTGGAATTGATCCCTTTAGCCTATATTAATTGTATTGTACTGCTTTTGGCTAGATTGGGGACGTTTGGAGACCGATTTGAGAGGCAAAGGCATTACGGAGTAGAGATTTGCTCGGTTTGAGGTAAGTAACGCTTTTAAAGTTGGTTCTCAGGGTTCGAAACCCCAAATTTTGTGTTATGTGATTAGTATTGAGGTGACGCACATGCCAAGTGACAGGCATGTGGGTGTGTACCGTTAAAATTGCGACCTAGTTGGTTCTATGTATAGCGACTCTATCTTGTTGATATTTGTGTTTTCATCATGATATAAAGCAGTTGAGCTATCAATTATGCTAGATATCATGTTTAGGCTTTATGCCGATACTGTTGGGACCCATAGTGGTCGTTTCTTGCTGTCATCTTACTGATTTTATTGATATTTCGTACTCAGTCATGTACATGCATTTCATATCACGTTTCAGTCTCAGTTGTTATCTATTGATACATCATATCATTGTTTCGGGCTAGTTTTCCCGTGAGTGAGACTGGAGAGATTGATGACTGAGTGAGGCCGAGAGACTGATTATGAGTGACAGCTATGAGATCGTGCTACACGCCGCAGCGGTTATACTGAATTGTGATAGCGCTTGGGCTGTAGGAGCCTCACCGGAGTCTGTACACACCCCCATTGAGCGCGGTTGATATGATTGAGGGATGGATCTCCCCTGGACATGGATCTTGTCCGAAGTACTTGATACCCAGAGGTGGATCTTCTCCACAGGGCTAGATTGCCCTTCCTCACTATTGGGTGCTATAGTCTATGATGTATATGTTTCAGGATGGATCTTCCTTGGGCCGTATAGGCCATATACAGTACCGAGTGGTTGAGCATTTGAGAGTGTGAGTACATGAGGCTAACATCATAATACCTCCTATACTGCATGTGCATTAGCATGTAGAGATAGCAGGATCATATTCCTTACACTGTTCGGATTTCTTTTACTTTACTGTTTTGAGCTATCTATTTAATTTGAATAGCATGCCTATGTTTTTGCACAGTTATTTCTATTTTGTGTGTATTGGTTAAGTTCGTCACTACCTTTCTGTCCAAAGTTTGGACTTGTTACTTACTGAGTTGGATGTACTCACGTTACTCCCTGCACCCCGTGTGCAGATCTAGGCGATTCTGGTCACGGCGACGGTTGTTGATTGAGGCTTCAGAGTTGGAGACTATCAAGGTAGTTGCACGGCGTTCGCATGCCTTGACTCTCCTTCTTTATCATTAGTTGTATTTCCAGTTTATTTCTATAGACACTGTAGTGGACTGTATCTTGATTCAGACGCTTATGTACTTAGTGACACCCCGATTTTGGGTTGGATTGTATCGTATTTTTGGGTTTATTCTGTTTCAAAAAGGGTTTTTATTGTTAACCGCTTCTGTCTTTATTTTTCAAAGTTATTCTTACTGTGATGAGTTGATAAGTTGAGGCAGGCGTAGTTCTAGGATAGGCGCCATCACGACAGTTGATTTGGGTCATGACAATGTGGGGGTAGTTGCATGGCAAGACCGTATAGTGAGATCCAGATCCTGCTAAACAATTTTACTGCTAATGATAATAATTGGCAAGGAGATGGGGAACCACGAAGAGCACTTAAACAAAAGGCAGCAGGTGTTATTGAGCTTGACGATCTCTCAACCATGAGGGCAAATATAGCGAGATTAGCAAATCAGATGAATAAAATGACAATGCACCAAGCACAACAGATGCAGCATGTGCAACAGATGTCTACTTGCTGCGAATTATGTGCTGAAGGTCACACGAGTGATATATGCCTTGTGAATCCTGAATCGATCTACTATGTGGGGAAACAAGCTAGAGGGCCGATGAATCAAAATGCTCAATATGGTAACACATACAATCCGAACTGGAGGAATCATCCTAACTTCTCTTGGGGTGGAAATCAGAATATCAGGCCTCAAGCTAATTACAATCAGCCACCTAAACCTCCACAGCAAGCAGAGTTGAGTTTGACTACATGATGAAAAAGCTCTTAATGGATAATTAGAAAGTTATGGCTGACAATCAACAATTGCGCATAGAGTTCAGAAATCTAGAGAGGCGGTTTGGGCAAATGGCTAACAATCAGAATATTAGACCTGCTGGAGCTCTCCCGAGTGACACTGATCCTAATCCTAAGGCTCAAGTCAAACGGTTACCTTTAGAAATGGAAGAGTATTAGAAGAAGTTCCAGAGAAAAAGAAGTATACAACTAGTCCTAACGAGAATTAGTTCCTAAGCCAATTGAGGAGAAGGAGAAAGAGAACAAAGGATCAGAGCCAGTAATTATGACAAGGCCACCACATCTGTTTCCACAAAGACTGCAAAAGCAAAAAGATGGCGCTAAGTACAAGAAATTCTTAGATATTTTGAGCCGAGTGCGTGTGAATTTGCCTTTGTTGGAAATTTTGCAGGAAGTGCCTAAGTATGCGAGGTATCTTAGAGATATTGTGGCAAACAAGCGAAGACATACAGAGTTTGAAACAGTTGCACTTACTGAAGAGTGCAATGCTAGATTTCAGAGTAAACTTCCTCCTAAGTTGAAGGATCCTGGGTGTTTCAGAATTCCTCTGTCTCTTGGAAAACAAGAAGTTGGTAGAGCCCTGTGTGATTTAGGGGCTAGTATAAATTTGATGCCATCCTCTTTGTTTAAGCAACTCGGATTGGGGGTGCTTAGACCTACTACAATCACTTTATAGTTCGCAGATAGGTCACTAGTTATACCAGAAAAATTATTGAGGATGTGTTAGTTCGAGTGGGAAAGCTTATTCTTCCTGCTGATTTTATTGTTCTTGATTACAAGGAAGATGAGTTACCCATTATTTTGGGGCGACCATTCTTAGCTACTAGTGGAGCGATTATTGATGTTAGGGAAGGGAAGTTGAAGATGAGAGTTGACGATGAGTAAATAACTTTTGATCTGTACAAGGCACTTAAGCTCCCTAAGCATTATGAGTACTTGTGCGTGATTACTGTGGTAGAACTGAAGGGGATAGAGCATAGTCCTTATGTGAATTGTAGTGATTCGGATGGGACAACTGAGTTAGAGGAGGTGGTGTTGCAAGCTGAGTGTGTAAGGATGATTGAGAAAAGAGCCAGAGATGAAAGAGGGGTCCTTCTGAGGGCGTGTAAAAAGGCTAGACTTAATGGGAGAAAGAAGAAGAGAAAGCGCCCAGCCTGAGCAAAGTAGCAGTGTCGTGTCGCGACGTTAAATCAGGCACTTGTTGGGAGGCAACCCAGCTTTACTGCTTTCTTTTAGTTTTGATTTTTCTTCTTATTGTATTATTTTTGTAGTGTCTGTTTTGATTTTGTAGGATTTTAAACATAGGGAGTAAAGTAGTTGGAAGTGTGCAAAAGTGAGCTACATGGTGAGAACTAAGTGTGGGGTGCCCACACAAAGGACCATGCCTGGGAAAAGTCTGAGTACCTCGTGGGCCGCTATTGCATCGGCCTTCGGCCTTTCAGGGAGTTTCTTGTCCACCATCGTTATTGTTTTGCTTTATTTGTGCATTGGGGAAACTGCACTCTTTTAAGTGTGGGGTGGGAGAATTTTTCTGAATAATTAATAGTAGTGTGTTAGAAAAAAGTTAACTTCTTGTTGTTGTTTTCGTAGTTGTTTAGTATAGCTCCAAAAAAACCAAAAAAGTAGAAAAATGGGACTTTTCCCGACGACGGATCTCATTCAACTGGTTTCTTGAGGGATTTAAGTCGAAAGAAAAAGGACAAAAAGATTTTCTTTTGTTAGGTAGTGTAATAAGTCCCCCTTGGTTTTTCTTTGTGCCGCGATTCTTTTCCAAGGGTTTTGTTTGAACTAGGTGTAGCTAGATTTCTTTTTTTAGGAATAGAAGCCATTGTGCTGTGTTTTGGAATGAAGAAATATCTCTTGACTTTTTTATGCCTTGAGAATAGTGAGTACTTTGGCTGTGATGCTTAGGCTCAGTTTTTGACTCTTAATTGTAGGATCTTAACTTTGCTTCCTTTGACTAGAGTGTCTTGATGAGTCCAATGCGGAGTGAATTATGTGCCATGTGTGTGTGAGGTTTGTGTGTTGTTCTTGTCACGACCCAAACCAATGGGCCGTGACGGGTGCCTGAATCCTACATGTCGAACATTCTTAAGCATGCGTTTAAGATATAAACATGAATAACATACGTGAGGGAGACCTATCCAAAAGATATATGTACATATACATGAGGAATACAGTGGGCGAGCCGGCAAGGCTGCTATAGACAACTATATACCCAAAACTCAAAGCCGACAAGGCCACATACTATCCAACTATACATACTGTCTACAGACCTCTAATAGAAAATACAACTGCGAAAGGACGGGACTGGGCCACGTCATGCCCATATATGTATACAAGCATATTGTACCAAAATCAAAAGTAGCTCCGGATCAAGTGGAGCACGCCAACTCTTGCTGATCAAGGATCCTAAGCAGGGGGACCTTTAGCTTGCCTACCTGCAATCGCGGGCATGAAACGCAGGCCCCGAAAATAGGGCGTTAGTACGAATAATTTACTGAGTATGTAAGGCATGAAAATCAGTACATAAGAGACATAGATGAAACATGGAATAAGGAATTCCGCCTGTAAGTCTAAATGGCTTAGCAAATCCCGAAACAGTTATAATATCATGCACGTGCGTGTAAATGTCGTGTCATGCATAGGTATAGGTGTACATAACATCATCAAGCCTCTGAGGGCATCCCATCATATCATCTCGGCCACTGTGAGCAAAATCATCAACATATACCAACTGATCAGGTAGTGGTGCGTATATAACGCCGTAACCTTTTCCCATATTCCATATACATATATATACATATAAATACGCATATATAACGCCATCTGGTCATGGGTCAATGTACATGTATAAATGAATGAAATACATAAAAATATGTTAATAATCTCAACATTCCTTTCGGATAAACTTTATCATCTGCGTATTATTCTGAGACCCGTGAATAGAAGATATAATAATATGTCACATGGGGAATCAAGAACATGGTGACCTCTAGTATTTCTATGAATAGAATTATTTATGAAAGCTATGCGTTTGCTCGTTTCTTTTTTGTATCATTCGGATCATGCCAAAAAGAAAGAAGGGATAGCCTTAACATACCCGGAGTAGGGAAAAATCCGTATGATGTTCTTGGAAAAGGTTGCACCGTACTCCTTTAGAACCGCAAAATTTCATGTTGCTACTGTGCTAAGAAATCTTGTTGGTCAAAGAAGTCACGTTGTAGTGTCTTTGTAGGAACTTGTAGGAATTTGTAAGAAGTTATGCTGCTAATGTGCTGAAGCTCACGTTTTTTTATTGTAGTAATTGTAGGAATCTGATTGTAATGGTTGAGAATGAAATGTTGTTTGTATTCAAAATCCTCGAAATGAAGTGTCTTGAAATAAATATGCTATGTTGCCATCTAGTCACAAATGACCAAGAATCATTTGTTTGGTTAGTGTTTTGCTGCCACGTGGGGGTGGGGGGTGGGGGGGATTTTAATCTTTATCGAACTTATTAGTTAATCAGGTAATGTCCCGTTACCCGGTAATTAATCAATTACCCGCATAATTAAGAATTATCTCAAATTACCTAAAATACTACTCATTTTTAATATGCTTTATACATCATACTATCACGGTCATATGGTACCTTGTATGGTACTAGTCCATAAATATCGTGTATTATAGCTCGGACCGTATCTTATCCTAAATCGACAACCTTCAATGAAACTCATTTTCTTTAATTCGTGTACCCTTTATCCTTCATGGAACTTACTTATCGCTTGTTATAAATAGCATAAATACGTTAAACTCAAGATAATCTCATCCCCGAGTCTACGTTGATTAACTGAAGGTGAAACTTTAAAGTACGAAAACGCGAGTTGTAACAGTTCTGTGCTTCGCATTTGATGTCTAGAACATGCCCCGTGCGTTTGCAAAGCAAAATAGTAGTTTTGTTCAGTCTTGGAAGTGATATAGGCGTTTCTTTATTGAGCCATATATATATTTTACGCGCCTAATTATTATGTATCGTAGTTAACCCCTTTGAGCCTGTAATCCTGTTTCTTTGGCAACCACATTACAAGTCTTACTCATTTGTTTGAATTAACCATCTATTTGAACTTTTTCACCTCTCACGAGCACTTGAATTGTTAGGAACTTTGTAAAAGTTAAAGTGTGGGGTGGTTGGTTCGGCTTTTGAGTGGAACTAATAAAATAAGAAGAAAGGTGCACTGTTTTGAATATGTAAGAGCCACTTGAATTTGAAAAGAAAAAGAAAAGAAAGAAAAAAAATAGTTGTATTGCGGTGAAAAATATTCTTTGATAGTCGTGACTCTTGATGTAATTGTGCTTAAATAAGTATGGAGTTAATGTATATTAATGTAAAGGTGGAGTTATGGTTTCACATAAGTGTGGTGTTTTTAACGTTAAAGTGTATGTATTAAAGTGCTAAGGGAGGTGTAGTCACTCTTAGATCTAAATGTATCCTACCCGTCCCGCAGACTATACAACCAATTAAAGTTCTACTTGATCCTAGACTAAATGAGCTCGATTAGTAGAGTGGTACACTACGGGCAAGCCTATGGTTGTGATGACCCAAAAGGTCATCACTTGTTTTAGAAATAAATTCTGTGATCCGAGGCCTTAAAACCTCCTCTTTGTCTCCCCTCGATTTGCATGCGCAGTCCGGACGCGTATCGGGAAAGCCATTATGTGAAAATCTGTGAAAAATGATAAATTTCGCTTTCAAAATGAATTTAGGTTGACTTCGGTCAATATTTTTGGTAAACGGACCCGGACCCGTAATTTGACGGTCTTGGAGGGTCCGTAGGAAAATATGGGACTTGGGCGTATGCCCGGAATCGAATTCTGAGGTCCCAAGCCCGAGAAATGAATTTTTAAAGAAAATTGTTTTCTGGAATATATATGAGTTTTTGGAAATGAAAGATGTTTGAAATTTATGGTATCGGGCCTGTAATTTGGTTCCGGAGCCCGGTACAAGTTTGAAATAATAATTTGGTTGAATCTGAAAAATTTGGTAAAGATCAGAATTTGTTTGGTATAAAACGGACATAAAGTTGAGAAATTGGAAATTTTGGTGTTCTTGAATGATTTCATGAATTTTGGGGTTTAATTCATAGTTGTTGATGTTATTTTGATGATTTGATTGCACGAGCAAGTCCGTATGATGTTTTTAGGTTGGTGTGCATGTTTGGTTTGGAACCCTGAGGGCTCGGGTGAGTTTTGGATAGGCCACGGAGTGAAATTTGAACTTGGGAATTGCTGGTATGTTGCAGGCCTGCAGGCTTCGCAAATGCGAGAATTATGTCGCAAATGCGATGAGCCCAGGACCAGCACTACCTCGCAAATGCGAGGTACCCTTCGCAAATGCGAAGTCTTCTGAATGTGCCAGTTGTCGCAAATGCGACATTCCCATTGCAAATGCGAGTTCTCAATCGCGAACATCCAATCGCAAATGCAAAGAAAGCAGGCTTCTGAAGGGTTCGCAATTGCGAACCCTGGTCGCAATTGCGACATCTGCAACCTGCATAATCTTAACTTAGACGCATTTTCAACCATTTTTACAACCTTTTCAAAACCTAAACACCTTTGGGCGATTTTTCAAAGACAACTATTCTTCCAAATCAATTGTAAGTCATTTCTAACTCGTTTTCTTTAATCTCTAACATCTTTTACATGATTTCAACTCAAAATCAAGGGTTTTCATGGGGGAAATTGGGTGTTTTGGGTAGAACTTAGGATTTTCGAATTTTGGGGATTTGGACCTCGATTTGAGGTCCGATTTCAAAACAAATTATATATTTGAGTTCGTGGGTGAATGGGTAATCGGGTTTTGGTTCGAGCCTCGGGTTTTGACCATGTGGGCCCGGGGTCGATTTTTGACTTTTGGGAAAAACATTAGAAAATCTATTTTCATGCATTAGAATTGATTCATTTAGCATTTATTGATATAGTTAAGTAACTTGTGGCCTAGATACAAGCGAATTGGTGGTAGAATCAAGAGGTAAAGCGGTAGTTGAGGCTTGAATTGTGTTCGTGGCATCGAGGTAAGTGTTTGGTCTAACCTTAGCTTGAGGGATTAGGAGTTGTGTCTTATTTGCTATGTGTTAATTGTGGAGTACGACGTATAGGCATGGTGACGACTATCTATACGTCGGTGTCTAGCATGCCTGTGAGTCTTGTATTGTAATTGTTGTGACTCCGTCGTGGTTTGCTTAATATGATCTATCATTATTGTTCCCTTGCCGGGATGTTGTTGCTATATTATGGTTCCCTTGCCGGGATGTTGTTGTTATATTATGGTTCCCTTGCCGGGATGTTGTTGTTATATTATTGTTCCCTAGCCAGGATGTTGTTGTTGTATTATTGTTCCCTTGCCGGGATGTTGTTGTTATACTACTGTTCCCTCGCCGAGATTCTTTTATAATTGGTGTGGATATATGAAATGGGAGCGGGTTACACGCGTGCAACGGTAACATATGAAATGGGAGCGGGTTGCACGCGTGCAACGGTAACATATGAAATGGGAGCGGGTTTCACGCCTGCAACGGTAACATATGAAATGGGAGCGGGTTGCACACCTGCAACGGTAATATATAAAATGGGAGCGGGTTGCACGCCTGCAACGGTACTATATGAAATGGGAGCGGGTTGCACGCCTGCAACGGTACTATATGAAATGGGAGCGGGTTGCACGCCTGCAACGGTACTAAATGAAATGGGAGCGGGTTGCACGCCTGCAACGGTACTATATGATTTGGGATCGGGTTGCACGTTTGCAACGGTATCACATGTCTACTTTTCCTTATTTCCTTATCTTTTGCTGGTAGTTGAATTATGGCGTTCCTTGCTTTTCTCTATTGGTTTCTGTTGTTGCCTGATATACCCCGCAGCATATCCTTCCCTCCTATGTTTTACTGCAAATATTTTCCTTTATATTCCGATGTACATGATTTAACTGCACAGGTTTATTTGGTAGTCTGATCCTAGCCTCGTCACTACCTCGCCGAGGTTAGGCTAGGCACTTACCAGCACATGGGGTCGGTTATGCTGATACTACACTCTGCACTCTTTTGTGCAGATCCCGGTGCTATAGCTTTCGGACCGCAGTGAGGTTGCTGCTTCCAGTGCATCAGGCGACCCGAGCTAGTCCTGCAGGCGTCCGCAGGACTTGGTGTCTCCTTCTATCTTTTCATTCTGTTTCTTTCATGTATTCCAGAGATAGTGTTGTTTTAATCTTTCAGACCTTTATTTGTACTATTCCTAGACAGTTGGTGAAATTGTGACACCAGATCTGGGTAGCTTTTGGTTATGGAATTGTGTTGGAAATATTTAAATCGTTACATTTATTTTCTTCCGCTTATTTAATTCCGCTATTTATATGACGTTGTTCACCATTGTCGAAGGATTAAAACATAAGAAAAAGGTTAAGTAATTGGAACAATTGGCTTGCCTAGCTTCCATTAGTAGGCGCCATCACGACCCCCGAGGGTGGAAAATTCGGGTCGTGACAATGGTGCATCTTTTGTGGCATACGAATGTTATTTTTGAGAGTGAGTGAATTCTTCTATCTTGAGTTCCTAATTGTTCTTTAATTATATTGCGTGTGGAACTACTCTCATTTGTTGTGTGACTCCACTTGATTCTTGAAGGAAAGGTAATGTCATTGATATCTATGTTAGAGTAAGCGAGTGAGTTATGAGTAATGCGTGTTACTTGTGAGTTAATTCTTGAGGTGAAGATGTTACACATTCTTGTGCCTAGTCTATTTTAAATATTCTTGGTGTGGTGAGTTAGGAGAATTGTTAAAAATACCGTGTCTATATAAAGTGTAGTTTGATTGCTCGAGGACGAGCAATGGTTTGAGTGTGGGGGGTTGATGATATGCTATAATTACTTATTTTAGTCGCTTATTACACTCTTATTTATTGCACTTCAATTGAGTTTGAGCTTTAATCGCTGGTGTTTTGCATAAATGTGTGTTTTATGCATTGTAGGAGTGATTCCGATCTATGTAGATGTTAATGGAATGAATACAAGCTATTCTGGAGCTTTGAAGTCTGAGTAAAAGCACAAGGATTAAGTTGGGATCGTGTTCGGGGATCAACGGATGATAGTTCACTTTAAGAACGAAACGAAGAAACGAGCAGGCATACTGCGCATTGTCCAGTAAAATCACATAACCTTTCGCTTAGAAATCCGTGGACTCCACAATATATCGTTGGAAAGCTATTTAAAAGGGATACAACTTTCACGTTTCACATTTGCCAAATTACTATAGAAGTGGCGCATGGGGTGGCACGTAGCGTGCCGCGACTACCTATTTTGCTCCTGCCTCGAAATTGCAAGGTTCCTAATAAACTCCACTACCACGCCGCGTGGAGAGTCGCCCCGTGCGGCGCACCTATGTAAATTTTACAGAGTCAGAATTCTATTTCGCGCAGGAAAAGGTGTTTCGTCTGGGCCTGACTCTACTTTGTATAAATACATGTAAAAGCATTATTTTTGAGACTTTTGACACACCTTAGACCTAGGGAGACTATTTTGGAAGGGAGAAGACATTTGGAGCATTCTTTGGAGGAGAAAATCATCGAGTTCTTCTTTCTTTCCTCTTTTCTTTGTAATTTGTTTATGCAAAATACTTGGAAAAATATTACTACGAACATGAGTGGCTAAGCACTCTAGTTTCTAGGGTTGTGGTTGACATGATTATTAATGTTTGTTAATTACATCTTTGTTAATTCGTATTATCATCTTGTAGTTGTTTCTATAATTCTAATTTTAACTTGTGAATTGTTGTAGCTACCAATTCACCATACTATCTATGCTATGCTTGGAAAAGCCGTGTTTAGATTAGAGTAGAATTAAAGAGAGCTTAATTCTGAACCCATGGCTCAGGGAAAGAGTTTGCGGTTAGGATAGGAATATACCTAACAATCTTGTTTAGTTGAATACCATATTATATTCGTTCATGATAGATTCAAGACCATAGGAATATAGGGTTGATATATTATGGATAGACCGATATTATTATGGGAACATGCTACTTATATAAACGATCCGGTCAACTAGCAATCATAGATAATCTGGATTAACGAGTGTGATTATTGAACATAATAGGATTGATAAACCAACCACAACCCTGGAATCTTCATCTCCTCTGAATTAAAGTCTTATCATACCTATTTGCATTCTTGTTGATTTAGTTGTTACTTGTTTAATTTCCACAATAGTAGATTAATAGAAAAACATCACTCTTGATTATCTTGGACAATTAGCTGATTTTAGTTTGTTTAGTTAACGATCAATCTAAGTCTGTGTGGGTTCGACATTCGACTTTTGAGTCACTTTATTGCTTGACAACCACGTATACTTGCGTGTGTGTTTGGTCCCAAAAGACTTCACCCTTCTTTCTACCTGAAGTACTAGCACATCTATCTAGTAAAGTCATATAATACTGCAGTCTGTCTTTTCCACTAGTACAGTTCCCCCTAATATGAATAAAACCAGCCTCTGCCTCATACCAAAGTGGCCCAATGCCACTATGCTAAGGCATTTCAGACCCGTAGGTTTGTGCAACACCATGTACAAGCTTACCACTAAGATCATTGCTAATAGAATCAAGCATATTCTACGACACATCATTGGGCCTCTCAGGCCAGCTTCCTAGCAAACAGAAGGAAATCAGACAACGCCATTGTGGTCAAAGAGTACATAACTCATTTCTAGAAAATTAAAGGAAAGACTACCAATATGATCCTAAAAGTGGACTTAGAAAAAGTTTTTGACAGACTGGAGTGGTCTTTCATCAGAGACTCACTCTTCTTTTTAAACTCTCCCATTAAAATAATCGCTTTGATTTTGTCTTGCCTTTCTTCAAGCTCTATCTCCATCATAGCCAATGGTACTCAGACTAGCTACTTCACCTAGCATGGGTATGTCACGACCCAAAATCCACTAGTCGCGATGGAACCTAACCCAACCCGCTAGATAAGCCAACTAATAACTATCCAATTCCAATAATATAAATAAGACAGTTAAACAAAGAAATTTTCTGAATCATATACATTTCCCAAGGACTGGTAGTACAAATCATGAGCTTCCAAGAATACAATTTACAAAGATGATATGAAGTAAATACATCTTCTGTTTGAAAAGTACATAAACAGAGTTTTATGAATCTAAGGCTACCATGAACAAGAGGTAGCTACAACAGGAACGCAGGTACATCTTCAATCCCAGCTCTCGTCGATCACAGCAACATCATCAGTCAACATCTGCACGCAAGGTGCAGAAGTGTAGTATGATTACAACCGACCCCATGTACTCAAAAGTACCAAACCTAACTTTAGGTTGAAGGTAGTGGCGAGCTAACACAAGGTCGTGTCCAATACCAATATTCCGCAACAGTTCATAACAACATAGTATAAGTAATAAAAGAGGTATATCAAATATAAAATGCTCAGCTCGTCGGCAGTTCAAAAAGAATAGGCATGCTTTTCAAGTATCTTAGTGAAAACCCAAATCTTTTACAGAAAATTTGCCAAAAATACGTGTAAGTTTGAAAATTGTGATTTTTCCCAAAAATCCTTTAAACAATAAGTAAGATGTTTCATTTTCAGATAGCATGAGGAAAGTACATCTCTATGCCTACATGTCAAGATACAGGTAAAATCATAAATGTCACCAAACCGGGTAGTAGAAGGAAATGCATCTCTATGCACGTATCTCAATTACGCCTGTCAAAGGAAGTGCCTCTCAATGATAAACTCGTGTACTCACTCTCTCAGAATACTCACTCTCACTGTCTCGCTTTCTCTCTTACCGTGCTCTATACACAGCACACTCAACCACTCAGCACTATACAATACTCATTGCGGCGTGCAACCCGATCTACATATACATAGCCATAAGGCTTGTTGCAGCGTGCAACCCGATCCATATATAAATAGCCATAAGGCTCGTTGCGACGTGCAACCCGGTCCTTATATAAATAACCACAAGGCTTATAGCGGCGTGCAACCCAATCCGTATACATATATATAATCAACTGCGCTCACTGGGGGTGTGTAGATTCCGGAGGGGCTCCTTCAGCCCAAGCACTATATCACTGCGGCGTGCATCCTGATCCAATAAAATGTAATCAATATAACATGTTGCGGCGTGCAGCCCGATACCAAAGTATCACTCTTACTCAAGCCCTCGGCCTCACTCAGTCATCAATCTCTCCAGTCTTACTCACGGGCTCACAATATCATGAAACTAGCCCGACAACAATGATATGATGTATCAATAAATAACAACTGAGATTGAGATATGATATGAATGCAAGAATATGACTGAGTACGAAATATCAATGAAATAAGTGAAATGATAGTAAGAAACGACCACTATGTGTCCCAACAATATCGGCATAACGCCTAAGAATGATATCTAGCATGATTGACAGCTCAAGTACTTAATAACAAGGTGAAAATACAGATATCAACAAAATAGGGCCACTATACAGTGCCATGGAAACAACGGAGGCACAATTCACAGGGTGCACGCCCACGCGCCCGTCACCTAGCATGTGTGTCACCTCCATACCAATCACACAACACGTAATTCGGGGTTTCATACCCTCAGCGCTAAGTTCAGAAGAGTTACTTACCTCGAACAAGCCAATTCCAATGCCAAGCAATCCAAGCGATGCTCTAAAAATGCCATCCTGTGCGTTCCGACCTCCGAATGGTTCGAAACTAACCAAAAACAACTCAAATACATCAAACAATGCTAAAGGAACCAATCTCGATCGAAAAAGATCAAATCTTGAATCAAAAGCCCAAACTTGGCCAAAAGGTCCAACCTAGGCCCGCACCTCGGAACCCAACAAAACTCACAAAATCCGTTTACCCATTCAATTACGAGTTCAATCATACTAATTTCATCCAATTCCGACTCCAAATCGATATTTAAAACTCAATTATTCACTTTAGAAAAGTTTTTGATAAAAACCCTAATTTTCCAATAAAAATATGGAATAATTCAAAAATAAACTTCTGTGATCATATTAAAATACAAAAGTTGTAGTTGGATACTGACCCCCATGAAAAGATGAGAAGAACGCCGCAGAAATTACCTCAATCGGAGCTCTAGAACTCAAGATATACTCAAAATACCAAAGAACGCAGTCTGTTTTTTTTTATACATAGGGATTTTCACTTTAGCGACAAAAACTCCGCACCTGCACATTTCCTCTCTTCTCCGACACTAAAATGAGCATAACTCCCTCATACAATGTCCAAATTTGACGATTCATTTTTCTATGGCTCCGTAATTACGATACAGATATAATGCTTCAATTAAAACAGAAATTAGAGCTCATTTGCTTACTGTGGTACCATTTATGCTTGAAGAAATAACGTCGAAACATAAAATATGAGCGCAACACAACCCAAACCTATCCGAAACTCACCCGAGCCCCTCGAGACCCCATCCGAACATGCAAACAAGTCCAGTAACATAATACGGACCTACTCAAAGCCTCAAATCACGCATAACAACATAAAAATGATGACTCGCACCTCTAATAGAACTTAATGAACTTTTAAATTTTCATAACTCGTGCCGAAACATAGCAAACCAACCCGGAATGAACCCAAATTTTGCACACAAGTCCCAAATGACATAACAAAGCTATTCCAACTCTCGGAACCACAATCCGATCCCGATATCTACAAAGTCAACTCTCGGTCATACTTTTGAACTTTCCAAACCTTCAAATTTATAATTTTCGCCAATTTCTGCCAAACCTTCTAGAAATATCCAAATGCAAATCGGGCCATACGCCCGAGTCCAAATCACCTTCCGGACCTACCGAAACCATCAAAACTCTATTCCGGGTCAAATTCACAAAAAGTCAAACTTGGACAACTTGGTCAACTCTCCCAATTTAAAGCTTCAACAATGAAATCCATTCTTCCAATTCGATTCCGAATAACCTGAAAACCAAAACCGACGATTCACATAAGTCATAATACATCATACAGATCTACTCATGCACGCAAACTACCGAGCAAAGTGCAATTGCTCAAGACGACCGGTCGGGTCGTTACATCCTCCCCCACTTAAACATACGTTCGTCCTCGAACGTGCCAAGAGTTGTTCCCAAAGACATCAACCGCCGTATAACCTTACCATGCAAATACCCGGTGGTGATCCCACGTCACCCTATCCCATATAGGTCTGCTAACACAACATAACTGAAATTTCCTAATTCAACCTAACCCATAAGCCTTAGAATCAAATTTCCACATCATAAATTTCCTATAAGATCAGACTCTCGCATCTACACACCGTATAAGTCTGAACAAGCTGTACCAAGCTGGACCATACCCCAAGATGCAATCACATGATATACCACATAACTCAAATACTCGTAGCAGTGATTTCTAATCACAGTAGTTGCATAAAGCAACTCAATACCGGTAATAAAACTCATGTCAAACAAAACCTCATTCTAAAATTGTTGTACACTATCGATGCTAAATGAAACATGCAACTAATAACCATTCATTAGATCAACAAGTCATGGAGCTCGCTCTTCTAGGCAAAAACTATAGCAAATTTCTAAGCCAATCAACAACAACATCCTTCCAACTATACCACAATCAGATTCGATAGCACCTAACCATTCTAGTGACATGTCACATCAATACAATCTCAAGCCACAACCCGTGCAATCTGTGCACCAATGAGCAACATTCCAATGCACTAAATCCTAGAAAATGACTCAAAAGAGGAAACTGTCCTGCAAGATTAACAAGTACCGCCACAACGAAATGCTGAAAATCCATCACACACCGTAGAATCGTAACACACGAATCTATCACAAACGATCATACCTCACATGACCCCGCTGCAATGCGTGACCCTATCTAAACGCTGGTCCATATTATATACATCGAGCCACCCTGCTCAAAATCGATAACCACGCGAAATTCGACATCAATTACCCATAGTTCATTACCGTAACCACGGAGAAGCAAATGACACAATGCCACACCAAACCCGAAAGAACATAACCAAAATACGCACCCTATCATGCAATACCCAAATACCCATCTCGCTCAAATTCTGCTATAAAGCTCCAATAGAACCGCACCATGTGTGTATATAACCAGCGAATCACCTTATCTGATCCCAACTCCAACCCCCGAATGCCTAACACATCTCTCATGAATGATCATCCCACGAGGAATACTTCTCTAATTCTTTCGTGCCACATAGCAATATCTGAATATCAGCAGTCGATCAACCAGGAGAGTACCACAATACCAATGAAGTATCCATAGATCAAAACACAGTGCGCCTTCTAAAATGTATACTCTCCTCAAGCAATACCAAATGGTAATATCATTCACTTAGTCATCTGAAACCGTCCATGTTGTTTATGAGTTTTATGACCTTCCCTTCAAAATTGAACTGCGATTCCGCTCACGTAAATATCAATCCCACATAACACACCGCATATACCATGCCATCATATGAAAAATACGAGAATCATAGTCCACTCTGAGTCATAGCAAACTATATACTCAACTAGTTAGAAACCTTCCACTTGATCTAATCCAGGAGAAAATCTCTATTCGCAACATATTCCACACACCGGTAGGAAATATACACCTCGAACCATGGTAGTAACCATTGAAAACTCTTCGAAACCTATTTTCACATAATCAAGCCATCAAAACTAAATCTCTCTAACTCAACCAAGCCATGCAGGCTGCCAAAACCCAAGAGCATTGCCACGAAGCACCTGTAAAAACCCACCACATCATAATGTCACGCCCCAACCTCGGAAGGCGCGACCAGCGCTCAATCGAGTAACCCAACTGAGCAAGCCTTATTAACACTTTCTACCCAACTCAATAAGATTAAGGAAACCATGCTTTCGTTTATTTAGACAATAGCAAAATCGAACATTCACATTGTTAATTAATTTTTATATTACAAATCTTAAATCATGGCTAAGTTTCCAAGATTTCATACAGTCATAGTTTAAAAGAACTAGGGTATAGACTTACAACACAGTTCATTGACCTATCCAACACCCATACATAACCCACACAAACGTCTACGGAGCCTCTATGGATACAAAAGACAATTATGACAACGCCGGCAACAAGGCGCCGGCTATACCTCAAAAGTGGAAGTCTACAACAAAAGATGTACAACATAACCCCTTGAAGTAAAAAAGGGCTCACCAAGACTTGAGAGGAGGACACTCCGCTACGCGCGATCGGCACTGTCCGCTATAGAGCCACCTACATTCATTTAAAAATGTAGCGCCCCCAGCAAAAGGGACGTTAGTACCATGGAATAGTACTAGTATGTATAACTAAACAACATCTAGTTAGAAAGAGCTATCATACAAGAATAAGGAAATCACAAGTATAACTCAAAAGCTTTAAACGATCACCACATCATCAAATAAAAGAATCATACAACTTTCACATAATTTTCCATTGCTTCTAGTTTAGGGCATTTCATATTGTTCATCATTATTCGCAATACCACCGCTATCTTGAGCGGAGTCCGATCTCGACCCAATCGGCTAAGTTGCCTCAGACATATACCTCAATCACAATCTCATTTTCCTTTTCCAGAATTCAATATCAACACAATACCACGTGTGCGGCATGGCATCTGATCTCGGCCCGATCGGCTAGGCCGCCCTACCAAGGCGTTGTTCCTTTCTCATTAATCATCTCGTTTCAATCTTTGTTTCACATATCTCAATTCATAGTAACTTGGGGCCACAATTGTCACATCATTCTTGGCACTAGGCCACATTTCACAACATTTCCATCTTCAATGTTAGCTTTGCAATTTAGGATAATAGGTGCACACAAAAGCAATTTAAGTTGAAAATATAAATAAGATTTCACATAGATGGCACAACAATCGCAGTTTCAATCTTAGTTTGAGGTCTAGGCATTTCAATACATGATTCATATTCTTCGCACTTTTTCAAATTATCAATAATAGCACATAGATCATATTGAGACACACCTTTCACGTATATAGAGTTGCAACACCAATTCATGTGAAATTAACAATCAATGCATCAATCCAACTTTAATCTTACCACATGTACACAATCACCAATGGAGCTCAATTTCTAAAAAGACGGGGTTTTAGCCATACATACCTCAATAGAGCTTTCCTTAAATTCTTACAAAATTTCGGGACTCTTAACAACTTCAATCTATTTTGTGGGAATTACAAATTGAACCAAGAATTAGAGACATGATTAAGATTCTAGCTTATTTGAGCATATTATCAAGCACTAAGTGTGTATTGTGATCTTAGGACCCTTTTGTGAGAGATTTTTATCATCTTACACCCCAATTGCTATCTTTTAACTCACAACCTCCTCATACTCTATTGTCACTCATGCATGCAAGATTATCAACCCTTATACCCATGAACACACTTGCTAATCACTTATTTTAATAGAAATTTCGAAATCATAGATTAGGGCACAAGTTCTTACCTCTTAGGGTGAAGACCTAGTAATTTCACTTGACAATCTTCAAGGATTTGGGGCAAGAATTGAGTTGAAGCTTGGTGGGGATCACTTTCTCCCTCTAGAAGTCTTGTTCTCACTATAAATGCAGTAAAATAACATAAAAAGGGTCTAATGGGGTGTTTTTAATGGGATGAGGTCGGTTTTAAAAGTTAGAAAATAGGAGCCCCGACACAATCTGCGATCGCATAATGGACATGGGGCCCGCAAAAGGGACCACAAAAATGGCTTCAAATACCTGAACAAACTGCCCGGGTATGCGACAGGAATGCGGTCCACATACCTGTTCTACGGTCGCATAATGCACCGCAGAACTACCCCTCGCAAAATTCCAAGGGGATTATGCGATGACTATGCGGCCCACATATTGATTATGCGATCGCATAATGGGCCGCATAGTGGACCTCAAAATTACCATCAAACTGTCTGACTCTGCGGCGACTATGCGGTCCGCATAGCTGTTATGCGACCGCATAATGGACCGCATAACGCTTTTTTTTGGAAAACATTTTTCCTTAACTTTTTAACGCATAGATCAGTCCAAAGGGTCCGAACTTGGCACTACGAGCTTTCGGGTTTTTGAGTAGAAATTTTCACGGGGCCTTGGCCTTACACATAAGCACCCACAGAACCGATCACATCCACTACTGTGCTGATCCAACCTACTATCATGTTGTCCTAATTCTCCGAGTTTCTTCTGAATTGCCTTCAAATTGATACTTCTTCTTGCTAGAACACTACGATCCTCAACCAAAACTCACCAGAAGAGGTCCTAACATAAAACCACATGCCCCCAAAGTACCTCAAACGATATACCCACTCCGAAGAGACCTTTTGTGAATTTAAAGCTGTTCCTTTTACCTTTCTGATTCTAAATTGTAAAATCCATAAGGATATAGAAATACCACAAGTCTTGATACCATCAAATGGAAATCTCACTTTCTAGCCATTTACAAATCCTGAAAGTTACCAATTGCTATATTTAAATCTTGCATCCATTAGAACCATTCACGAAAGTCTTCCACTCCACTCAAATCTCAATTAGATCGACCAAACGGACCGAACGACCCGTGCCCCATGAGCACACCAACACCCAAGGAAGTAACCCTCACCTTAATGCAACCAAACAAATTCTTACTCTATGAGCACTACATCTTCCTTCTCGAATAACAACTCAGTCATCCCATGATTCCCTTATACCCTTAGTGTAACATAACCTGTGTTTAGAAATTCCTTGCTTAATTCATCATCAAAACCAACATATGCAAGCCATAACCGATCCACAAGTATGCCTTAGACTGAAACTGATACAACACATAACCATACAATAAAATTGTTGATAGTCGGCTCCCCCACTTGGCTCAAAGCCATAAAACAAAGCAGTCGATAACTCATAATAACCGTACTCTATTACTGCCATAATCCTGCACTAAAATTCAAATAAATCCTTCATAAGCTCATGTAACACAACCCATATTATACGTCAAATCATCTGCTAAGCTCGCATTCATCCTCGTGACAGTCAGGCCAACTATTACAATCAATCCAAACTCAAATTGCACGATATAACCCACTGGTAGAAAGGAAAGCCTCCTCACAACACCATAAAAATTAGACATCCGTAGATTACCTCGCAGGTTATAACCCACCTGCTTAGCTTCAAACTAACATCTCTTTATACCCTTTCACAGAACAACTACTATGCAATCACTTAATCTTCCCGAGCCCGAACTCACCAATAAGGCATGAGAACCTAATCGTCCCACAGTTAAGCAACATGAAAGATCCTCCAATATACTCATAACTCGAGACTCTCGAGACTATACATCAAATCAAGATGGAAATCAAGCACCCAATAGTCCTTTTTACATCACAAGCAAACTCTTCTCATCAAATTTGATCTATCTGAACACATCTCGCAGTCACATCATACTCATTATATAGCGATCCAACCACTCATCTGGTCACAAATTCCACTTATAGAGACACTATCGGACGTATAAGTCCAAAAGCACATGCTCACACAACCCAAATTTTCATGCTCAAGCTATAGTCAAAACACGGCCTCAAGTCCTCCAAACTGGCCCACCATCTGCACACCGAAATCACATCTCGCACCTCATCCAAGGAATCACATGCCAGGGATGCAGAGCTGATACCAAGCGCTCATGTGCGCATACGAATACGTGGAAGGAATTGAAAGGGTTACACTTCAAGCTGAATTAATACCGCACTATAAGGAAAGAAAGATGGGAAGTTTATCCTAAATTCCATGTAGCCTCTCGAAGATAGGTATGGACGTCATCATACCGATCCGCAAGACTCTACTAGACACTTACTCATGACTTGTAGAACCTATGAACCTAGAGCTCTAATACCAAATTGTCATGACCCGAAATCCACTAGTCCTGATGGCACCTAACCCAACCCGCTAGGTAAGCCAACTAATAACTATCCAATTCCAATAAAATAAATAAGAAAGTTAAACAAAGGAATTTTCTAAATCTTATACATTTCCCAAGGATTAGTAGTACAAATCATGAGCTTCTAAGAATAGAGTTTACAAAGCTGATATGAGTTAAATACATTTTCTATTTGAAAAGTATATAAACCGAGTTTTATGAATCTAAGGCTACCATGAAAAGAGGCAGCTACAACAGGAACGCAAGTAGATCTTCAATCCCAGCTTCCGTCGATCACAGCAACATCATCAGTCAATATCTACATGCAAGGTGCAGAAGTGTAGTATGAGTATAGCCAACCCCATGTACTCATTAAGTAACAAACCTAACCTTAGGTTAAAGGTAGTAACAAGCTAACACAAGGTCAAGTCCAATACCAATATTCCACAACATTTCATAACAGCATAGTACAATGAATTATCTCAGAAATAAAATGCTCAGCTCGTTCACAGTTCAAAAAAATAGGCATGCTTTTCAAGTATCTCAGTGAAAACCCAAATCTTTTACCGAAAATTTGCCAAAAATACGAGTAGGTTTGAAAACTGTGATTTTCCACAAAAATCCTTTCAACAATATGTCATGACCCAAATCGATGGGCCACGACGGGTGCCCAAATCCTACATGTCGAACATCCTTAAGCATGCATTTAAGATATAAACGTGAATAACATACGTGAGAGAAATCTATCCAAAAGACATATGTAAATATACATACGGAATATAGTGGGCGAGCCGGCAAGGCTGCTATAGACAACTATATACCCAAAATTGAAAGTCGACAAGGCCACATACTATCCAACTATACATAACTATCTACTGACCTCTAATAGAAATATAACTGTACAAAGACGGGACTGAGCCACATTATACCCATATGTATATACAAGCATATTGTACCAAAATAAAAAGCAGCTCCGGATCAAGTGGAGCACGCCAACTCTCGCTGATCAAGGATCCTAAGAAGGGGGACTATCGGCTTGCCTACCTGCACCTGTGGGCATGAAATGCAGGCCTCGGGAAATAGGGCATCAGTACGAATAATGAACAGAGTATGTATGGCATGAAAATCAGTACATAAAAGACATAGATGAAACATGAAATAAACAATCCACCTGTAAGTTTGAATAACTTTGTAAATCTTGAAACATTTGTAATGTCATGCACGTGCCTATAAATGTCGTATCATGCATAGGTATAGGTGTACATAACATCATCAAGCCTCTGAGAGTATGCCATCATATCATCTCAGCCACTTGGGCGAAATCATCAACATATACCAGCTGATCAGGTGGTGGTGCGTATATAATGCCGTAACCTTTTTGCATATCCCATATATATATATATATATATATATATATATCACGCGTATATAACATCTACTCGTCGTACGTAGTTGGTTAAGTACGTTACCGTAGTTAACTAAAGTNAACATCATCTGGTCATGGGTTAATGTACCTGTATAAATGTATGAAATGCATAAGAAATACGTTAAGATTTCTTGGAATGTCATAAAAATAATATTCCTGTCGGATAAACATTATCAAATACGTATTTTTCTGAGACCCATGAACAGAAGATATAATAATAATTCACATGGGGAATCAAGAAAAAAGACACCCCTAGTATTTCTATGAATAGAGTCATTTATGGATGTTGTGCACTTGCGCGTTTCGTTCGTGTCGTATGGGTCCTGCCAAAAAGAAAGAAGGGATAGCCTTAACATACCTGGAGTAGGGAAAAATCCATATGATATTCTTGAAAAAGCTTGCACCGTACTCCTTTAGAACCGCAAAATTTTTTACGTTGTTAAGCTTCTGATAATTCTCGTTGGATTTTGGTTGAAAGACGTTTTGCTGAAAGCTTGAAGAATGGCTAACGTTCTGATTTGTAGTGCCTCTCAGTTATCAATTCATGGCTAACATTTCTAATTGTAAGAATGGCTAATCTTCAAATTTTAGTGACTGTATACAAGATATATGGAATGAAGCGAATGTGTAACTAACACACTAAATCATTGTGCCACCTAATAAGAAATTACTAAGAGGTCATTTCTTTAGGATGTGGCTTGCTTCCACGTGGGGATGGAGTGGGAAAGTTTAATCTTTATCCATTTATTAGGTAATGTCTTGTTACCCGATAATTAACGAAGTACCCGCATAATTAAGAGTTGTCTCAAATTACTTAAAATTCTTCTTATTTTTGATAAACTTTATACATCATACTATCATGGTCATATGGTACCTTTTATGGTACTAGTCCATAAATATCGGATATTATAGCTCGGACCGTATTTTATCCCAAATCGACAACCTTCAACGAAACTCATTTTCTTTATTTCGCGTACCCTTTCCCCTTCATGGAACTTACTTATCGCTTGTTATAAATAGCATAAATACTTAACCTCAAGATAATCTAATCCCCGAGTCTACATCGATTAACTGAAGACGAAACTTTAACGTACGAAAATGCGAGATGTAACATCCTTCCCCCTTAGAAACATTCGTCCTCGAATGATTAACTCCCTGGGATCTATATAACTTTGGCAGAGTTGCCTTTGTAACAATACTACTACCAACGCTTCCTATAGAAACTGAATAATTCAATGCCATATAGGACCACAATCATCAATAACGACAATTGCCTCACACAACCAATGACAATAACTAACACAAGAATTCGTACACGTACCTTAAGGTTGTGATGTCTCAGTCGGACCCTTCTCTGGAGGAGGAAATAAGTTGGGATATCTAGACTTCATGTCTTCCTCGGCCTCCCAAGTCATTTCTTCCACATTGCTGTTTCTCCAAAGTACTTTCACCGAAGCTGCATCTTTAGTCCTCAATCTCCGAACCTGTTTTTCTAATATAGCAATAGGAGTTTCTTGATATGATAGCTGCTCTGTGAGATGAACGTCGTCAACTAACACGATCCTAGAAAGATCTCCGATACATTTACGGAGCATAGACACATGAAACACTGGATGTACGGATTCCAAGTCCGAAGGCAAGTCCAACTCGTATGCTACCTGGCCTACCTTATGTATGATCCTATATGGTCCAATGTACCGAGGGCTAAGTTTTCCTTTCCTACCGAACCTCATGACACCTTTCATTGGTGATACCTTTAGGAATACCCAGTCGTCAACTTGAAACTCTAAGTCTCGTCATTGATTATTCGCATAAGACTTCTAATGGCTTTGAGCTGCTAATAGCCTTTCTTGTATAAGCTTAATTTTCTCGATTGCCTGTTGTACCAATTTTGGTCCTACCAACGTATTTTCCCCAACATCGAACCACCCTATAGGCGACCTACACTTCTGTCCGTAAAGGGCTTCATATGGAGCCATCTGAATAATGGAATGGTAGCTATTATTATATGCAAACTCAATAAGCGGCAGATGATCATCCCAGCTACCTTTGAAATCTATCACACAAGCTCGTAACATATCCTCAAGTGTCTGAATAGTACGCTCAACCTGTCCGTCTGTCTAGGGATGAAATGATGTACTAAGACTTACCTGAGTCCCCAATCCTTCTTAGAAGGACCTCCAGAATTAGCTGTAAATTGAGCTCCTCCATCCGAGATAATAGATACAGGGACACCATGCAATCGTACTATCTCCTTAATATAAAGCGTTGCATAATCCTCTGCGGAATATGTAGTCAAACGGGTGGAAAATGGGCTGACTTTGTAAGCCTATCAACAATCACCCATATAAAATCGAACTTACACTGGGTACGAGGTAAGCCTACGATGAAATCCATATTGATTACTTCCCACTTCCAAGTCGGAATCTCTATAGCCTGCAATCATCCACCGGGTTTTTGATGCTCAATCTTGACCTGCTGACAGTTAGGGCACTGAGCAACAAACTCTGCTATATCCTTTTTCATTCCGTCCCACCAATATACTTCCTTGATATCTTGATACATCTTTGTTGCTCCTGGATGGATAGAATAACGAGAATAGTGAGTTTCTCCCATAACTTGCCGACACAGCCCTGCAACATTAGGGACACATAATCGTCCTCGACATTTGAGGACCCCATCTTCTGTAATCTCAAACAGTGGCTTCTCTTTCTAAGGGGTGGTATCCTTATAATGAACTAACATAGGATCCTCGTACTAGCGTTCCTTTACTTCAGTTACTAAAGAGGATGTTGCCGTATCCTAATAGTAATTTCAATATCACCTGAGTCCAGTAACCGAACTCCAAGACTAGCTAGCTGATGAACCTCATGGGGTATTCCTCTCTTTTCTGGTTGTAAATATGACAGGCTACCCATAGATCTATGGCCGAGGGAATCGACTACCACGTTCGCTTTCCCCAGATGGTATAAAATATCAACGTCATAATCTTTAAGTAGCTCCAACCACCTCCTTTGATGTAAATTTAATTCCTTTTGCTTGAAGATATACTGGAGGCTCTTATGATCCGTATAGATATCAACATGAACGCCATACAAGTAGTGCCTCCACATCTTTAGTGCATGAATCACTACGGCTAACTCTAAATCGTGGGTCGGCTAATTCTTCTCGTGCTTTCTCAATTGTCTAGAAGCATAGGCTACAAACTTACCATGCTATATCAGTACACAACCCAACCCAACGCCCGAGGTATCACAATAAATAACATAACCATCGGTCCCTTCTAGGAGCGTTAGAACCGGTGCTGAAGTTAATCTATCCTTCAATTCCTGGAAACTCCGTTCGCAAGCATCAGTCCATTGAAACTTTGTTCCCTTCTGAGTCAACTTTGTCAAAGGTGTTGAAAGGGAAGAAAATCCCTCTACAAATCTCCTGTAATAACCTACCAAACCGAGAAAGCTACGAACATCTATCGGTGTCGTAGGTCTAGGCCAAGTCTTTACTGCCTCAATCTTTTGTGTATCAACCCGAATACCTTCACTCGAAATGATATGCCCAAGGAAAACTACAGAGTTCAACCAAAATTCACATTTAGAGAATTTTGCATACAACTTCCCTTTTTTGTAGAACTCTGAGCACAGTACGCAATTGATCTGCATGCTCAGCCTCTGAATGAGAATACACCAATATATCGTCGATAAATACAATTACGAACAGATCTAAAAAGGGCCTAAACACATGGTTCATCAAATCCTTGAATATTGCTGGGGCATTGGTTAAACCGAACGACATAACACGAAACTCAAAATGCCTATATCCGGTCCTAAATGTTGTCTTTGGAATATCTTCCTCCTTAACCCTTACCTGATGGTACCCGAACTAAATCATCAATCCTTGGGAGCGGGTACTTATTCTTGATCGTCACCTTATTCAACTGTCTATAATCAATACACATCCACAAGGAACCATCTTTCTTCCTTACAAATAACATAGGCGCTCCCGACGGTGACGTACTAGCTCTGTTAAAGCCATTTTCAAGTAAGTCCTTTAGTTGTTCCTTCAACTCTTTCATCTCTGCGGGGGCCATTCTATAGGGAGGAATAGATATTGGATAAGTATCTGGTAGTAGGTCAATAGAAAACTCAATTTCTCGCTCTGGCGGAAGACCCGAAAGCTCATTGGGAAAAACATCGGGAAACTCATTAACTACAGGGATGGACTGAATGGTTGGTGACTCTACTTCCACACTCTGAACCCAAACTAAGTTATAAATACAACCCTTTCTGATCATCTTCCTTGCCTTGAGATAGGAAATAAATCTACCTCTCGGCAATGCCGTATTACCTTTCCACTCCAAAATAGGCTCCCCTAGAAATTCAAACTATCTTTGATCTACAGTCAACGTTAGCATGAAAAGAAGCTAACCAATCCATACCCATTATAACATCAAATTCTACCATATGTAACTCTATTCTACCATATCTAACTCTATTAGGTCCGCTACGGTAGATCGATTATGAACTACTATTATACAACCCCTATATACTCGCTTAGCTATCATTGAGTCCCCAACATGTGTAGCCACCTCAAAAGGTTTAACCAATTCAGGTTTTATTCCAAACTAACTAGCAACCAACGGAGTAACATATGATAAGGTGGAACCTGGGTCAATCAGTGCATATACATCATATGAGGAGACTGATAATATACCTGTAACAACATCGGGTGATGACTCTTGATCCTATCGTCATGCGAACGCATAAATGCGGTTCTGAGGACCGCTCGAGCTAGATGCTCTGCCTCTGCCTCTACCACGACTCATTAGTGCTTGTGAACCTTGCCCATGGGGGCGTACTGATGATGACGAACGAACTACAGATCCCGCTGGCTGATCTATGCTTGCATCACCTCTTGTCGGACAATCCCTCATAACATGGCCCGGATAACCACAAGTATAACAAACACCCAATCCCATACGGCACTACCCAGTATGCTGCTTACCATACTGAGCACATCGTGGCAAGGGTGGCCTCATCTGACTTGACTCACCCCCATAGTGAGAACCTAAGGCCTTAGAATTCTTACTGGGCCCTGAATATGTGGAACGATCAAATCTCTTATTGCCAAACTGAGAGGGTGCGCTAGCCGATTGCTAGGCTGGATACCTCGGGTGGTGTTGTCTCTGACAACCTCGAAACTAATCAGAAGGACCCGAAGACCTCGCTCTATTATTCTGGGCCCTATCATGCTCACAACCGGCCCTCTATTTCTGCTTACGTTCCTCTACACCCTGAGCGTATGCCTGAATGCAAGAAATATCCATGTCTGGCTGAAGTGAGACCGACATACAATGGTTAAGCAAGTGCGGCTCTAATCCCATCATGAACCGGTGAACCCGATCCTCCATCTTAGATACAATAGTGGGAGCATACCTAGCCAACAAATCAAACTGAAGACTATACTCCCGAACACTCATGTTACCCTGCCGAAGGGTCAAGAACCTATCAACTCTGGCCCGTCTAAGCTCTGGTGGCAGATAATGACGAAGAAAAGCTTCTGTAAACTCCTGCCATACTGCTGGAGGGGCATCCTCACCTCTGGAAAATTCTCAAGACTCGTACCAATTAACTGCAACATCTCAGAGTCAGGAAGCTAGCTCAACTTAACGTCCTCTGCATTCTATCGATAAATACCTGAGGGTCCTCGTTTGGTCTGCCCCATTGAATACCGGATGGTCTAAATTAATGAAGTCACGAACCCTTGCACTGACGGACCTATCTGCATGACCAATACCTACTTCCTGACGCTGAGCCTGTGCAACTACTAATCGAGTTAATAGCTGAATTGCATCTCTCATCTCCTAACCCGGTGCATCTGGCTGAGGGGCTGAACGTACAGGGGCGGGCGCTAGAGCTGGTGCCCCTCGGGGCTCTTCTGGAGAGGGCGGAGTATGTGAAGTCTGAGATGGAATCTCACTATGAGACTCTCCCCGAGCCATGGTAACTCAAGGCGCTCGACTAGTAGTCTCACCAGCCACGGACTATTCCTTCTGGGCGGCTGTAGACTTTGGAGGCATTGTTGAAAATATAACATATCGTTAGGAACATGAATTCTTATATCGCACGATCTAAGATAAAAAGAGAGGATAACATCATATATGTCCTGTAGCCTCCTGTCTATAAGTGTGGTGCACAACACACCCATAAACAAGACTCTACTGGTCACGGTCTGTACAACCCTAGGACAGAATTGCTCTGATACCACTTTTGTCACGACCCAAACCGATGGGCCGCAACAGGAGCCCGAATCCTACATCACGAACGTCCTTAAGCATGCATTTAAGATATAAATGTGAATAACATACGTGAGGGAAATCTATCAAAAAGACATATGTGCATATACATGCGGAATACAATGGGCGAGCCGGCAAGGCTGCTATAGACAATTATATACCCAAAATGGAAAGCCGACAAGGACACAAACTATCCAACTATACATAACTGCCTACAGACCTCTAATTGAAATACAACTGTACAAAGACGGAACTGAGCCACGTCATACCCATATGTATATACAAGCATATCTTACTAAAATCAAAAGCAGCTCTGGATCAAGTGGAGCACGCCAACTCCCGCTGATCAAGGACCCTAAGAAGGGGGACCGTCGGCTTGCCTACCTGCACCTGCGAGCATGAAACGCAGGTCCCGGGAAATAAGGCGTAAAGTACGAATAATGTACTGAGTATGTAAGGCATGAAAATAAGTACATAAAAGACATAGAGGAAACATGAAATAAAGAAATCCACCTGTAAGTTTGAATAACTTTGTAAATCCTAAAATGTTTATAATGTCATGCACGTGCGCATAAATGTCGTGTCATACATAGGTATAGGTGTACATAATATTATCAAGCCTTTGAGGGCATCCCATCATATCATCTCGGCCACTGTGAGCAAAATAATTAACATATATCAGTTGATTAGGTGGTGGTGCGTACATAACGACGTATCCTTTTCCCATATCACATATACATATATATACGCGTATATAATGCCATCTGGTCATGGGCCAATGTACATGTATAAATGTATGAGATGCATAAGAAATACGTTAAGTTTTCTCGGAATGTCATAAAAATAATATGCCTGTTGGATAAACTTTATCAAATACGTATTTTCTGAGACCCATGAACAGAAGATATAATAATAATTCACATGGGGAATCAAGAATATAGACACCCCTAGTATTTCTATGAATAGATTCATTTATGGAAGTTGTGAATTTACTCGTTTCGTTCGTGTTGTATGGATCATGCCAAAAAGAAAGAAGCGATAGCCTTAACATACCTGGAGTAGGGAAAAATCCATATGATACTCTTGGAAAAGATCGCACCGTACTCCTTTAAAACCGCAAAAATTTTACATTGTTAAGCTTCTAATAATTCTCGTTGGATTTTGGTTGAAAGACGTTTTGCTGAAATCTTGAAGAAGGGCTAACGTTCTGATTTGTAATGCCTATTAGTTATCAATTCATGGCTAACGTTACTAATTGTAAGAATGGCTAATCTTCAGATTGTAGTGACTGTATTCAAGATATAGGGAATGAAGTCAATGTGTAACTAACACATTAAATAATTGTGCCACCAACTAACAAATGACTAAGAGTCATTTCTTTTGGATGTGGCTTGCTGCCACGTGGGGATGGGGTGGGAAAGTTTAATCTTTATCCATTTATTAGGTAATTAGGTAATGTCTCGTTACCCGCTAATTAACCAATTATCCGCATAATTAAGAATTATCTCAAATTACTTAAAATTCTACTTATTTTTGATACACTTTATACATCATATTATCATGGTCGTATGGTACCTTGTATGGTACTAGTCCATAAATATCGGGTATTATAGCTCGGATCGTATTTTATCCCAAATCAACAACCTTCAACGAAACTCATTTTATTTAATTTGTGTACCCTTACCCTTCATAGCACTTACTTATCGCTTGTTATAAATAGCATAGATACGTTAACCTCAAGATAATCTCATTCCCAAGTCTACATCGATTAACTGAAGAGGAAGCTTTAACGTACAAAAATGCGAGATGTAACACAATAAGTAAGATTTTTCATTTTCAGATAGCATGAGGAAAGCACATCTCTATGCCTACATGTCAAGATATGGGTAAAATCATAAATGTCACCAAACCGGGTAATAGAAGGAAATGCCTCACTATGCACGTATCTCAATTACACATGCCAAAGTGCCTCTCAATGATAAACTCGTGTACTCACTCTCTTAGAATACTCAATCTCACTGTCTCGCATTCTCTCTTATCGTGCTCCATACTCAGCACACTCAACCACTCAGCACTATATAATACTCGTTGCGGCGTGCAAACCGATCCACACACACACACACAGATATATATATATATATATATATATATATATATATATATATATATATTTATACCCATAAGGCTCGTAGCGGCGTGCAAACCGATCCATATGTAAATAGCCATAAGGCTCGTTGTAGCGTGCAACCCGATCCATGTATAAATAGCCATAAGGCTTGTTGCGGCGTGCAATCCGATCCATATACATATATATATAATCAACTATGCTCACTAGGGGTCTGGATATTCCGGAGGGGCTCCTTTGGCCCAAGCGCTATATCGCTGCGGCGTGTAGCCCAATCCCATAAAATGTAATCAATATAACATGCTGCGGCGTGCAGCCCGATCCCAACGTATCACTCTCACTCAAGCCCTCGACCTCACTCAGTCATCAATCTCTCCAGTCTCACTCGCGGGCTCACAATGTCATGAAACTAGCTCGACAACAATGATATGATGTATCAATAAATAACAACTGAGACTGGGATATGATATGAATGCATCAATATGACTGAGTACGAAATATCAATGAAATAAGTGAAATGACAATAAGAAACAACCACTATGGATCCCAACAGTATCAACATAACGCCTAAGCATGATATCTAGCATGATTGACAGCTCAATTACTTAATCAAATGGTAAAAACACATATATCAACAAAATAGGGCTACTATACAGTGCCATTGTCACGACCCCAAACCACCGCAGTCGTGGTGGCGTCTATCACAGTACTAGGCAAGACGATTCAACACAGATAACATAAAGGCCTTTTGCAAATTTATTTTCCAAATTAGTTGTGAACATAAGTCTTTCATTTAATATAACAAAATACGCGGAAGAAAGAACAAAATACGCAAATACATCCACATTGCCCGATCCTGGTGTCACTAGTCATGAGCCACTAAGATACTGTCCAGTACTGTCTACTCAATACAAGAAAAGATTGAAATAAATAACACTATGGATAGGAAGGAGAAAGGCAGGGCTGCGAACGCCATGTAGCTACCTTGCTATCTCCGTAAATACTCAGAAGTTGCTGAAAGCTCTCACTGTGAAGCTCTAGCACCTGGATTTGCACAAAAGGTGCAGGGAGTAACGTGAGTACGCCAACTCAGTAATTAACCAAATAAATAAAGGCTGAATGCAGTGACGAGCATTTAAATCATATACATAAACTAATATAGAATCTCAATAGAAATTTCAAAGTCAAATCCGTAGTTCAATTTCCAAACAGCTCGTAAAAACTCCAGTTTCAATGAAAGTTAATTAAACATTTGTTCAATATTTTTCAATAGCGGCTCAACATTAATGAAGGGTAAAAAACAGTAAGTTCCTAAACAAGCCCATAGGGCAAAGTATCGCTCATATATATATAGCCCCTCGGGCAAGCCTCTCAGTCACTCGTGACTCAGCTCTCGTCAATCAGCACCCTCACTCAGCACTCCCGCTCAATAGATATCTCATAATAATAATCGCTGCGGCGTGCGGCCCGATCCGTAAATATATATAGTCGACTCCGCTCACTAGGGGTGTGCAGACTCGGAGGGCTCCTACAGCCCAAGCGCTATATTGCTGCGGCGTGCAGCCCGATCCAATACATATCGCTGCAGCGTGCAACCCGATCCACATACATAGAAATATCGTTGTGGCGTGCAGCCCGATCCATAAGTATTTATATAATCCTCACCATCAGGTCCTCGACCTCTCTCAGTCATCAACCTCACAGCCACTCGGGCATTTCAGTGAAAAATCAGGGAACTCAGCCCAAACAACGTTCATATATTTAAAACAAAGTAATGAAGCCGAATCAAAAGTAAACAGGTAAAAATCATGACTGAGGATATGTTTTCGAATCAGAACAGTGTGAGGAAAGTAGTAACATACCCCTGAGGGTCCAAACAGTTCGACACAAGGCCCCAAACATGGCATTCAGCCCAATTTAACAGATTAATTTCTAAAACACATAGATATCATATAGAGTTTATCAAAATAAGCAACTCTATAGTTGCCACGGAACAGACCAAGTCACAATCCCTACGGGTACACGCCCACACGCCCGTCACATAGCATGTGCGTCACCTTATTTATCAAAACAGTATGAAATTCCGGGGTTTCATACCCTCAGGTCTAGATTTACAATCGTTACTTACCTCGAACCGCACAAAAATCTACTCTGCAATGCCCTTGCCTCTCGACTCGGCCTCAAATCGTCCCGAATCTATCCAAAATCAGAATCATAACATCAGTATATGCCAAAGGAACAAGGCCCACGCGAAAATGATCAAATTACATCAACAAATCCCGAAATTGGTCAAACCCGACCCCCGGGCCCATGTCTCGGAATTTGATAAAAATCACATCACTAGAATCCTTATCCTCCCACGAGTCTATACATATCAAGAACATCAAAATCGTACCTCAAATGGCCCCTTAAATCCCCAATTTAATCTATCCAATTTCAAGCCCTAATTCTCCAATTTTAACCCTTAAATTCCACTAATTTCATGTCTAATCAGATAGAAATCACCATAGAATCGAGTATTGGGTTCAAAAATCTTACCTCCAAGCGTTACCCCTCGAATCCCTCTTACCTCTCAAAAAGCTCCAAGCCCGTCTAAAAACTGGTGGAAATGGGCAAAAATTCGCGAAGGGAAGCATATATACTTTCTGACCCAGGGATTTCACTTCTGCGGTCTGCTTAACCGCATATGCGGTTTTCACTTATTTCCCTTAAATAGCACCTGCGCCTCCCTACCCGAACCTGCGGTCACGCAGGTGTGTTCCAGTTTCCGCACCTGCGGCTTCCGGCCTTCTCGCTCATGGCCGCATCTGCGGCTGCTTCCTCGCTCATGCGGGCGTCATACCTGCGGTTCCCACTCTGCAGGTGCGGTTATGACAGGAACAACAGCTAAAGATGCTCAATAACAAAAACCAATCTTTCCGACAACCTTCCGAAATCATCCCGAGGCCTCCGGGACCTCAACCAAAAATACGAACAAGTCACATATCACTATTCAAACTTATACCAACCTTTGGAACACATCAAACAACATCGAAACATCAAAACACCCTCGGATTAAAAAAAGCCTATCAAACCTATTCCGAATGACCTGAAATTTTGCACACACGTCACAAATGACACAACGGGCCTACTCCAATTTTCGGAATTCCATTCCGACCCCGATATCAAGATTTCCACTACCAACCGAAAAATGCCAAAATTCCAATTTCACCAATTCAAGCCTAATTCTACCACGGACCTCCAAATCACATTCCGAACGCGCTCCCAAGTCAAAAATCAGCTAACGGAGCTAACCAAATCATAAAAATCCAAATTCGAGATCAAATACTAAAAGTCAAAACTTGGTCAAACCTTTCAAATTTAAAGCTTCAAGCTGAGAATCATTCTTCCATATCTGTTCCGATTAACCTGAAAACCAAAGCCGACGATTTACATAAGTCATAATACATCATACGGGGCTAGCCATGCTAGAGAACTGTCGAGCGAAGTGTAAATTCTCAAAACAACCGGTCAGGTCGTAAGATCCTCCCCCACTTAAACATACGTTCGTCCTCGAACGTGCCCAGAGCTGTTCCGAAGACCATCAAATCGCTGAATAACTTTACCGTGCACATACCCGGGGGTCATCCCACGTCACCTTATCCCATATAGGTCCGATCACACAACATAACTGGAATTTTACAATTCACCCTAGCCCATAACCTTAGAACCAAATCTCCATTTCCGAAATTATCTATAAGATCAGAATCTCACATCTATACACTGTTTAAGTCCGAACAAGTTGTAACAAACCATAACTGTAACCCAAGATGTAATCACATGTTATACCACATAACTCAACCACTCGTAGCGATAAATTCTAATCACAGCGGCTGCTCAAACAACCCAATACCGGTAATAAACCCTCTTATCAAACAAAGCCTCATTCCAACACTTTCGCATACTGTCAATGATGAAAGAAACACGCAGAAGGTCATAACCATTCCTCAGATCAACCCGTCATGGAGCTCCCTCTCCTTCAGCAAGGACCATAGTAAATTTCTAAGCCGAATCTCGATATTATCCTTCCTACATGCTAAAATCGAATCCAATAGTATTCATTCTAGATCCCAATGACCTCTTCTCATCCAACACGGCTACTCTAGTCACATGACACATCGATACAATCTAAAACCACAACCCGCACGACCCGCGCACCAATAAGCAACAGTCCAAATGTACCTAAATCATGGAAAAATGACTTAAATGAGAGTTGTACCGCAAGCTCACCGGTACCACCACAATACAACACTAAAAAAAACCCTTCACACCTCGAAAAACCAGAACACACGAGTCTAACCCGAAGGATCATACCTCCACATAACTTCGCTGCAATGTGCGACCCTATCCAAACACTGATCCTCATGGAACACCTCAAGTCACCATGCTAAAAATCAACAATCACACGTAACTTGATGTCTAGTACCAAAAGTAAATCACCATAACCACAGAGAAGAAAATGACGCAATGCCATACCAGCCCGAAAGAACATATCCAATGCGCAATCAATCATGCAACACCCAAATATCCGTCTCACTCAAATCCCGCTATGAAGCCCAAATAGAACCGCGCCATATGTGCATAGAACCAACATCACAACTCCTCGTAACGCAGAAGGGTAACTCATAGATCACTCCAGAACACGAATAAGCTCAATGACAATTGAACGGTACATCCCTCAACAATAGAAACTCGGAGTCAACAATTCTGACTTGGTGCAGAACATACATCCATATTGGGCCTACCAATGAACCCTAAATCAACTCTGGACAACCACAATGGATAGTTAACTCTCTCAAAGTTCACCATGACTGAATCATGACACATACCATCACCAGACTAGCTTTGCCAACATCTTCACAGTTCACAACCACGAAACAACCTGTTTATGAGAACTCCTAGTCTCGAAATCCATAAAGCGCACGAATCACCATATCTGATCCCAACTCCCCCGCTCGAATATATAACACACCTCTAATACCCAATCATTCCACGAGGGATACTCCTATAATTCCTCTGTGCACCAAGTAACCTCGAATATCAGCCGTCAATAAAATAAGAGAGTACCGCAATACTAATGAAGTATCCTTAACTCGAGCACATTGCTCCTTTCTGAAATGTATACCTTCATCAAGTCACACCAATAGTAATATCATTACCTAGTCGTTTGAAACTGCCCATGCTGCCTAAGAATTTATGGCCTTCCTTCCAGAACTAAACTGTGACCTCACACATGCCAATCTCAACCCTACACAACATACCGCACATACCATGCCATCCTATGCTAAATATGAGAACTTCATAATCTCTTCCGAGCCACAAGCAACTACATGCTCAACTAGACAAGAACTTTCCATTTGATCCCATCTAGAAGAAGATCACTATACATCACCTGCTCCTCACGCCAATGGAAAATATACATCGCTAACCATGGTAGAAACCATCACGAACTTTCTGAATCCCACTCGCACCAAAACTAGACCGTCAAGATCGATTCCTTCTAACTCAACCCGGCTACACAGGTCACCAACAATAGAGCATGCCACGATGCACCTGTAGAAACTCATTACCTCACAAGCACCTAGAGAACTAATCATACCCCTTACCATACCGATCCGACCTACTACCAAGCTGTCTTATTTATTTAAATTCGTTTTGAATTACTTCCAAATTGATACATCTCCTCGCCATAATACCGCAATCATCGGCCCAGACTCACCACATGAGACCCAAATGTAAAACCACACTGTCTAAGGCTCATAAGCCGCTGAATGTTCCTCTTAAGCATCCGAAAAGTAACACAACTCAATTACTTACTCTAAAGAGACTTCCTATGGATTTAAGCTATTCTTTTCCTTCCTTGATACCGAAATGTAGGATCCTCTACGTGTAGAAATGCCACAAACCTTGACGCTTTCCATTGTAAGTCCCAATTTCTAGCCAAATACACATCCTGAAAATTCCCAATTGTTACATATAAATCTTGATTTTGTCAAAACATTCTCGAGAGTCATCCACTCTACTCAGGTCTCAATTAGACTGATCAAACGGTCCAAGCGACCTGTGCTCCATTAGCACTCCAATACCCTAGGAAGTAACTCTTCCTTCTAAGAAGTCGAGTGATATCCTACTCCATACCCATTACATTCCTTACAACAATAACTAATCCATCCAACGTCTTTCATATACACATAAAGAATAACACAACTCTTATCCGGAATTTCCATTACTCGAGTCATCCTCGATCTCAACCGCTGCAAGTCATAATCGATCCTCAAGTATACCTCAAACTGAAACCTGTACAACACATAACCGTGCAATCAAGTGATCACTAGCAGACTCCGCCACTTGGCTCAAAGCCATAGATCAAAGCACACAATAACTTACTATACCCATGTTCTATTACTGTCATACTGCCATAGTGAATTAAACTAAATCTTTTGTAAGCTCGCGTAACACAAACCATCTAGTACTTCAAATCACCTGCAAATCTTGCATTCACCCTTGTAATGGTCAAGCCCACAATCATACACGATCCAACCTCAAATTGCAACACACATATTTCACTGGTAAAAGAGGACTTACCACAAACAACATAGGGATCACACGCCCTCAGGACACCCCGCAGGAAATAACCCTGCCTGCTTAGCCTCAAACTGATACCTCTCTATACCCCTCCTATAGTCATAGCTATTACGCAATCACTTTACCCTCATGCATTTAAACCCAACCGACACCTACCGTCGAGGCATCACAATATGCGGTATACGAACCGGACGCTGATGGCAGAACTGACACTGAAGCTATGGTCAACGCAATCTTGAGCTTCTGAAAGCTCTCTCCACACTCGCCTGGCCACCTGGATACCCTCACTAGACACCGCGTGCCCCAAGAATGCTACTGAACTGAGCCAAAATTCACACTTGGAGAACTTTTCATAAAGCTTCTCCTCCCCCAATCTGTGCAATACAACTCTCAAATGCAGAGCATGCTCCTCCTAGCTACGAGAGTACACCAGGATGTCATTAATGAACACAATAACAAGGGAATCCAAATATGGCTGAAATACACTATTAATCAAATATATGAATGCTGCTCGGGCATTGATCAGCCCAAAAGACATCACTAGGAACTCATAACACAACAGGAAGGTCCACTTCACTTCTCAACTAAGCTACATGAGAGGTCCTTCAATATACTCACAACTCGAGGCCATATGCCAACTTAAGACAGAAGTCAAATACTCAATAGTTCGTACTACACCTCCAGCCAATTCTTTTTGTCACAGTCAAACAATCTGAACACATCACACCGACATATTACACTCACCACATAGTCATACAGAGACCAAAAAAACCCACCAATAAGGACACAAATGGACATATAAGTCACAAATGCCCATGCTCACACAATTGAAATCGCAGCACTCCAGCCATAGACCAAAACCGGGCCTGAAGTGCTCCAGACTGACCCATTATCAACATGCTAAAATCACATCTCGCACCTCACCCAAGGAAATCACAAGTCCTCGATGCACAGCTGATACCGAGCACTCACGGGCGCATTCGAATACATGAAAGGAATTCAAAGAGTTACACTTTTGGATAAATAAATAGATTCGCACGATAAGAATTCAAGAATGTGAGATTTTTCCTAAAGGTTCTGTAGCCTCCCGAGGATAAGTATAGACGTCTCCGTACCGATCCGCGAGACTCTACTAAACCGGCTCATGACCCGTGAGACCCATGTAACCTAGGATTTGATACCAACTGTCACGACCCCAAACCACCCCGGTCGTGATGACGCCTATCACAGTACTAGACAAGCCGATTCAACACAGATAACATAAAGGTCTTTTGCAAATTCATTTTCCAAATCAGTTATGAACACAAGTCTTTCATTTAATATAACAAAATACGCGGAAGAAAGAACAAAATACACAAATACATCCACACTGCCCGATCCTGGTGTCACTAGTCATGAGCCACTAAGATACTGTCCCTTACTGTTTACTCAATACAAGAAAAGACTGAAATAAACAACACTAAGGATAGGAAGGGAAAGGCAAGGCTGCAAACGCCATGCAGCTACCTTGCTATCTCCTTAAATACTCAGAATCTACTAAAAGCTCTCACTCTAAAGCTCTGGCACCTGAATCTACACATAAGGTGCCGGGAGTAAAATGACTACGCAACTCAGTAAGTAACCAAAGTAAATAAAGGCTGAGTGCAGTGACGAGCATTTAAATGATATACATAAACTAATATAGAATCTCAATAGAAATATCAAAGTCAAATCCGTAGTTCAATTTCCAAACTGCTCGTAAAAACTCTAGTTTCAATGAATGTTAATTAAACATTTGTTCAATATTTTTCAATAGAGGCTCAGCATAAAAGAAGGGTAAAAAACACTAAGTTCATAAACAAGCCCCTCGGGAAAATTATCACTCATATATATATATATATATTATAACATCATCTGGTCATGGGTTAATGTACATGTATAAATGTATGAAATGCATAAGAAATACGTTAAGATTTCTTGGAATGTCATAAAAATNTATATACCCTCGGGCAAGCCTCTCAGTCACTCGTGACTCAACTCTCGTCAATCAGCATCCTCACTCAGCACTCCCACTCAATAGATATCTCATTATAATAACAGAAGCGGCATGCAACCCGATCCGTAAATATATATAGTCGACTACGCTCACTGAGGGTGTGCAGACTCCGAAGCGGCTCCTACAGCCCAAGCGCTATATCGCTGCGGCGTGCAGCCCGATCCATATACATATAAATATTGCTGCAGCGTGCAGCACGGTCCATAAATGTATATATATATATATATATATATATATATATGTGTGTGTGTGTGTGCGTGTATATATATATATATATATATATNCAGCACGGTCCATAAATGTATATATATATATATATATATATATATATATATATATATATATATATATATATATATATATGTGTGTGTGTGTGTGCGTGTATATATATATATATATATATACATGTATATATCGCTGCGCCGTGCAGCCCGATCCATAAGTATATATATAATCCTCACCATCAAGTCCTCAACCTCTCTCAGTCATCAACCTCACAGCCACTCGGGCTTTTCAATGAAAAATCAGGGAACTCAGCCCAAACAACTTTCATATATTTAAAACAGAGCAATGAAGCTGAATCAAAAGTAAACAGGTATAAATCATGACTAAGGATATGTTTTCAAATCAGAACAGTGAGAGGAAAGTAGTAAAATACCCCTGAGGGTCCAAACAGTTCGGCACAAGGCCCCAAACATGGCATTCAGTCCAAATTTACAGATTCATTTCTAAAACACATAGATATCATAAAGAGTTTATCAAAATAAGAAACTCTGCAGTTGCCACGGGACGGACCAAGTCACAATCCCTACGGGTGCACGCCGACACACCCGTCACCTAGCATGTGCGTCACCTCATTTATCAAAATAGTACGAAATTCCGGGGTTTCATACCCTCGGGTCTTGATTTACAATCGTTAATTACCTCGAACCGGACAAAAATCTACTCCGCAACAACCTTTCCTCTCGACTCGGCCTCAAATCGTCCTGAATCTATCCAAATTTAGAATCATAACATCAATATATGCCAAAGGAACAAGGCCCATGCGAAAATAATCAAATTACATCAACAAATCCCGAAATGGGTCAAACCCGACCCCCGGGCCCACATCTCGGAATTCGATAAAAATCACATCACTAGAATCCTTATCCTCCCACGAGTCTATACATATCAAGAACATCAAAATCGGACATCAAATGGCCCCTCAAATCCCCAATTTAAACTCTCCAATTTCAAGCCTTAATTCTCCAATTTTAACCCTTAAATTCCACTAATTTCATGTCTAATCAGTTAGAAATCACCATAAAATCGAGTATTGAGCTCGAAAATGTTACCTCCAAGCGTTACCCCTCGAATCCCTCTTCAAAACCTCTCAAAAAGCTCCAAGCCCGTCTCAAAAATGGTGGAAATGGTCAAAAATTCGCGAAGGGAAGCTTATATACTTTCTGACCCAGGGATTCCGCACCTGCGGTCCTTTTCATGCTTTTGCGGTATGCGGTCTACCCACCCGCATCTGCGGTTTTCACTTATTTCCCTTAAACCACACCTGTGCCTCCCTACCCGCACCTGCAATCACGCAGGTGCATTCCAGCTTCCGTACCTGCGGCTTCTGGCCTTCTCGCTCATAGCCGCATCTGCGGCTGCTTCCTCGCTCCTGCGGGCGTCGCACCTGCGGTTCCCGCTTCGCAGGTGCGGTTATGATAGGAACAGCAGTTGAAGCTGCTCAATAACAAAAACCAAACTTTCCGACAACCTTCTAAAATCATCTCGAGGCCTCCGGACCTCAACAAAAAATACGAACAAGTCACATATCACTATTCAAACTTATACTAACCTTCGGAACACATCAAACAACATCGAAACATCAAAACACCCTCTGATTCAAGCCTAAGGATTCCAAACTTTTGAATTTCGAAAACGATCAAAAAGCCTATCAAACCTCATCCGAATGACCTGAAATTTTGCACACACGTCACAAATGACACAACGGCCTACTCCAATATCCGGAATTCCATTCCAACCCTGATATCAAGATTTCCACTACCAACCGGAAAATGCCAAAATTCCAATTTCACCAATTCAAGCTTAATTCTACTACGGACCTCCAAATCACATTCCGAACGCGCTCCCAAGTCCAAAATGAGCTAACGGAGCAAACCAAATCATAAAAATCCAAATTCAAGATCAAATACTAAAAAGTCAAAACCGTGTTAAACCTTTCAAATTTAAAGCTTCAAGCTGACAATCATTCTTCCATATCTGTTCCGATTAACCTGAAAACCAGTACCGATGATTTACATAAGTAATAATACATCATACGGGGCTAGCCATGCCCGAGAACTAGCGAGTGAAGTGTAAATGCTCATGTTACACCCCATGTTTTCGTACATGGAAGTACGACATAAGTAAACTGATTAAAGCCCGAAAATGAGATATTACATTTTGCGTTTTCGTACGTTAAAGTTTTGTCGTAAGTTAATCGACGTAAGCTCGGGGATGAGATTATTTTGGGATTATGTCACGACCCAACTTTCCCTCCGTTTGGGTATCGTGATGGCACCTAGTCTTAGGGACTAGGTAAGCCTAACTCATGCTGAAATACCACAATAATAAATGAAATTTAACAGTCTTGAAACAGAAATCTCTACAAAATTTATAATTCCCAAAACCCGATAGTACAAGTCATAAGCTCTACAGAGTTTCGCTACAACTTCTAAGCACAACCGTATGGGAATAAGTATAACATTGTGAATATAAAATAGGAAGGTGACTCCGAAGCCTGCGAATGCAGCAACAGGACTACCTTAAGTCTCCTCGGCAAGAATCCGCACAGCTACTAGCGAACAATACTTGGATCTGCACCAAAAAAATGTGCAGAAGTGTAGTATGAGCACACCACAGCGGCGCCCAGTAAGTATCAAGACTAACCTCGGTGGAGTAGTGACAAGGAACAGTCAAGACACCTACTGGTCTAATATACAGAACATGATATTTAATAGAGACTACGTGATACGGCTAACAATGCAGTAATTAAAATGAGGAAGGAAAAACAGCAAGTACTCAGGGAAAACACCGTAAGGAAAACATGGAAAGGTAAGCGAGAGTACAACCCAAATCCAAAATCACAAATACAGTAAAGACAAGTCATAACTCAACAAATCCGATAGTTTTCACCTTAAGTCTTAACCAGCAAGCGTCAATCAAATAGTCAAACCTTTTAAGTGATAAAAAAAATGTTTCAAAAAAAACTTCATTCAAATAAATGTTCTTTTAAAAAAAGAGTTCTTTCAAAATAAAGGCTTTTTCGAATATAATCTTTTCAGATATATAACCTCCGCATATCAGTCACCCTGTGACACCTCATCTCATAATCATACAATACGGGTCTCAATACCTGAACCCTAACACTTGGCATCCTGTGCCCTCATCACACCTCCGGATCATACTGACAACTCACGTGCCCTAAAAAGAGTCATTCTCACATGGAAGGAAATTAACAAGGGTGTGCTCTATTCTTAGAAATCTCAAGGAGCCTCTTATCCAATAAGGGTGGTTAACCATGCGTATGCTTGTGCAAGTGTCCTAACATAGTTCGTACCAACTAGTAAGTACGAGGAATAGAATGGACAGCACCTATAATGTATACACAGGGATAGGAATAATGAAACATCCGCTAGAATGCAATGATTTTGAACAGGGGATCTCCCAGGATATCGTCCCGTAGTCCCAAACGTAAATACTCGGGGATCTCTCAGTATCCTCAATATATGTGCGGGGGATCTCTCGGTATCCCGAGGATCTCTTAGTATCCTCAATATATACTGGGGATCTCTAGGTATCCCGAGGATCTCTTAGTATCCTCAATATGCACGGGGTATCTCTCGGTATCCCGAGGGTCTCTTAGTATCCTCAATATGTGCTGGGGATCTCTTGGTATCCTGAGAATCTCTTAGTATCCTCAATATGTGTGCTGGGGATCTCTCAGTATCCCGCACTACAGTCCAAATCAATATATGTGTACAGGGGAATCTCACGGGTGCAGTCCCGTAGTCCCAAATGTAAATATGCATGGGGATCTCCTGGGTGCAGTCCCGTAGTCCCCAAAAGTAAATATGCAGGGGGATCTCCCGGGTGCAGTCCCGTAGACCCAAAAGTAAATATGCAGGGGGATCTCCCGGAATACCGATCCGTAGTCCCAAAGTAAGCATGCAGCGCAACCAACAGAAACAACAGTCACAACACAACAGAAAGCTCGTACATCACCACAATACATAAAACAACAACAATAACAATAATACAAGGTAAGACAAGTAAATCAACTTAAGGACTGTAAATCGCAAGGAAACGGCAGAACCAGCTCACAAGGAATAACCACAGAAAAGAATGCTGGCATAAAGGGAATAATTCAACAACGGTAAAACTAATATATAGCGACGATCCCACAATATACAAGTCAATAACAAGAAAATCAACACGAGTCAGATAGTCCCAAATAAGGGCAAGTCAACAAGGACATAGGTTATCTAACTTCTTTTAAGATTGGACAATTTCGAGGATATTCGACAATTCAATTAGGGAGAGATGATCTTTAGCTCCACTTAAGACTAAACAAATTTTAGGAAGGATAATGATGATTCTCAAATAAGACAACAGCTATGAAAAAGATAGCATAACAATAGGAGATGCGAAATTCATCAATTTAATCAAATAGGGGTCAATTAGGCAATAAGATTGAATCACGAAGCAATTAATTCCAATTAAGCATTTAGAGGTGAAACTAGTAGATAGGAAACTCAGTTACGTCAAGAACTTATTCATACACAGTGAATATAAAGACTTAAGAACCCTAAAAGGCCAACTTTCCACAAATAAGTTCGAACACGCACTCGTCACCTCGCATACACGGACTACAATCCACATAGAAGACTCAAATCCTAAGGGGAAGTCCCCCACACAAGGTTAGGCAAGATACTTACCTCAAAGACGACACACCAATACTCTAAAATGCACTTCTCGGGTGAAAAGATCTCTGGATGGCTCAAATCTGACCAAATTAACTCCAAAGCACAAATAAAACACATAAGAAACTATTCCGGATCCCAAAGTTTCAATCTTTAACAAAATCTAAAAATTGGTCCAAAATTCGACCCCCGGGCCCGCACCTCGGAACCCGACAAATTTTACGAAATTCGAATACCCATTCCAATATGAGTTCAACCATACAAAAATTACCAAATCCCGATACCATTTCGTCCCTAAAATCTTCGTTTTGAAAATTTTCTTCAAAAACCAACATTTTCCCTAACTAAAAACACAATTTAAATGATAAAAACAAAGACTAATTCATGGAATATATTTAAGTCTAAGTGAAGAGCATTTACCCAATCGAATTATCTGAAAATCCCAGCAAGAATCGCTCAAAACCAAGGTCTACAAGTCATAGTATGATAGAAATGGTGAAACCGTCGACTTATATGATTCTGCCAGAGCTTTCGCACCTACGACCAACTTAACCGCATCTGCACAACTGCAGGTGCGCCTGACCAATCTCACCTGCGCTCCACTCTGCTTATGTGCCCAGGGATCCATTTCTGCGGCATCGCACGTGCGTTCCAAATTCTCCGCATCTGCGGAGATTGCCAAGACCAACTCCTCTCGCAGCTGCGCTTCCTCCTTTGCACCTGTGATGATCGCACCTGCACCCAGGGTCCGCAGGTGCGATTACACCAGAACTCAGCCTCCCCAAAACCATGGAAAATCATTCGCGACTCGTCCGAAACACACACAGGGCCCTCGAGACCCCGTCCAAGCATACCAACAAGTCATATAACCTAATTCGGACTCGCTCGAGGTCTCAAATCACATCAAACAACACCAAAATGACGAATCACAACATGAATCGAACTTAGGAACTTTCAAATCTTCCAACTGCGAAAGCTTGTGCCGAAACCAATCAAATCAGCTCGGAATGATGCCAAATTTTGCAAACAAGTCCAAAATGACATAACGGAGCTGCTCCAGCTCTCGGAATCGCATTCCGACCCTGATATCGCAAAAGTCAACTATGGGTCAAACTTCTCCATTTTTCAAACCTCAACTTTTCCAACTTTCGCCGAAACGCCTCAAATTACCCTACGGACCTCCAAATCTGAATCCGGATGCGCGCCTAAGTCCAAAATACCATACGAAGCTGTTGAGATCACCAAAAACCCATTCCAGGGCCATTTACTCAAAAATCCAATTCCGGCCAAATTCTCACTGCTCAAGCTTCTAAAACTAGAATCCTTCTTCCAATTCGACTCCGAATCATCCGTTAACTGAATTCAACCATGCACGGAAGTCGATACACAGAATGTGAAGCTATTCTAGACCTTATGCCGCTGAACGGAGCTTAAATTCTCAAAACAACCGACCGGGTCGTTACAGATTATAAGTATTATGCTATTTCAAACAAGGGATAAGTATATTTGTGAAGGTGAGAGGGTGAGCAAATCAAAAAAATGAGTTTCGTCGATGTTTGGCATTTTAGGATAAAAATACGGGTTGAGCTAAAATACCCGGTATTTATGGGCTAGTACCATATAAGATACCACATGGCCATGGTAGTAAGGTGTATAAGGTATGTTAAAGGTGAGTAGTATTTTAAATAATTTGAGATAATTTTTTATTATATAGATAATCGGGTAATTACTGATTTTAGTGGGAGATTAACAATTAAATAAGGAATTAGGGATTAAATTTCTAAAGATATTGGATAAGGTTACTTAGCCAAAACGTGGCAGCCAAACGCATGAGTCATTAAGTGACTCTTGATCAATTTTGCAAGGTGGCAATCCTTAAAGAAGGGATTGAAAAATTACTTTCTAAATCCAAGCCTTACATTACTCATAAAAGGATGGAATTCACAAGAAAAGCCATAAAGGCTCTAATGTATTGCTTCGGTAACTACCTTGCTATGTTGTGATCAAATTAACAAAGTGATCATATGGAATTTTCTACAAAAATCCATACGAGATTTCATAACTTATGGCAACGGGATTTTGCAGTTCTAAGGGAATACGGTGCAATCTTTATCAAGCATATCATATGGATTTTTTTCCCTACTACAATCTTGCCGTTACGTGTTTTGTCGAAATTAACGTGTGTTAGAAGAATTGTCAAGAGAATTGACTCAGGTATGTTAAGGCTATCCCTTCTTTCTTTTGGCATGATCTATACGACACAAACGAAACGAGCAAATGCACAATTTTCATAAATGACTCTATTATTAGAAATACTAGAGATACGTATGTTCTTGATTCTCCATGTGTCATATTACTCTATCATCTATTCATGGGTCTTAAAAATACGTAAGTGGATAAAGTCTATTTCATGATATTAATCAGAGGCAAAATGGTCTTATGACACTCCGAAAGATTTTATTGACATACTTATCATGCATTGCATTCGTTTACACTGACCCATGACCAGATGGCGTTATATACGTGTATATATGTTAATATATGTATATGGGTTATGGGCAAAGGTTACGGCATTATATACGCACCACCACCTGATCAGCTGGTATACGTTGATGATTTTGCCCACAGTGGCCGAGATGATATGATGGGATGCCCTCAGAGGCTTGATGATGTTATGAACACATGTACCTATGCACGACATGACATTCATGCGCATATGCATGACACTATAAGTATTTTATGATTTACAAAGTTATCCAGACTTATAGGTTGAGTCATGTACTCTATATTTCTTCCATGTCTTTTATGTACTTATTTATGTGCCTTACATACTCAGTAAATTATTCGTACTGACGTCCCTTTTGCTTGGGGATGCTGTGTTTCATGCCCATAGGTCCTGATAGACAGGTCGAGAGTCCTCCAAGTGGGGTATCAGCTCAGCGGAAGATGTTGGCATTTGCTCCGGAGTTGCTTGTTGGTCAGTTTAGACGCGTATTGTTTTGTATGGCGGGGCCCTATCCCGACCTTTGTGATAAGTATGTACTCTTAGAGGCTTGTAAACATATGTCATGTATACGGATTCTTGTATGGACTTGTCGGCCTATGTTTCGAGTATATAAAGAATCATGCCGGCCTTATAGGCCCGTACATCGTATGTATAAGTTTGTGTTCCCTCATGCTTTACTCCGGTTCATTTACCTATGATAGAATGATATGAAAAATACGTTATGTTGGTACTCGGTTGAGTAAGGCACTGGGTGCCCGTCGCGGCCCATCGATTTGGGTCGTGACAGCTCAAATCAACTGGTCGGGTCGTTACAGCCATGGAAACAATGGAGTAACAATTCACAGGGTGCACGCCCACAGTCCCGTCACCTAGCATGTGCGTCACCTCCATACAAATCACACAACACGTAATTCGAGGTTTCATACCCTCAGCGCTAAGTTTAAAAGAGTTACTTACCTCGAACAAGCCAATTCCAATGCCGAGCAATGCAGGCGATGCTCTAAAAATGCCATCCCGCACGTTCCGACCTCCGGACGGTTCGAAACTAACCAAAAAAAACTCAAATACATCAATCAATGCTAAAGAAACCAATCTCGATCGAAAAAGATCAAATCTTGAATCAAAAGCCCAAAATTAGCCAAAAATCCCAACCCGGGCCTGCACCACGGAATTCGACAAAACTCTCAAAATCCGTCAACCCATTCAATTACGAGTCCAACCATACTAATTTCATCCATTTCCGATAAAAATATGGACTAATTCAAAAATAAACTTTTGTGATCATATTAAAATACAAAAGCTGTAGTTGGATACTGACCGCCATGAAAAAACGAGAAGAACGCCACAAAAATCACCTCAATTGAAGCTCTACAACTCATCAAAATACTCAAAATACCAAAAGAACGCAGTACGGTTTTTTATACACAAGGATTTTCGCTTTAGAGACAAAAACTCCGCACCTGCGCATTTTCAGCTATCTTTTCCGCTTTTGCGGACCATTTTTCGCACCTACCTGGCCGCAGATGCAGACCCAACTTCGCATCTGCGAAGCACCCGTACCAGCTATCTTCTCCGACACTAAAATGAGCATAAATCCCTCATACGATGTCCAAATTCGATGACTCTTTTTTTCTATGGCTCCGTCATTACGATACGGATCTAATGCTTCAATCAAAATAGAAATTAAAGCTCATTTGCTTACTGTGGTGTCATTTATGCTTGAAGAAACGACGTCGAAACATAAAAAACGAACGCAACACAACCCAAATCTATCTGAAACTCACTCGAGCCCCTCGAGACCCCGTTCGAACATGCAAATAAGTCGAATAACATAACACAAACCTACTCGAGACCTCAAATCACGCATGACAACTTCGAAACGATGAATCGCACCTCTAATCTGTTACACCCCATGTTTTCGTACGTGAAAGTACGCCATAAGTAAATTAATGGAAGTTCGGGAATGAGATTATTTTGAGATAATAAACATTATGCTATTTCAAATAAGTGATGAGTAAACTCGTGAAGGTAAGATGGGAAGCAAGTAAAAGAAAATGAATTTTTGTCCAAGTTTGACATGTTGGAATAAAATACGGCCCGAGCTAAAATACTCGGTATTTATGGACTAGTGCTATACAAGGTACCACATGACCATGATAGCAAGGTGTATAAGGTATGTTAAAAGAAAGTAGTATTTTAAGCAAGTGGAGATAATTTTTAATTATGTGGTTAATTGATTAATTATTGGGTAATGGGACATTACTGATACAACCCATATTCACATATGTTAGTTCATGCCATAAGGTCACCGACGTAAATCCATGAAGAGATTATCTTTATGATGATAAGAGGTTAATCCTATTGGTCTTAAATGATACAAAGGTGTATAAGGGTGGTTAACAAGTATTAGAAGTTAAACGAATCAAGAATGTTGTCAGCCGTATTTTTGGGTAAACCTAGGGGTGATTAATACTCTCAAGAAGTCGTATTTTAAGGTATATGAATCATAAAATATCCGTATCATAGTCTTGAAGTCAAACGAGTTATGAAACAAAAGTCGACAAGAGTTGTTGCAACTTAGGTTCATAGTTTTACTTAAACTTTAGGTCAAATGTTATTAAGCTTTTCTCCCAATATACTAGGAATTACGGGGTGATCTACCCACCATATTGAATATCTATGAGTCTAGTTTCCAACGCATTAAACCGTTTATCAATACGACATTGGAGTAGAGAGATATAGACATTTTTGCGAGACTGCACAAGCTGCTAGGTGACAAGTAGGTGGGTCACCTACTTGGTTAAATGATAGCCCAAAAAGAGGCAATTTCGGGTCAGACAAAGATCCCATTAAAAGGCTCATCTTCTGCAATATATCCCTCATTATATTTCACAAATAACCAGACCTGAACCCCTGCAAACTTCCTCCTAAAAATTATCCACAAACCCTAATTGATTTTCCCTCTCTTTCAAGTTCAAATTGGGGGTAAACCCTAGAGTTTGAAGAACCAAGATAAGGGCTGAGTTATCCAACAAGTAAGGTGAGTTTACTGCTATCTTTCATACATTTATTCTGCTGTGAATTCATGGTAATTCGTTCTATACATGTAAGAACTCACGGGACGGTGATCGGAAGCCGTGAGTTCGAGTTATTCACTTGTAGCAGACTGTTTTGTGGACTGTTTTGTGTTGCTGTTGGGCTGCGTGTTTTACTACTGTTTTGTGGAGTTTTGGAGGAGGAAGGGCGTGGAGAAACACCATATAGATGTAGGGTTGTGGGCTGGTAGTTCTTCGTAACATTTCCGGGTCGTTTGACACGACTACGGTGGCCGTCGTATGTATGAAGTGATTTGGTTGTGCGTGGACTGTTTTGGGAGGCTCAATATGATTATTATTGATGTTGTTTAGGCTGTTTGGTGATTGTTTGGAATTGTGTGAAGTCATATATATAGGGGAGGTGCTGTCCGTTTCATCGTAAAATAGGTTGTGGTCGATACATAATAGTTATGACGCTTGAATGGTAACTATAGTATCGTTTCTATTATTGTAGACTAAGGAGTTGTGAAAATTGCATAGCTTGAGATTGGGGCAGTATATACAAGGTATGTGAGGCTATCCCTTTCCTTCCTTTGCACGACTCCGATTGTACATAATGTAATGAACGAGCTTCTAAAGATACTCTACTCTTAGAAGCTAGCAGTGCTTACATTGTTTCCCCTCTTATGGAATGAATGATGTTGATGTTGCTTCTCTTATTCTTATGTTATCAATGTTATTGGTACTTCTTGATTCTTATAAGGTTCATGGTGAAGAGTTAGTCCTAATAACGTGTACACAGGATACCGACCTTACGTCACTCCGAAAGATTTAGATCGTGAGTCCATGAGTCGAGCATGCATTATATATATGTATCTATTTTACTCTACCGAGCCGCGCTATAGACGGCCTGGTATGGCACCTATTGTGCAACCACTGATCAGTTGGGTTTTACCGAGCTCCACGTGGCCGGGTACGATTCTACCGAGCCTTATGATGGCCGGATACGTTTTTACCGAGCCTATTATGGCCGGGTACGATATGATGATGATGATGCCCACAGAGGCGTATGTTTTAAAAGTTTATGTATATATACATATGTATCACGCATTTCATGTCAGTAGCCCTCGGAGGTACCCAGATGTTACAGGTTGTTTATTCTCTATCCCTGCTTACATTACTGTTCATACTTATGGTTCCCTACCTTACATACTCAATACTTTATTCGTACTGACGTCCTTTTATTTGTGGACGCTGCATGTCGTGCTGCGGGTCCTGATAGACAGGCAGGCGCAGCTCCCCCACCATAGTAGGTTGTCCAGTTCAGCGGTGATTGGCGAGATCCCTTCTTCGGGCTTGCCGTGGTCTTGGTATGCATTTTTGTTATAGACATTATGGGTATGTCGGGGCCCTGTTCCGGCTATGTTGCAACACTTATGTTCCTTTAGAGGCTCATAGACAGGTGTCGACTCATGTATAGTTTGGTAGGCCTTGTCGGCTGGTTTTTGTTGTATAGTCTCTCATGGTAGCGTGGTAGCTCGTACCTTATATATAGTTTCTTGATTGTCTAGTCATCCCATGTTATGTATGTTCATGCCATCATATTTTATTGTTGGTTGTCCACGATCCATGTCTACCATTTATATTGATCTCGTCAGCCCTAAAAGATAATAAAGAAGATTGGATAAAATGTATGTTGGTGCTCGGTAAGTATGGCCGGGTGCTAGTCATGGACCTCCAGTTTGGGTCGTGACAAACTTGGTATCAGAGCAAGTCTGTCCTAGGGATTGTCTATGAGCCGTGTCTAGTAGAGTCTTGATTATGGATGTGTAGCGTGCCACATTTATAATCAGGAGGCTACATGACGTCTAGGGTTGTTACCTTCTTCCTGAATCTAGATCGTGCGTAGAGTTGAGTCGTAAGTGTTCATCTTTAATATTCACCTTGTTTTCTTTCAGCGATGCCTTCAACTAGGAAGCAAACAATTAGTAGACGGCTTGATACAGCTGCGGGAGAGGGTACCAGTCAGGTGCCCCATGCCAGAGCATGCCAAAGTGAGGCTTAGAGTGAGATGCCGTCTCATACCTCATCTACTCCGTCTCCTCCAGAGGATATTAGGAGGAACCCAGCACCACCAGTTCCTCCGTCTGGCCCTATAGACCAGGATATGCGGAGTGCGGTGTAGTTGTTGACTAGTTGGTAGCTGCTCAGGCTCAGAGGCAGAATACTGGTGTTGTTGATAAACCAGTTAGTATGAGAGTTCGTGATTTTATTAATTTAGACCCTCCTGTGTTTACCGGATCAGATCCGAAGGAGGACCCGCAGACTTTTATTGATCAGGTTCATCGTACACTGCGGGTTATGCATACTAGTGATACAGAGGCAGTAGAGTTGGCTTCCTATCGGCTACGGGATTTAGCAGTTCTCTGGTATGATAGTTGGGAGAGATCCAAGGGTCCGAATGCTCCTCCAGCTGTGTGGAAGGAATTTTCTGAGGCCTTTCTTCGTCACTACTTGCCAGTTGAGATACGACGAGCTAGAGCTGATAAGTTCTTGATCCTTAGACAAGGTAATATGAGTGTGCGAGAGTATAGTATGCAGTTTGATTCTTTAGCAAGGTATGCTCCCCATATGGTAGCAGAGATGAGTGATAGGGTACATCTATTCGTAAACGGGTTGGGACCACATCTGATAAATGAGTGCACAACAGCCTCCTTGGTGGAGGGCATGGATATTTCCCGTATTCAGGCTTATGCCCAGACCCTAGAGGATCGTAAGCACCAGCAAAGGGCAGATAGGGAGCAGGATAGGGGCCAGCATAAACGGGCGAGATTTGCAGGGTATTCTGATGACTTCAGAGGCAATGTCAGGCCCCAATCTTTGAGGAGTTCGGCGCCATCTGTAGCTAGTGCTCCTCCACAATTCCAGAGGCCTCGATATGATCGATTTACCTATTCAGGTCCAGGTCAGAGTTCGCGGGCATCAGACTTGCAATATCACAGAGATACTAATCAGACGAGACCCCCAACACCACGTTGTGATTAGTGCAGTAAGGCCCACTTTGGACTGTGCCGTCGAGGTTCTGATGCATGTTATTCTTGCGGACAGCCTGGCCATATGATACGGGATTGTCCTAACAGAGGAGGTGGTGGTATGGCTCAGCCGACTGGATCTGTGTCTGGTTCTTCCTCATCAATTCGACCTCCAGCACGGGGTTTTCAGCAGTCGACAGGTCGAGGTAGAGGTAGAGGTGCAGTGCAGAGTTCGAGTGGTGCTCAAAATCGAACCTATTCTCTAGTAGGTCAACAGGATCTTGAGTCATCTCCAGATGTTGTTACAGGTATATTGTCTGTGTTTTCTTATGATGTATACGTGCTGATTAATCCGGGATCTACATTATCATATGTTACACCCTTTGTGGCTAATAAGTTTGGCATTGAACCTGAATTGATAAGTAAACCCATATCTACTCCGATAGGAGATTTTGTGATTGCTAGAAGGGTATATAGAGGTTGCACTGTGATGATTTGCAGTCGTCAAACCTCGGCAAATTTATTTGAGTTATAAATGGTTGATTTCGATGTGATAATGGGAATGGATTGGTTGGCCTCATGCTATGCAAATGTTGACTGTCGTACGAAGATGGTTAGGTTTCAGTTTCCTGGTGAACCCGTCATTGAATGGAAGGGGAACATTGCTACGTCGAAAGGTAGGTTTATTTCCTATCTTAAGGCAAGGAAGATGATCTCAAAAGGTTACATTTATCATCTCGTTTGCATTAGGGATGCGGAGACGAAGCCTCCTACTCTACAATCAATCCCCGTGGTCAATGAATTTCCAGATGTTTTCCCAGATGAACTCCCAGGCCTTCCTCCTGAGAGGGAGATTGAGTTTAGCATTGATGTGTTGCATGACACTCAACCGATCTCTATCCCTCCATACAAAATGGCCCCGGCAGAGTTGCAAGAGTTGAAGGCGCAGTTGAAGGACTTACTGGATAAGGGCTTCATTAGGCCTAGCACTTCACCTTGGGGTGCGCCAGTCCTGTTCGTGCGGAAGAAAGACGGGTCGTTACGGATGTGTATCGACTATCGACAGTTGAATAAGTTTACTGTAAAGAACAAGTATCCACTTCCAAGGATTAACAACCTGTTTGACCAACTCCAGGGTGCCAAGTATTTCTCCAAGATTGACTTACGTTCAGGGTATCATCAGGTGAGGGTCAAGGAGAAGTATATTCCAAAGACGGCCTTCCTGACAAGATATGGGCACTTTGAGTTCTTAGTGATGTCGTTCGGGCTAACAAATGCCCCAGCAGTTTTTATGGATCTCATGAATACTGTATTCAAGCCCTATCTTGATGTGTTCGTGATCGTATTCATTGATGACATTTTGGTGTATTCTCGTTCGGAGGCTGAACATGCGGGCCACTTGCGGATAGCATTACAGACACTTCAGGATGGTAAGTTATATGCTAAGCTCTCCAAATGTGAATTCTGGTTGAACTCAGTAGCATTCCTTGGCCATGTGATATTTGACGAGGGTATTAGTGCCGACACTCAGAAGATCGATACAGTAATGAATTGACCGAGACCTACAACACCATCAGAAGTCCGCAGCTTCCTGGGGCTAGCAGGATATTATAGGCGATTTGTTGAAGGGTTTTCCTCTATATCGGCACCATTGACTAAGTTAACACAGAAAGCTACTAAATTCCAGTGGTCCGACGCTTGTGAACGAAGTTTTTAGGAGTTGAAGAATCGATTGACATCCGCACCGGTGCTCACTCTTCCTGAAAGACCAGAAGGTTATGTGGTATATTGTGATGCCTCAGGTATAGCTTTAAGGTGTGTATTGATGCAACGTGAGAAGGTGATAGCTTATGCATCAAGACAATTGAAGAAGCATGAAAAGAATTATCCAACCCATGATTTGGAATTGGCTGCAGTAATATATGCTTTGAAGATATGGCGGCACTACTTATACGGCGTCCATGTTGACATCTACACAGATCACAAGAGTTTACAATACATCTTCAAGCAGAAAGAGTTGAATTTGAGGCAGCGTAGGTGGCTTGAATTACTGAAAGACTACGACGTCGAGATATTGTATCATCCCGGTAAAGCCAATGTTGTGGCAGACGCTCTCAGCTGTAAGTCAATGAGAAGCTTAGTACATATTGAGGCAGGTAGATGGGGGTTGACTAAAGAGCTTCATCAGCTAGCCAATATGAGAATCAGATTGTTAGACTCTGATGACGGAGGTGTTACTGTACATAATACATCAGAATCATCTTTGGTAGCCGAGGTAAAAGCACGGCAATATGAAGATCATATCTTAGTACGATTGAGAGAGAGCATTCAGCAGTGTAAAATTACGGCTTTTGAGATCGGAGGAGATGGGGCACTGAGATACCAGGGTCGATTATGTGTGCCTAATGTGGCAGGGTTGCGAGAGAAGATTATGAATGAGATTCATCAATCCCGATATTCCATCCATCCCGGCTCGACAAAGATGTATCATGACATTAAGGAGCAGTATTGGTGGGATAACATGAAGAAGTCTATTGCAGAATTTGTAGCCCAGTGTCCTAATTGTCAACAAGTAAAGATCGAACATCAGAAACCCGGTGGATTGCTTCAGAATATAGAGATTCCGACCTGGAAATGGGAGGTGATTAATATGGACTTCATTATTGGGTTACCTCGCTCTTATCATAAGTTTGACTCCATCTGGGTGATAGTTGATCGACTTACACAATGTGCCCATTTTCTGCCAGTTAAGACAACTTACACGGCTGGAGATTATGCGAAGTTGTATATCAAGGAGATTGTTAGGCTTCATGGTGTACCAATATCTATTATATCAGACCGAGGAACTCAATTTACGGCTAACTTTTGGAGGTCTTTTCAGAAGGGTTTAGGCACACAAGTGAATCTCAGCACTGCATTTCATCCACAGACTGACGGACAGGCTGAACGTACCATTCAGACACTTGAAGATATGCTACGAGCATGTGTTCTAGATTTTAAGGGAAATTGGGATGACCATCTTCCACTCATAGAATTTGCCTACAATAATAGCTACCATTCCAGTATTAAAATGGCCCCATACGAGGCACTATACGGGAGGAGATGTAAATCACCAGTTGGATGGTTCGAAGTCGGTGAAACAGAATTATATGGGCCAGATTTGATTCACCAAGCCATTGAGAAGGTGAAAGTGATAAAGGAGCGATTGAGGACGACACAAAGCAGGCAAAAGTCTTATTCTGATGTCCGACGTCGTGATCTGGAGTTTGAGGTTGGTGATTGGGTTTTCCTGAGGATCTCGCCGATGAAGGGTGTTATGCGTTTTGGGAAAAAGGGTAAGCTGAGTCCACGGTATATCGGTCCGTACAAAATTCTTCGACGAATTGGACAGGTTGCTTATGAGTTAGAATTGCCATCCGAATTGGAATTTGTCCATCCAGTATTCCATGTATCTATGTTGAGGAAATGTATTGGAGACCCTTCTCGAGTTGTCCCTATCAAAGATGTACAAGTTACAGAGGATCTATCATATGATGAAGTGCCAGTGGCTATATTAGATCGACAAGTCCGCAAGCTGAGAACAAAAGATGTAGCTTCTGTCAAAGTATTGTGGAGGAACAAGAATATGGAAGAAATGACATGGGAAGCGGAAGAGGAGATGAGGTCTAAATACCCTTACCTATTCCAGAATGAAGATAACAAGGATGCTGGTGGAACGCATGATACATTAGAAGGTGAAACGGCTCTATGAGGTAAGCAATAACTTGAGAATACTCTTCCTTAATACAAAATGGTGATATGCAGATAATGTACATGTCCATAATGCTTTGTGTAGCCTTGTGAGGCCATACGTTGGGCTTAACTGCTTGCAAGTTTTGCTAGTAACCATTTTATAGGGGAAAATTGACCGGGAATTTCCGTTGGAATCCACGATGATTTGGACTCCCCATAAACCCTTACATTCGAGGACGAATGTTCCTAAGGGGGGAGGGTGTTACAACCCATATTCACATACGTTAGTTCATGCCATAAGGTCGTCGACGTAAATCCATGAGGAGATTATCTTTGAGATGATAAGAGATTAATCCTATTGGTCTTAAATGATACAAAGGTGTATAAGGGTGGTTAACAAGTATTAGAAGTTAAACGAAATAAGGATGTTGTCAGCCGTATTTTTGGGTAAACCTAGGGGTGCTTAATACTCTCAAGAGGTCGTATTTTAAGGTATATGAATTATAAAATATCCGTATCATAGTCTTGAAGTCAAACGAGTTATGAAACAAAAGTCGACAAGAGTTGTTGCAACTTAGGTTCATAGTTTTACTTAAACTTTAGGTCAAATGTTATTAAGCTTTTCTCCCAATATACTTGGAATTACGGGGTGATCTACCTACCAAATTGAATATCTATGAGTCTAGTTTCCAACGCATTAAACCGTTTATCAATACGACATTGGAGTAGAGAGATATAGACATTTTTGCGAGACTGCACAAGCTGCTAGGTGACAAGTAGGTGGGTCACCTACTTGGTTAAATGATAGCCCAAAAAGAGGCAATTTCGGGTCAGACAAAGAGCCCATTAAAAGGCTTATCTTCTGCAATATATCCCTCATTATATTTCACAAATAACCAGACCTGAACCCCTGCAAACTTCCTCCTAAAAATTATCCACAAACCCTAATCGATTTTCCCTCTCTTTCAAGTTCTAATTAGGGGTAAAACCTAGAATTTGAAGAACCAAGGGAAGGGCTGAGTTATCCAACAAGTAAGGTGAGTTTACTGCTATCTTTCATACATTTATTCTGCTGTGAATTCATGGTAATTCGTTCTATACATGTAAGAACTCACGGGACGGTGATCGGAAGCCGTGAGTTCGAGTTATTCACTTGTAGCGGACTGTTTTGTGGATTGTTTTGTGTTGCTGTTAGGCTGCATGTTTTACTACTATTTTGTGGAGTTTTGGAGGAGGAAGGGTGTGGAGAAACACCATATAGATGTAGGGTTGTGGGCTGGTAGTTCTTCGTAACATTTCCGGGCCGTTTGACACGACTACGGTGGCCGTCGTATGTATGAAGTAATTAGGTTGTGCGTGGACTATTTTGGGAGGCTCAATATGATTATTATTGATGTTGTTTAGGCTGTTTGGTGATTGTTTAGAATTGTGTGAAGTCATATATATAGGGGAGGTGCTGTCCGTTTCATCGTGAAATAGGTTGTGGTCGATACATAATAGTTATGACGCTTGAATGGTAACTATAGTATCGTTTCTCTTATTGTAGACTAAGGAGTCGTGAAAATTGCATAGCTTGAGATTGGGGCAGTATATACAAGGTATGTGAGGCTGTCCCTTTCCTTCCTTTGCACGACTCCGATTGTACATAATGTAATGAACGAGCTTCCAAAGATACTATACTCTTAGAAGCTAGCAGTACTTACATTGTTTCCCCTCTTATGGAATGAATGATGTTGATGTTGCTTCTCTTATTCTTATGTTATCAATGTTATTGGTACTTCCTGATTCTCATAAGGTTCATGGTGAAGAGTTAGTCCTAATAACGTGTACACAGGATACCGACCTTACGTCACTCCGAAAAGTTTAGAACGTGAGTCCATGTGTCGAGCATACATTATATATATGTATCTATTTTACTCTACCGAGCCGCGCTATAGACGGCCGGGTATGGCACCTATTGTGCAACCACTGATCAATTGGGTTTTACCGAGCTCGACGTGGCCGGGTACGATTCTACCGAGCCTTTGATGGCCGGGTACGTTTTTACTGAGCCTATTACGGCCGGGTACGATATGATGATGATGATGCCCACAGAGGCTTATGTTTTAAAAGTTTATGTATATATACATATGTATCACGCATTTCATGTCAGTAGCCCTCGGAGGTACGAGATGTTACAGGTTGTTTATTCTCTATCCCTGCTTACATTACTGTTCGTACTTATGGTTCCCTGCATTACATACTCAGTACTTTATTCGTACTGACGTCCTTTTATTTGTGGACGCTGCATGTCGTGTTGCAGGTCCTGATAAACAGGCAGGCGCAGCTCCCCCACCATAGTAGGCTGTCCAGTTCAGCGGTGGTTGGCGAGATCCCTTCTTCGGACTTGTCGTGGTCTTGGTATGCATTTTTGTTATAGACATTATGGGTATGTCGGGACCCTGTTCCGGCTATGTTGCAACACTTATGTTCCTTTAGAGGCTCATAGACAGGTGTCAACTCATGTATAGTTTGGTAGGCCTTGTCGGCTGATTTTTGTTGTATAGTCTCTCATGGTAGCGTGGTAGCTCGTACCTTATATATAGTTTCTTGATTGTCTAGTCATCCCATGTTATGTATGTTCATGCCATCATATTTTATTGTTGGTTGTCCACGACCCCTGTCTACCATTTATATTGATCTCGTCAGCCCTAAAAGTTAATAAAGAAGGTTAGATAAAATGTATATTGGTGCTCGGTAAGTATGGCCGGGTGCTAGTCATGGCCCTCCAGTTTGGGTCGTGACAATTACCTAGTTAATTAATAATTCTAGTTGATTAATTAATTGGATAACAACTTAAGCAACCATCCTGGAAGCAATACCTTGAAGGAATGGTAACTATTTGGTCTTGAAAGTTAGGTGGCAATATAGGGCAATTTTGGATTAATTAAATTCCAAAAGTGGGGACCACCTAAGAAGAATGTAAATATAACCTTCCTAGTTCAAGAATCATTTCCCTAAACTCTTAAAAGACATTCTGCAAAGAACAATGGAAAGGAAACGTCTTCAACATCAACAATTCAACAATTTTAAGGAAACATCTTCAACGTCTTCAACAATTCATTAAGCATCTTCAACATCTTCAACAATTCATGAAGATAAGAATGGAAACGTTACTGTTCCAACAAGGAATTCATGCAAAGCTATACGACATAATAGTAACGGGATTTGCAATTTTAAGAGAGCCCGGTATAATCTTTCTCAAGAATATCATATGGATTATTTTCCTACAATGGTTCGCCGTTATGTGTTATCGCAATTGACGTGTGTTAGGGGGTCGTCAGGAGAATCGGCTTAGGCATGTTAAGGCTATCCCTTCTTTCTTTTGGCATGATCTATACAAAATGAGCGAAACGAGCAAATGCACAACTTCCATAAATGACTCTATTCATAGAAGTATTAGAGGCTCCTAGTTCTTGAATTCCCATGTGTCTTATTATTATATCATCTGTTCATGGGTCTCAAAAATACGTAGGTTGGTAAATTTTATTTCATGATATCAATCTGAGGCATAATGGCCTTATGACGTACCAAAAGATTTTATTAACATATTTCATATGCATTTCATGCATTTATGCATGCACATTGACCCATGATCAGATGGCGTTATATATATATATATATATATATATATATATGTATATGGGATATGGGAGAGGTTATGGCGTTATATATGCACCACCACCTGATCAGCTAGTATACATAGTTGATTTTGCCCACAATGGCCGAGATGATATGATGGGATGCCCTCAGAGGCCTGATGATGTTATGAAACATGTACCTATGCACGATATGACATTCATTTGTATATGCATGACACAATAATTATTTCATGATTTACAGAGTTATCCAGACTTACAGGTTGGGTCATTTACTCTATATCTCTTCCATGTCTGTTATGTACTTATTTATGTGCCTTACATACTCGGTACATAATTCGTACTGACGTCCCTTCTGCCTGGGGATGCTGCGTTTCATGCTCGCAGGTCCTGATAGACAGGTCGAGAGCCCTCCAAGTAGGCTATCAGCTCAGCGAAAGATGTTGGTGCGCTCCATTTGCTTCGGAGTTACTTGTGTAGTTAGTGTGATTTAGACGTGTATTGTTTGGTATGGCGGGACCCTGTCCCGACCTTTATGAAAATTATGTATTCTAGAGGTTTGTAGATAGATGTCACTTATGTAAAAGATTGTTTGGCCTTGTTGGCCTATGTTCAGTATGCGAGTGGTTATTTTGGTCTTATAGGTCAGTATGTCAAATGTAAAAGTTGGTATCACATGTTATATTCTACTTATCTCATGGCACCCTTCCGGCTCAGTTATCTATGATAGCATGACATGAAAAGATACATTATGTTGGTACTCGGTGGAGTAAGGTACCGGGTGCCCGTCGCGGCCCATCGGTTTTGGTCGTGACAAAAGTGTTATCAGAGCAGTTCTGTCCTAGGGAGTCTACAAGCTGTGTCTAGTAGAGTCTTATTTATGGGTGTGTCGTGCACCACACTTATAAGCAGGTGGCTACAGGGCATTTAGAACTGTCACTCTTTCTTCTTACTCTAGATCATGTGGTAGAGCTCAGTTGTAAGAACTCAATTTCCTAAACTCTATATTATTCATAATAGGATGATTCCTACATCTAGAAAGACGGTTGATAAGAGATATAGCTGTGGAAGAGTTGAGTCAAAGGAACTCGATTTTTTTGCATCATGCTTATGATGGATAAATATGAGGTATTCAGCAGAACATGTGTGTACTAACACGTGTAAGCTTCTTGACAAGGAACCTTAAGGTAAGAATATCTATCCACCCATATGGTGAAAGATAATGAGAGATTCAGAAGGTAGATACAAGTTTCAACAAGTAAAAGAAGCAAGGTGAAGAAGGGTACGAGGCGCCCAGTTAATAAAGATTATCAGTATTCACAATTCAGGCAGAGGAATATAAGACTTTTGAGTTACCTTCAACAATAACAGAGGTATGTAAAATTGGCCACACCCATCTCAGCTACGCCCTATGGGGGCTAACAGAAGTAGTATAAGAGAAGGACAGATATCAGGATCTGGCTAAGGGTTAGAGTAACCCAGAATGGTGAATAGATTGTTTGTGTTAATTGACATTTCCGAAGGATATTTTAAATGTTCTCATAGATCTCCTAGTGAGACACCCAGATGGTGCACTATAAAATAGTACAACTAGATATGAGTACTACAAAGATAGGCACTGGAAGCCTTGAAGGGATAAACATTACCTTAGTATGGCTCCCGTCCCTAGTCGGGAGAGAATGTTAGGCGATTCAAAGAGCTAGTGGATGGAGCAAGGGGAGCTAAAAGCAAAAGAATGTTCTGTTCGAGTTTTCAGAATAAAGTAATACACATAGATGTTAGCGGGAAATAAGAAGAGAGTTAATGAAGCATTATGAGTAAGATGTGATGGATGATACTCAAGATGTGATACATGAATGACAATGATAGGTCAAAAAATGACAGTATTACAGAGTCTACAGTCAAGTGAAGGAAAAGATGAAAGGTGACAGGCCTTGAGACAACAAAAGAGTATAGGCCATAGAGTCATATCCTCATTTCGAGGAATAAGTTCGTGACTCCAACGCGACTACCAGAAAGGAGAGTTAAACCCAGAGTAATAGAAATCAGTATGGGCTGGTGAACAAGATGAACTAAACATGAATTAGGGACTAAGTGCTTTGATAATAGTCAGCATTATGAGAATTTTAGATTGCGTTCCGCCGATAGTAGAAGGTACAACCGAAGAAGATTCATGAGAAATTCAGAGAATGGTCATTCAGGAAGACGCTTCCCTAAAGCAAGCAATGTGAGCGGAGTTAAGCTCAAGGGACTGTATTTCCAGTTATACTAAGTGTCACTCTGGTGAGTAAGGAATTTCGTTATCCTTGGTGCAGAAGGATTACCGCAAGGCGAGTAAGGGTCATTGATGATGTGAAAAGAAGCCAAAGATAAAGAGGTAAAACATCTATGGGTAGATCATCGTGGCTCCAACTCTTAGTTCTCCCCTAAAGGGGGGAATATGGAGTGATATGTCATTAAGTCAGAATTAAGTGGTTCTAGTAACTATGGAATGGTAAAGGAAGAATGCAATAAAAATGAGAAAGGGATGAGATTGCACTTATTCAAAGCCTAAAGATATGCTACGATTCCAGAACATTATGCAAGCACAACGTCAAGGAGAGGAAGTAAGGGTTCTGGCCCGGGATGTTTTTGATAAACAAGGAGCCAGTGCGAGAAGTAAGTTAAGAAAAAAGGAGTAACCCAAGAAAGATTACGTGGAATATTAATATGAGAATGGGCCAACAAGTAATTAGCAGTTGATTCAGGAAGAGCCTAGTTATGGCTAGACAGGTGGTTACCGACGAATCAGGAGACCATGCAAGATAAACATAGTAAAACCCAATATAGTGAATTCAGCCTCGCAGTAATATCATTATCATACTTGAGATATATTCAGATAGGAGTCGGGGTAGTTAAAGGTACCGTATGAATGTTACGAGAATAAAAGAGAGGGCCACCGGAAAGACAATCAAAATATCAGCTCAGAATCAACCCTACAAGTACAAGGGTGTGGAGGTAAGTAACTACAGACAATTATAGGCGAGGAAGGGCAGCAAAAACTCTATCGAGTATACGATATAATAAGCTCGCAGCCTTGCAAGAATCAGAGGGTCCTCCCTAAGTACTACAATGAAAAACTGGCTGAGGAAGTAAGGAAGGAAGCTTTAACCTAAGCTGGGTGACCTAAGGAGGAAATGGTCTTATAACAACAGTCTCACAACAACATTGTATCCACTCTATAATAAAATGGCACCTACCATGGCTGATGAACGGGAAGTAAAATCAAAAGTGATATTCAAGATCATATGAGTTGTATGGAATTCCAATATGCATAGGCACCAAGATAAGCTAAGTTTGCACGCAAAAAGGGGGCAGAAAGATAAAGAAAATTAATAGCTTACGTTTGACGAAAGCCGAGATGGAACAAAATGAATTATCATGATCCAAAGTTAGTAACGTTATGAATGCACTTAAGAGTTTGGAGTTTTATACTTGCAGCATATACAACCGTAGAAGATATCGGTATAAGTTAAAAGAAAGAATTGAGCCCAGGTCATAGACGAAGGATTGAATTATTAAAGGATTGTATCATGGATATTCCTCAGCGTGTATAAAAAGGCTAAACGTAATAACTAATACCATGCATCGCAGATCGGGAGGTAGCTTAAGCCTACATAAAGGCTGATTAGAAGAAGGAGGAAACTAAAGAGTTACATCAACGAAGTAAATTAGGAATCTGATTATTGGATCCAGAAAATTATAAAAATCGTGATTGAGAACATTACACGATCACTCTTAATATCAGAGATGCCAAAGGGATAGTAAAACAACTATATTCTATAACGGCCCTACGGCAAAGTCGGTAGTACCAGCCTCATAAGAAGTCAGTACGAAGCTCCCACCGGATTGTGTATGCACCAGAGGTGCAAGTATTATAATAGAGCTTCAAGTTACGGACGTGAATTATACCTATGTGGAAGGGAGGTCATGAAAGAGATAGAAGATGTGATGCGAGATTTTAAGGTAAGTAAGGTAAAGGTGAACAACATACAAGATACTCAAAGGCAGGATACCGTGAATAGACCATGCTTCGGATAGAATGCTAGAAGCACTGGGATTCAGTATCCAGGAATGATAGCAGCGTCGTCAGTGGCATATCTTCCAGCCTATGGCTTCTAGGTATCGAGGAGGCTAATTAGGACAGCAAAGAAGAGTTAGAGGCGATGTGATGTCTCGCTTGATGTTCTAGAATGACATATAAATAGATGTGGGTAGGTCGCAAGCTTAAGTATGGCAATGGGACAAAGTTTTAGGAAGACACGAGTAAGGATACAAAAAGGCAAGTGAGAAGGTGAAGAAAGCGGATAAGTTCTCGGGATTAAGCCCATGAAAAGAAGGGAACTGATGATTTCTCGAAGTTATAGAAAGCTCAGTATATCCTGAATTAACTCAAAAGAGTTACTCATCATAAGTAGCATTTAAAAGAGATGGAATGCTGCCCTGATAGTAGAATAAAGGTGTAATTGTGGTAGTTAAAGGATGACATTTGGGTCGTAGATTGAGTAATGATTTGAAGAAAAAAAAGTAAAAGAAGGTATTCATGAATACTCACGTAAGGTAAATCACATTGGGGTGCTATGCATGGTATCGCCCCGAATGGATTAGTCTAGTCATTTCAGATGTCCCCCGATGAGATGTCACCCCTAGTGATTACGTAAGAAATTTCAAGTTACCAGTGGTAGATTGTAGATCAATATTGAGGTGAATCAACAATGGATGGATAAAAGTTACAAAGTATGAAACGAGATTAGGCCATCAGTGTTAAGGATACGCAACGAAAGTAACTTGGAGTTTGGTAGCATACCTCAGTAACGACAAGTTACAACGACCCGGCCGGTTGTTTTATAAATTAATGCCTCGTTCCCCTATTAACTGCTTTCACCGTGTTTATTTCTGCTATTGTGAGTTGCCGGGAGGATTCGTTTGGAGTTTCGGACAGTTTTGGGACACTTAGTCCCTAAATGAGAGTTTAAGCTTTAGAATTTGGACCGTAGTCGGAGCAGTGCGGAGACGGCCTCAAAATGGAATTTCGTTGGTTCTGTTAGCTCCGTTGGGTGATTTCGAGCTTAGGGGCGTGTTTGGATTGTGTTTTGGAGGTCCGTAGCTTATTTAGGCTTGAAATGCCAAAAGTCAAATTTTTAAAGTTTTCGGTTCGATAGTGCGATTTTGATACCGGGGTCGGAATGGAATTCCGGAAGTTGGAGTAGGTCCGTTGTGTCATTTGGGACGTGTGTGGAAAATTTCAGGTCACTCGGACGAGATTTGATAGAATTTTTGATCGAAAGCGGAAATTGAAAGTTTTGGAATCCTTAAGCTTGGATTGGAGGGTGATTTGTGGTTTTAGCGTTGTTTGATGTGTTTCAAGGGTTGGAATAAGTTTGTATGATGTTTTAGGATTGGCTGGCATGTTTGGTTGAGGTCCCGGTGGCCTAGGGTGAGTTTCGGGTGCTTAACGGAAGTTGAATTGGACTTAGAAAAAATCTGAAGTTGGCTGGATCTGTCATAACCGCACTTGCGTGCATGGGACCGCAGGTGCGGCCCCGCAGAAGCGATGGAGAATCCGGAGATGTGGCTGGGCGTTTGTACCTCTGAAGTCGCAGGTGCGAGAGCTGGAGTGCACCTGCGAGACCGCATGTGCGGTAGAAGAAACGCATTTGTGGCTTGGTGCTTTAAGTGAATTCTCACAGATGCGCACCTGGGATCGCAGGTGCGAGCTCAAGGCCGCAGGTGCGGAAACCCTGGGCCAGAACCTATATAAGGTTTCAGTCGTGATTTTTGCCCATTCTTTCACCATTTTCATCCGAATTTTGAGCTTTTTGGGAGCTTTTTGAGAGAGAATTCAAGGGAGCTTCGAGGAGGTAAGGTTTTTGGAACCCAAACTCGTTATTATGGTATTTTTCTACTAATTTGGCAAGAAATTTATGGAAAATAAGGGTTAAATTTGGGGGTTTAGGGTTTGAAATTAGAGACTTGGAATTGGGGATTTGAGGGGTTGTTTGTGGTCCAATATTCGTGTATTTGGTATGTATGAACTCGTGAGAGTGTGAGGATTCTAGTTTTGTGAATTTTATCTGATTCCGAGACGTGGGCCCGGGGGACTTTTTGGGGATTTTCCTAATTTCGCGTGTTATCTTCGAATTAATTAGTTGAATTAGTTACTTGAATTTATATTTACATTATGCAATTACTTTGAATAGATTTGGGCCATTTGGAGTCGGGTACTCGTGGCAAGAATGTGATATCGAGTTGATTGAGCTGGTTCGAGGTAAGTGGCTTGACTAACCTTGTGTGGGGGAACTCCCCTTAGGATATGGTATTGTTGATACATGAAATGCCTTGTACGTGAGGTGACGAGTGCGTATATGTGCTAATTGTTGAAAATCCTATTTTCATTAAGTAACTATAACTGTGTTTTCTTTCCTGTTTATACTACTTGCAATTTAAGCCTACTGTTAGCTTGGGGAAGCATGTCTAAGTGACTTAATTGCTTTTCTTGCTCAAACTGCTTCATTTCAATTATGTGCAGCATGCTAGGTTAGAAATACCTGTCTTACCTTGGTATGAAATTGGATTGAGTTGAATATTCTTCGTGTTGCTGCTGTGTGTTTACTTTTGGACTGCGAGCGATATCCCGGTAGATCCCCCTTGCCTGTTTATTTGGGACTACGGATTGGTATTTCGGTAGATCCCCCTGCATAGTTATATTGGAACTACTGGACTGCACCCGGTAGATTCCCCCAGTACTTGGTATTTATAGTTGGGGACTACGGATCGGGATTCCGGTAGATCCCCCGCGCACTATGTATTGGACTACGGGACGACACCCGGTAGACCCACTGGATATTTACATTTGGGGACTACAGGACGGTATCCTAGAGATCCCCCGTTGCTGGATATTTACATTTGGGGACTACCGGACGGTACCCTGGTAGATCCCCGGTTACTATCTCTGTGTGGAGTTACATTCTTTCTGTGATTTTCTCTCTGTTGTATTTGTTGCTATCCTTATTATCCTGTGTTACTTCATACTGTTTCATTTCTTTATATATATATATATATATGTATATGACCGGTATGACCCTGACCTTCCTCATCACTACTCGACCGAGGTTAGGCTTGGCACTTACTGGGTACCGCCGTGGTGTACTCATGCCCTTTCCTGCACATGTTTTTCGTGTGCAGATCCAGGTTTATCGGCTCAGCCATACTGTTAGCGAGGCGAGACGATCTCTAGAGAATTTGAGGTATATCTGCCGCATCCATAGACCGAGGAGTCTCTCTCTATTCCCTCTATTTGCTTTAGGTCTTCTGTACTTTCTGCTGACTAGATATTCTGGAGTTAGAACTTTATGTAATCTTTCTCAGCTTGTGATGTCATGAGATTCCGGGTTTTGGGAGTTGTTTCAGTTTTTGAGAACATGTATTGGCTTATGCCGAGCGGCATCTTAAACGTTTTATTCTGTTTTATCTTCAGTTTTCATTGTTTTCGTATTTCGTTTCTCTTCCGCAAATTGTTAGGCTTACCTAGTCGTAGAGACTAGGTGCCGTCACGATAGTTCACGGAGGGCGAACTTGGGTCGTGACACAAGTCAAAGTAAAAGTTATGGTATAGTATGACCCACTTAGATGCAGTAAAGTCATACGGATGGAAAAACAGATCTAGGAAATAAGGTATAGCAATATTCGTATGTTCAATAGAGTACCGAGTGAAGACCTTCAGTATACCTATAGATGCCCAGAGGGACATTTTATCATGCTCTGTATATGTTTTCAAAGTGAGGCCTAGAGATTGGCTAGAAGCTGGAGCAAAAGAGAGAAAAGAGTTGCATAGGCACACGTACAAGGTCAGTGTCGTACAGGCTGCATGATAGAAGGTAGCATAGTTACGAGATTGGAAAGATTCCGACCACGAGTTGTGGTGTGAGAAAGAGGCCTAAAGGGGGGAAAGCCTTAGCCTTTGGGATTCCTTCACAGAACAGTTGCCTAGATGGCAAGGAAAATACTAAAGCATTTGCAAGAGCTATAGGCTATGACAATGATAAGTACATCAGTCAACATTCGAGGACGAATGTTCCAAAGGGGGGAATGATGTTACACCCCATGTTTTCGTGAAAGTACGCCATAAGTAAATTAATGGAAATTCGGGAATGAGATTATTTTGAGATTATAAACATTATGCTATTTCAAACAAGTGATGAGTAAATTCGTGAAGGTAAGATAGAAAGCAAAGTCAAAGAAAATGAATTTTCGTACAAGTTTGACATGTTGGAATAAAATACGTCCCGAGCTAAAATACTCGGTATTTATGGACTAGTGCTATACAAGGTACCACATGACCATGATAGTAAGGTGTAACGACCCGGCCGATTGTTTTAAGAATTAACGCCCCGATCCGCTATTAACTATTTTCCCCGTGTTTATTTCTGCTATCCTGAGTTGCTGGGAGGTTTTGTTTTGAGTTTTAGAGTATTTTGGGACACTTAGTCCCTAAAGGAGAAAGAGTAAGCTTTAGAATTTGGACCATAGTCAGAGCAGTGTGAAAACATCCTCGGAATGCAATTCTGATGGTTTCGTTAGCTCCGTTGGGTGATTTCGGGCTTAGGGGCGCGTCCGGATTGTGTTTAGGAGGTTCGTAGCTTAATTAGGCTTGAAATGCTGAAAGTCGTTTTTTGAAGTTTTCGGTTGATAGGAGAGATTTTAATATAGGGATCGGAATGGAATTTCGAAAGTTGCAGTAGGTTTGTTGGGTCATATGTGATGTGTGTCCAAAATTTCAGGTCATTCGGACGAGGTTTGATAGACTTTCTGATCGAAAGCAGAATTTGGAAGTTTTTTGGAATTCTTAGGCTTGAACTCGATGATGATTTGGTGTTTCGATGTTGTTTTAGGTGTTTTGAAGATTGGAATAAGTTTGGATAGTGGTATATGACTTGTTCGTGCTTTTCGTTGAGGTCCCGGGGGCCTCGGGATGATTTTGGATGGTTAACGGGAAGTTTGGAGTTGGGAATTGCAGCTGAAGCTGCTGAGTTTCCTGTCATAACCGCACCTACGGGAATAGGACCGCGGGTGCGGCGCCGCAGAAGCGCCTTATGGACCGCAGAAGCGGAACTGGCTAGGCCCCAAGAAACCGTAGGTGCGGCTGGGTGACCGTAAATGCGAGACCGTAGATGCAGCGAAAGGACCGCAGATGCGGACCCAGCCAGTTACGTGATTTACGCACCTGCAATGCCTTTTCCGCCGGTGCGGGACCGCAGGTGCGGTCAGTGGTTCGCAGATGCGGAAATAGCTGGGCAGAAATAGGAAATTTTGAGGGTTTGAAATCAAAACATTAGTCCCTAAAGGAGAGAGAGTAAGCTTTAAAATTTGGACCGTAGTCGGAGCAGTGTGAAGACAGCCTAGGAATGGAATTCCGATGGTTCCATTAGCTCCGTTGGGTGATTTCGGGCTTAGGGCGTGTCCGGATTGTGTTTTGGAGGTCTGTAGCTTAATTAGGCTTGAAATGCCGAAAGTCGAATTTTTAAAGTTTCGGGTTGATAGGTGAGATTTTGATATAGGGGTCGGAATGGAATTCCGGAAGTTGCAGTAGGTTCGTTGGGTCATATGTGATGTGTGTGCAAAATTTTAGGTCATTCGGACGAGGTTTGATAGACTTTCTGATCGAAAGCGGAATTTGGAAGTTTTTTCAAATTCTTAGGCTTGAATTCGATGATGATTTGGTGTTTCGATGTTATTTGAGGTGTTTTGAATATTGGTATAAGTTTGGATAGTGGTATATTACTTGTTCGAGCTTTTGGTTGAGGTCCTGGGGGCCTCGGGGTGATTTCGGATGGTTAACGGGAAGTTTGGAGTTGGGAATTGCAGCTGAAGCTGCTGAGTTTTCTGTCATAACCGCACCTGCGGGAATAGGACCGCAGGTGCGGCGCCGCAAAAGTGACTTATGGACTGCAGAAGCGGAATTGGCTAGGCTCCAGGAAACCGCAGGTGCGGCTGGGTGACCGCAAATGCGAGACCGCAGATGCGGCCAACGAACTGCAGATGCGGACCCAGCCAGTTAAGTGATTTACGCACCTGCAATGCCTTTTCCGCAGGTGCGGGACCGCAGGTGCGGTCAGTGGATCGCAGATGCGGAAATAGCTGGGCAGAAATAGGAAATTTCGAGGGTTTGAAATCAAAACTTGGAAAAACGATTTGGAGCTCGGTTGAGGGCGATTTTGGGAGGATTTTGAAGAGAAAATCAGTGGGTAACGATTCCTAATCCCTTTCTAGTTGTAATCCTATAATCTAATCTTAGTTTTGTCGTTTAATTTCGGATTTGGGATGAAAAATTGAGGAAAAGTGGAGAAAAATTCTTAGGCCTAATTTTGGGGTTTTGACCTAGATTTTGATGTCGGATTGGAATAATTTTGGTATAAATGAACTCATGAGAGCATGAGGATTCTGAATTTGTAAATTTTACCCGATTCCGAGACGTGGGCCCGAGGGCGTTTTGGTCATTTTTCCTAATTTCGCGTATTAGCTTAGAATTTATTAGTTAAATTAGTTACTTGAAGTGTTATTTACGTTATGCAATTACTTTGAATAGATTTGGACCATTCAGAGTCGGATACGCATGGCAAGAACGTGGTATAGATTTGATTGAGTTGGTTCGAGATAAGTGGCTTGTCTAACCTTGTATGGGGGACATTCCCCCTAGGATTTGGTATTGTTGTTATATGAATGTCGTGCACGTGAGGTGACGAGTGTGTGCACGTGCTAATTGTTGGAAACCCGTTTTTCATTAAGTAAACTAACTGTGTTTCTTTCTTCTTGAACATTACTTGTATTTTAAGCCTACTGCGTAGTTTAGGGAAACATGCTTAAGTGTATCAATTGTCCTATCTGCTTAAACTGTTTATGTGAACTCTATGCAGCATGTTAGGTTAGAATTACCTGTCCATTTTGATATTAATTGGTTTGAGTTGATTATCCTTGTGTTGATGCGTGTTTACATTGGGATTACGGGCGGTTCCCGGTAGATCCCCCTTGTTTGTTTATTTGGGACTACGGATGTGGTATTCCGGGAGCTCCCCCTGCACTTTTATATTGGAACTACGGGACTGCACCCGGTAGATTCCCCCAGTACTGGGTATTTACATTTGGGACTACGGATCGGGATTCCGGTAGATCCCCACGCACTATGAGTTGGACTACAGGACGGTATCCCGGGAGATCCACTGGATATTTACATTTGGGGGCTACAGGACGGTATCCTAGTAGATCCCCGATTGCTAGATATTTACATTTGGGGGCTACAAGACGATAGATCCCCGGTTGCTATCTCTGTGTTGAGCTGTATTCTTTCCGCGATACTTTCTCTATTGTAATTGTTGTTATTCTTATCATTATACTGTGTTACTTCATACTGTTTTGCTCTTGAATGAAATTGTGGATTCCTTCCTTGATATTGTTGTCTTTTTATTTTTGGACTACGGATGAGTATTTCGGGAGATCCCCTGCGCATATATTGATTTTGACTGTAGTGCGGGATACCAAGAGATCTCTAGCACATATATTGAGGATACCAAGAGATCCTCGGGATACCAAGAGTTCCCCAGTACATATATTGAGGATACAAAGAGATCCTTGGGATACCAAGAAATCCCCAGTACATATACTGAGGATACCAAGAGATCCCCAGCACATATATTGAGGATACCAAGAGATCCTCGGGATACCAAGAGATCCCCAGGACATATACTGAGGATACCAAGAGATCCTCGGGATACCAAGAGATCCCCATCACATATATTGAGGATACCAATAGATCCTCGGAATACCAAGAGATCCCCAGTACATATATTGAGGATACCAAGAGATCCTCGGGATACCAAGAGATCCCTAGCACATATATTGAGGATACTGAGAGATCCCCGAGTATTTACGTTTGGGACTATGGGACGGGATCCCGGCAGCTCCCATGTCGATGTTTCTATGTACTGAGTGTATATTTGTCTCTGATTTCTTCTCCTGATACTGTTTTGATTATACTGTTGCACCTTACACTGTCTTATCTTGCTTTATATTTTATAACCGGTAGGGCCCTGACCTTCCTCGTCACTACCCAACCGAGGTTAGGCTTGGCACTTACTGGGTACCGCTGTGGTGTACTCATGCCCTTTCCTGCACATGTTTTTCGTGTGCAGATCCAGGTACATCGACTCAGCCATATCGTTAGCGAGGTGAGCCGATCTCTAGAGACTTTGAGGTATATCTGCCACGTCCGCAGACTGAGGAGTCCCTATCTACTCTCTTTTTTCGTTATTGCCCTTCTGTATTTCTTCTTTTGTTTAGACACTCTGGAGCTAGGACACTTTGTAGTTATTCCATAGCTTGTTATTTCATGAGATTCCGGGTTTTGGGAAATGTAGTATCAGTTTGAGAGTTTGTATTGTATATAACGAGCGGCATCTTAAATGTTTCATTATGTTATTCCCCAGCTTTTGACTAGTTTTATTCTGTTGTTTCTTTTTTCGCAATTTGTTAGGCTTACCTAGTCATAGAGACTAGGTGCCGTCACGATAGTTCACGGAGGGCGAACTGGGGTCGTGACATAAGGTGTATAAGGTTTGTTAAAAGTAAGTGGAGATAATTCTTAATTATGTGGTTAATTGGTTAATTATTGGGCAATGAGAAATTACCTAGTTAATTAATAATTTTGGTTGATTAATTAATTGGATAAGAATTTAAGCAACCATCGTAGCAGCAATGCCTTGAAGGAATGGTGATTATCCCTTCTTTCTTTCGGCATGATCTATACAAAATGAGCGAAACGAGAAAATCCACAACTTTCATTAATGACTCTATTCATAGAAGTATTAGAGGTGCCTATGTTCTTGAATTCCCATGTGTCTTATTATTATATCATCTGTTCATGGGTCTCAAAAATACGTATGTTGGTAAAGTTTATTTCATGATATTAATCAGAAGCATAATGGCCTTATGCGTACTGAGAGATTTTATTAATGTATTTCATATGCATATCATGGATTTATATATGCACATTGACCCATGACCAGATGGCGATATATACGTGTATATATATATATATATATATATATATATATATATATATATATATATATATATATATGTATATGGGATATGGGAGAGGTTATGGCGTTATATACGCACCACCACCTGATCAGCTGGTATACGTTGATGATTTTGCCCACAGTGGCTGAGATGATATGATGGGATACCCTCAGAGGCCTAATGATGTTATGAAACATGTACCTATGCACGACATGATATTCATACGCATATGCATGACACTATAATTATTTTATGATTTACAGAGTTATCCAGACTTACAGGTTGAGTCATTTACTATATATTTCTTCCATGTATGTTATGTACTTTTTTTATGTGCCTTACATACTCGGTACATTATTCGTATTGACGTCCCTTTTACCTGGGCACACTGTGTTTCATGCCCGCAGGTCCCGATAAACAGGTCAAGAGCCCTCCAAGTAGGCTATCATCTCAGCGAATGATGTTGGTGCGCTCCATTTGCTTCGGAGTTGCTTGTGTAGGTAGTGTGATTTAGACGTGTATTGTTTGGTATGGCGGGACCCTGTCCCAACCTTTATGAAAATAATGTATTCTTAGAGGCTTGTAGACAGATGTCATGTACGTAAAAGATTGTATGGCCTTGTCGGCCTATGTTCAGTATACGAGTGGTTATTTTGGTCTTATAGGCCCGTATGTCTTATGTAAAAGTTGGTATCACATGTTGTATTCTAATTATCTCACGGCAGCCTTTCGGCTCAGTTATCTATGATAGTATGATATGAAAAGATACGTTATGTTGGTACTCGGTGGAGTATGGTACCGGGTGCCCGTCGCGGCCCATCGGTTTGGGTCGTGACATAATCGAACTTAATGAACTTTGAACTTTTAAATTTTCATAACTCATGCCGTAACATAGCAAACAGACCCGGAATGAACCCAATTTTGCGCACACGTCCCAAATGACATAACGAAGCTATTCCAAATCCCGAAACCACAATACAATCCCAATATCCACAAAATCAACTCTCGGTCAAACTTTTGAACTTTTCAAACCTTCAAATTTCCAATTTTCGTCAATTTGTACCGAAACCTTCTAGAAACATTCTAATGCGAATTCGGGCATACGCCCAAGTCCAAAATCACCATCCGGACCTACCGGAACCATCAAAACTCCGTTCCAGGTTAAATTCACATAAACTCAAACTTGGTCAACTCTCCCAACTTAAAGCTTCAACAATAAAATACATTCTTCCAATTCGATTCTAAATAACCTGAAAACCAAAACCAATAATTCACATAAGTCATAATACATCATACAAAGGTACTCATTCCCGTAAACTACGAAGCAAAGTGCAATTTCTCAAAACGACCGATCGAATTGTTACAAGGTATTAGAGAGGGAGACCCCATATCTCCATACTTGCTCATCATATGCATAGAAAGACTATCCAGAAATATTGACAGTGATGTAGTTAACAAGGATTGGTTCCCTATCAGCATCAACAGGGAGAGGGCCAAAAATCTCTCATCTGTTCTTTGCTGATAAGCTATGTTTGCCAGGGCCAACAGGAAAAATGATATAATCATTTTAACTATCTTGGATGATTTCAATGCTTCCTCTAGGCAAAAGGTGGACTTCCAAAAATCTAAGGTGATCTTCTCTTCCAATTGTAATGAAAAGTGGGCCAAAACATGCAGCACCATCCTAGGTATTAAGAATGCCAATGCTTTTAGCAAATATCTAGGATTCCCTATCTTTCATAAAATGCCTACCAATAGTGACTTACAATTTATTCTTGATAACCTTAACAGCAGGATGGCAGGTTGGAAAACCAAGTTTCTAAACATGGCTGGGAGCACTATCTTAGTCAAGTTTTGCATGAGTAGTATCCCCAACCATGTAATGCAATACATCCAAATGTCTTCCCATATTACCAACCAAATTGACAGAATCCAAAGGAATTTTTGGGGCACTACCTCATCAAAAGAAAGCTCCATATGGTTAAATGGGATACTATTACCAAACCATAAAATCGGGGGGGGAGGGGGGGGGGTAGGGGGAGGGGGGGCTTAGGTCTTCAACAAGATCAATTAAAAAATAGGACTTGCCACACCAGCCTAGCATGAAGGCTTTATAACAACACAAACTTCATTTGGGCTATGGTTAAGCACTGTAGTGGAACGGGAAATAGGGTTAAGGTAAAAACTAGAACTTGGTAGTGTGTCCAAAAAAGTTGGAAGGTTTGCATAAAGTCTTATAAGTTGGTGGTTCACAAAGGGGATATGGTTAATTTCCTCAATGACACCTGGCTACCTAACATGAAATCACTAAATCCTTAGGGGATCATGGTAGCAGAATGACCTGAACACAAAGATCAATGCCATGTATTGCAATAGGGTTTGAGATTTCACCATCATCCATTACCCAATCTTTTATCATATCAACACCATAATCGAAAGCACCTTCATCCCAATTCTACCATGGCTAATGACAAGCTCATCTGGAATCTCAATTCCAATAGGCTGTTTAGTGCTAAGTCTGCCAACTCATTTCTAGACTCACACATGGACCACAACCCTACCCAGGAAGATCACTTCAGTTAGTTCTAGAAGCTAAGGACCCCTAATAATATCAAATTCTTTATTTGGATCATGCAACAGAACAGACTATAGGGAATCACCTACACTACATAGGCCTGAGAATCAATCAAATATGCTATTGATGTGGACCTGAGATATAAGACATTAACCACATCTTTTTTGATTGCACTAATGCAAATGAATTCTGGCAGCAACTACTGCAGCTGTGCACCCATCTGGAAAACCTTCCCGTCGCACCCTTTTGAATGCCAAACTTGGAGAACACCCGGAAAAAGCTTCAACATATAGATTTCAATGCCTGCATTAGTTGGAAACAACTCCTGCCTTTCTGTCTCTAGAGCATTTGTCTAACCAAAAACTCTAATATTTTTGATAAGAAGAAGAACCACATTAATGTGAACCAAACTATTGCTAGGGAAGTTGAATATCATCATGTGGCTATCACACACAAAACAACCACCAATACTAAGATCTTACAAGTTGGGTTTTACACCAAATGTTGGGTTTTACAAGTTGAATACTGATGGGGATGATAGCACCACTACAGGAAAAGGGGATTTTTGTGGGGGGGGGGGGGGGGGGTCCGTCTTCAGAAATAGCAGAGGTTACTGGGGTTTGGGCTACAAGAGGGGCCTCTCAAATACTGATAGTTTAAGGGCATAACTCCAGGGCCTATGAATGGGCCTTAAAGTAGGGTTTAACACCACTTCTGATAGACACAGATTCTGAAATGGTGCTAAAAATGTTAAAACATGGTAACTTGACTCATAATCCCATCATCTATGAATGCAGATATCTTATGGAGCAACTGAGCAATCCAGTAATAGACCATAGCTACAGGGAGTAGAACCAGTAACGGATCTCCTCGCAAAGGAAGGAGCTAGGAAAGAAATTTTTGAAATAACCCAGTTTTTGGCAGTTCCTCCGATATTTACAAACGACACAGTGTGGGAAGACACTATAGGAACTATATTTGAAAGGAAAAATAACGTCTGTAATATTAATACAATGCTAGACATTGATGACAGCCCTCTCATCCCTACCCTATAATGATGTAAATTTTTGAATGTTTATATATACTAGTATCTATGTACGTGCGCTGCACGTTAATAATGGCACGTGATGGTTTAAACATTTAAATCATCTAACAGTTAGAAAATATTATTGCATTAACATAATATGTGAATTCAAAATGAAAGGACATCATTAGAACTTACACAAATGATCAATTTAGTAATGTTAGTTAGATAACTATGTATTATAGTTTAAAAGTATTTAATGTGATGGTATCTTACCGTATACTTCTTTGTAGATGATGTTTTTTTTGTGTATGCTTCCTTCTAATGTCTTGGTTGCTCTGCCATAACCAGAACTCTTGTTGTCGATATTCATATTCAACATATAGTTATTCGTGCAGAAAACATATTGCAATAAATATACCCTTATATTTAGTATATTTTTTCTTGTGCTTTATTTATTATAATTGCAAAATATAAATATATCTAACATTATTTTCACACAAATGTAAAAAGATATTCTTTAGTTTCGGAAGACGAAAGTTGAATTCAGGGATAAAAATATACTTAGAAGTACATTGACCAGTATCATAATTTTTCCATGTATGACGTTATTGTCAAAACTTCTATATGCCATAAGCTATTCGGCGGAAGTTTTTCAGTAGCATGACAGACATATTTTTTTTTTCCAGAATCAATATATATGCAATGGAAGATCAAGTTTAACTTAGTATATTATATATATGGTATGAGCACGTGATTTTTGCCCTATATATGAATTATTCCCAAAAATTCAAACAAAATAATTTCTCTTTCATTATTTTACACTTTTGTGAATTTTGTGTCATTTTCTGTTAATTGTTGCATTTTATTTGCGCATCTTTATTTCATATTAAAAATATAAAAAATATATGCCCGACATTTGCATTTAGGATCTAATTTCATATTTAAGGATTACTTAGTGGTCAAGTTGTTTCTTTTAAGGAAAATAACCAAAAATAGTCTATTTTTTGCATTTTAATTGATAGTTGTTGAATTGGTCTTGAGTTTACTTTAAATAGGAATTAATTAGCTAAATTTTGGGAAATAAATTAGGTCTCATTTTAATCTTTGCATTTTTATAAAATCAGAAAAAAAATATATATATAAAACGAATTACAAAAAAAAAACAAAGGAAATAAAAATGAAAACAAAAGCATTTAAAAAAGGGTGCTTTAATAATACTCAGTTTTGGGCCATTTCANAAGTTACTATGTGTAAGTTTTAGTTAGTCGAGTACGTATATGTGGAGTTCAGTAGTTAATAGTTGTATGAGTTTAATGTGTGCTACTAGTATAATGTAGTATGATGCAGTTCCAGTTTCCAGCATTGTTAAAATTAGTTCATGATTATTGAAGTCGTTGATATGTGTATGCAAGGTTAAGTGAAATCATAATTGAATTGTGCTACTGTCACACATTAATCCAAAGTCAAGGATTAAAAGCAGCTAGAGTGTAGGTGTCTCAAAATGATCTGAATACTCTGAAAAATTGGTTCAGTTCACGAATGGCTTGAGTTCTGACAAACTTCTTAAATGGTTCATAGTTGAATTATGGCATCTCCCATCTTTGCCTGGAAATCGACCATGGTCTAGACGCCCAACTTCTGGGCCTGTCTTTGCCCACGTTGGGCCCAAATGACTTCCTGTCCAGGAACTGGCGTCGAGGCCCAGTAGCAAATTCAGAATTTTGAATTGATTAGCAGTTCTTTTACTTTTAGAGACAAATTGAGTAGAGGATTGTAGATTGTTCTAGGACTGACCCTTAACTAAAATGTGACTAGCCTCGCCGAATGAACTGCAAATTGCGCGGGCCTCATAAATGCTATAAAAATATTTAGAATTCGGGTGAACCGTCTAGCGAATTTCACGGTTTTTCCCCAAAGATAATAAACGCGTAGTTGCTTTAGGCGCGTATTTTAATAATATTACCTTCCTAAACACGGGTGCACATTTATGTGACCCAAATCTAAATCTCAACGAAGTCGAAATGCGTCAAAAGCCACGGGTGCACTGGTGTGACGTGGTTCGAGATACATTTTCACGACGTTGCAATTCTTATTAAAAATAAATTAAAAGCGGTTTACTATTAAAAGCACATAAGCTAGAACACGTTGTGAAATCAGATAAAATCAAATACAACAGTTGAGCGACCGTGCTAGAACCACGGAACCCAGGAATGCCTAACACCTTCTCCCGGGTTAACAGAATTCCTTACTCGGATTTCTGGTTCGCGGACTGTTAACAGAGTCATAATTTTCTCGGATCGGGATTCGACCGGTGGCTTGGGACACCATTAATCTCCCAAGTGGCGACTCTGAAATCTTAATAATAAATCCCGTTCTGATTGTCCTTTAAGTGGAAAAACTCCTTTACGCTCTTCCGGGGGTGTAGGTAAAAAGGAGGTGTGACATATGGTGATAGTAACATAAGCAAGAATTAATAAACTTGACAACAAACCTTTGTGGTAGAAAGCCATTTGGTATTAAAGTATTTAAATATTTTTTATGATAGTAATTGTTGGTATCATCTTCTGCTGAGTCAAAAACTAAAAAATATTTTATTTTTACCATAAAATTTTGCAATCACCCTTTTATTTAGTTGATCAATATATTTATTTCTGCCAGCTAAGATACCTTTAATTTCTATCATGCAATTTTCACAAAGTGTGTTTTAATATAATGATAGAAATATTTTTCTTATTAAATGCATTATTGCTATAAAATCATCTTTATTAGATGCTCTTCTTCGTTTCCGACACGAATCAAGAAGTCACCGAAAACTGGATTTGTTCTTACTTTATATTTCTTGTTAATTGACTTTTTTTCATTTGAGGCCATAAGTATAATTTTGACAAGCTAGTTTTTATAGTCCCTGCTTTTGTCGATTTTGGAACTATTGGTAGTACTTGACAGAAATCACCTACCAAATAATTAACTTTTCACCAAGCACTTCATTGATATTCAATATATATCTATAGAACTCCGGGCAATTATTTCGATCGTTTGACACTTAGCCATAAGAGCTTCATCCCATATTATCAATTTTACTTTCCTTATAAATTTAGCAACATTTGCTCTGCTTTGATATATTTGTGATGGTTATTTCAGTTGTTTGAAAAGGTATATCGAATCTAAAGTGAGTGACCTCATAATAAAATTCTTGTTGGTACACCATTTGTTATTTTGCTAACAATATATCATGCCTCTTGATTGACATTTTCAAGTAATGCATGACATAGAAATATTATTTCGATTTCGTTGGAGGCATCTACAAAGGATAATTCCGCTATACCAAAGTCAACTCTTTATAATATAGTCTTGAAAGCTTATTCTTGTTCAGGATTTAGCTTTTGATTATGTTTCCACAGACAATTGTATGGTCGTTTGATTCTTAATACTATACTAACATTTTTTAGTTTGTGTTCTAAATTTTAATCTATAACGCTCTTTTTATGCAATAAAGGTATTTACCCTAAGATTTTTTTTTTAACTTGAAAAATAATTTCTCACATGATGAGTTTAAAAAATAATTAAATTGGATTATCTTGCTAAATAATTAATTAAAATTTATTATTGTTTGGTCTTAACACCACAAATAATCTATTTTATGTTGATTTAGATTCTTACTATTAGTTAAAGTTTAATCATAATTATAATTTTATCCACCATAAATGCTATTTTCAAAGAGTAAATAGATGATCTGACATTTCACTTTTAGATCTTTATGTTTGCAGACTCATTAGTGATATTGACTCTTAACAACCATTTTTTTTCTCTTTCTCACAAATTTATATTCTTAAATAATTTCTTAGTTGTTGATATGACACGAAAAATCAATTAAAAATATATTATTTGATTATAAAAATAATTCAAATATAGTATAAGAGTATATTATGGGGATATATTTTTTTCTCAATTCCAACGCTTTATGCAATTTATTTAATAGTATTTTTATTTTTTCTTGGTATTGGATGTTATGGAGTGGTAATGTACTGCCAATATGGAGGATTCTTATAAAATTAATTTAATTTTTACATACTTTTAATAAGAATTTAATAGATAAAATTTTATTAATTTAAAAATCTTAAATATTAAAAAAATCAACATAGAAGGTCCGGTAGTCCAAAAAAGAAGAAGGTTATTTTAGTTATATCCTACCTATGAGTTCTTCTATTTAATATTTAAGACTATTTTGATCTTTCAATATTGTATTCATACTTTTATAATAATATAGGCTCTCATTTTTCTAAATAGATTTGGACAATATGAATTAGTAATAGGACATTATAATATGTTTTCAAATTAATTTGTAAAAGAAAAATTTAACGTGTCTATGCTCGAAAGTACTTATACTAATAGGATTCCTAACGTGTAGTATTGTGTCCTAAAACTAATAGGATTATAAGCCTAGTGCCTAGAATTTCAGTTATGTCCTTTCATTGTGAGTTATTATGCTTTATATTATAAGGTTATTTTTGTAAACCGACATTGTATTCATGCTTTTTTAATAAATAACATAAATTCCAAATCATGTCGATTTTAATAAAAATAAATAACCTTTAAAAAGTTTATGATGGAGAATATGGAGTAAGTGACTTTATTAGAAGTGTTTGGTCCATCTTTTTCTTTTCTTTTTTGAATGAATTCTTATAATACGTTCTCAAACAAAATTGAAAATATAGTTCAAATAAAAAAGGGAAAGGAAATTAAGTTATTTAAATTGATATGGGTACTTATTATCGTTGTTGTCCAGACATGAATAGGATTATAGGTATACGGTCCAAAAAGAAGTATGTCTATGTTTGACAAGAAATTACTAATAGGATTAAGAAGGAATTTAGGATCCAAAAGGTAATATGTTTACATGGTACGTGTTCCCTAATAAAGGTAATTGGTATTCCTAAAGGTAATTGGTTTATATGACTAACGTATAGTATACATGTATGTCCTAAAACTAATAGGATTATAATGCTAATGTCTAGAATTCCGATTATGTCCTTTTATTGTGAGCTATTATGCTTAATATTAAAAGGTTATTTTTGTAATCCAACATTGTATTCATGCTTTCATAATAATAATAATAATAATAATAATATATATATATATATATATATATATTGGTATCCAGTTATCAAAAAAAAAAAAAAGACCAAAAACCCCTATTCATATCTTAGTTATATTTTGATACTGATTGTGTGATTATCTAGTGAAATGTATTTTCTTTTTAGAAGCATAACGAATGAAAATATTTTGATGTCTTACTTGTAATAACATTAATAGAGTAAGATCAGAAAGGTAATAAAGTGATTTTGTTTTTACTTGTATCATTTTAAGATTGTCATTACTAAGTGATGAACATAGATATATTAGATCGATGGCAAGAGAATGATGATCGAAGTATTAAGATGTTAACGACCAAATTTCCTATATACTAATTATTGAAAAGAAAAGAAAGAAATAGAAAGAAACGAAAAGGGGAAACAAATTTTGACTTCTTTCTTATCTTTTCTATTCTCTTGTCTTCTTCTTTCCTTTTTTTCTCTTTCGATTTCTATTTTACTTTTATTTTTCTTTCCACGGAATAAGTAAGGGTGCTCCAAAATCTCATAAAAGAAGCAAACAAGAGTACAATAATCTTTCAACTATGCATATTCGACGTAATTGCCAAATAAGATGGTTTATTTACAAAATGTAGAAAAACCATAATTTTTCTACTACTAAACTTACAAAAGTGGACGTCAGGTATTCTCTTTATTGTTCTGATGGAAGTATGGAACACTGTTTTATTTTTTTTCCCTTTTCCATGGGAAATAAATGATAAGGAAGAGAAATTTTCTAATCTACAACAAAGCTAACACAAAGATATTACAATTTATGTAGGTATTTGCAGTCTATTTTGGACTTTGGCGCTCCGCTAGTTGAAGAAGGTCTACCTCTAGCGCTGCATTCCATAGCCTTTTGTTTTATGCCCAGACTCTTAAAGAGGAACACGATCATAATATTTATGTATTATGCTCTCCCTTAAAGAGTTAAACACATTTCTCAAAGGTTGAGTGAATTTATCAAACAATATCTTGTTAATAAGAAAGTATTACAACCAGATATAAACAGATAAAAATTAACAGCGTTCTGAGAGGGTTCTGATGGATTGGCAAGGATAATATCTGCATTATTACAATGAATTAGATTAAACAGCGTCCATCAAAATATTACAGATATTTTTATTAGAAGTAGAGAAAAAAAGAACATATCAGATGCTCAAAAACTAATATGGTCATTAATATTCCAAATATATTCATCCAATGAAATTTCATAAAAAGAAAAGAACACAAAAAAGTCATAAAAATCTTATTATCTGTTACAAGTACAGATAGCAACAATTTTAAATAACGAACCTAACTTTGAAAAAGAAAAAGAAAAAGTCTATCCTTTTAATTTTCATTAAAAAAAATACAAGAAAGACATAAGTATAAGATATCTATCCACATATAGTTTGAAGAATTTGGCATGCCAACGATAACTTTCTTTCTAATTTGAAAAAGAAGTGATAAACAACAATGCTTTCTTTTTGTGCTAATGAAAGGGATACTTTATATTAAAGCATAAGAAGTTTAGTTATTACATAACATAGGGTAGATCATATAGCGATTGCCGCTAATCTGTCTTTATTGAAAGCATATAAAACAAAGTACGGAGGAGTTTTCCAAAATATTGTATTGTCTCCCTCCATTGTCCTTCCACTCTCCACTGCTGGCTGCTGGCTGTTGCCCTGTAAGAAGGATCCCCTAACCCATCCAAGAAGTTCACAAAAGTTGATTAGCGAAGAAAAGATAATTTTTTTTAAAAAGCAAACAGTATAGCTAGGGAAAAACAAAATAGAGAAAATAGCTCATCAAAGAAATAGTAAGTAAATGCATAGCCGTTAGAACCCAAGCCCAATATCTGCAAAAGAAAATAAATTACCTATATCACTTTTATATTTTTTTTTTAAACAAAAAAACCCGCACAACTGCACAAGCAAATAATGAGAACCAGAAGTAGACAAGGTATATGAGGAGCAATTAGTTAGCAGCTATATGTTCTCTTCCATGGAAACATATATATTATATAGGATTCTTGAAACTGAACTGGTTTTTGGAAAACAAAACATCATCATAACGGTTTAGTATTAAAGTCTCTTCCTTTAATGCATTTAGAAAGTTTATTATTTTTTCAAGAATTCCTAAAAACGAACTGTTATAATAAACGGTTGTTTATTAAAGTCTTCCACTTTAAATGCATTTATCTATATAATGTATTACATATTGTATTAAAATGAGAGAAAACTCTAAAAAATATAAGAAAATAGATAATTGCATTTCCTAGATGAGGAGATGTGCCACATCAGCTTTTTGCTGAAATGGAGATTTGATAAGATAGAAACCCTAACTAACGAGCGAGAAGAGAGAAGAAGAGCATGATGATGAATGTAACAGTAGAACAAAATGAATACTCTGTATCTCATTACTTGTACAAGCTATGTATATATACAAGACTTTACTAACAGCTATATCCACCTCGCTAACTGTCACGACCCAATTTCATATTAGGTCGTGATGGCGTCCAGCACCGTTGCTAGACAAGCCAACAACGAATAACTTATTAACATTTCCATTTTTCCTAATTATCCATATGGTTATTTTTCCTTAATTTAGAAGATATAATATGAGACCCATTTAGGTTAATAGGTGAAACTAGTAGAAATAATCATAATTAAATGGATAAAACCCAAAAGCCATAAGTCTACTAATACATGCCAAGATCTAGTGTCACAAGTGTATGGGCAACTTAGTAGATTAAACAAAAGAATGCCTATCCTACTGTCTGAAAAGGATTAGACAGAAACCAAAATAAAAGGAAGACTCCGGGATACTGCTGGACGGCTCAGAAGGGGCAGCTCACCGTGGAATCTCAAATCAAGTCAGGGAAGCACGGCGGATGCGTATCCAGATGCATCTGCCTCAGATCCTGCACAGTTAAGTGTAGAAGTATAGAGTGAGTACATAAAATAATATGTACCCAGTAAGTATCCAATCTAACGTCGAAGAAGTAGTGACGAGGGGTCGACTTGACACTTACTAGGGCTAATGATAATAAATCAAGATCATAATTAAACATGGTTTACAAAGAATGTACTAACTCTACAATAAGAGATGATAAATATCTTTTCACAATTATTATTACCAAGAATCAACATGCGCAAATAATGCCGAGGTTGTACGGCCCGAACCAACACGATAATATTTAAATGTGCACTGCCGATGGTTGAACGACACGAACCATAGATGCATCTATTTAATCTGCCGAGGCGTTCGGCACGCTCCGCAATAGAAACACTTAGATAACACAATTATTCCATAACAGCCAAAGAGTTCTTTTCATAACCTCGATTGAGTGAAGACTTATCCTTTTAGAGTTCTTTTACAATTTACAGAATCATGGTTTAAGCAATTAAATTAACAAGTAAATGGCGCAATTATTTCAAATATAGCATGATAGGGGTCCTACACTACCCCTACTTGACATAAATAGTAGCTACGCACGGACTCTCGTCACTTCGTACGTACGTAGCCCCCCACAAATAGTCACACACAATATTTAATTTGCCTATGGGGAGATTTCCATCTTACAAGGTTAGAAAGGAGACTTACCTCGTCTCCAAGCCTACTTCCCAATTAAAGAATGCGCTCAAACCTCCAAATTTGGTGCCGAACACTCGGAACTAGTTAAACATTATATAAATTAATTAATCTATGCTCAAAAGTTCATATCTCCACTATTAAAATGAGTTCCCAACCCAAATTGCAAGATTCCTAAAACTCACCCTCGGGCCCACGTGCCCGGATTTCGGAAATTTTCGAAGGAAGTTGTTACCCACAACCTAAGGAACATAAATATATGATTTTCACTAAGTTTCATGATCATTTTCTTGGTAAAATCTCATTTTTGTTAAACCCTAGGTTTTTCATCTAAACCCATGATTTCTACCAATTTTCATGTTGAAATCTACCCATAATCTATGTATTAAACTCACATTTAGTAGAAATTACTTACCTCACATAGCTAGGTCGAGATCCTTTCCGTAGAAGCTCTCAAATCGCCCAAGAGTGGAGGAAAATGTGATAAAAATGGCCCTAACCCATAATAAATGAGGCTATCTGCCTCCAGTGATTTCCGAATCTGCGGTCATAGGGCCGCACCTGCGCCCTCGCTTCTGCGGACAAAGGGTCTGCTTCTACAGAAGTTCCTGGGCCGGCTGGGGCCACTTCTGCGAGTGTTTTACCGCTTCTGCGGAGGAGGGGCCGCACCTGCGGAATTTGGGCTGCCCTCCCTTGGCCGCATCTACGAGACTTGGCCCGCAGCTGCGAGCTCGCACCTGTGGCTGGCCAATCGCAGGTGCGTTCTTGACAGATCTGGGAGCTTCAGTTGTTGCTTCAGCTCCCAAAAAATGGTCTGACCCTCGTCTGATCGACACTCGAGGCCCCGCCCGAACATACCCACAAGTCTGGAATCATAAAACGGACTCGCTCGGACTATCGGAACCCCCGAAACAATATCAAAACTAAGAATCGCACCCCAAAACCAATTGATTCAAACTTAAGAACTTCAAGTTCTTTAATGTACTTCCTATGCGCCGAAACATACTTAGACTACTCGGATTAATACCAAATTTTGCGTGCAAGTCTTAAATGAAATTACAAAACTATTCCTGGTCTCAGAATTCCGTTTGGACCTCGATATCACCAACCCGCTCCAAACCAAATTTAAAGAACTTATAAACCTTCAAGAACCAACTTTCACTATTAGGCGCCGAAACGCTCCCAGGTCACCCAAAACCCGATCCGAGTACGCGCCCAAGTCCGAAATCATCATTTGAACCTATGGGAACCGTCAAATCCCGATTCCGAGGTCGTTTTCTCAAAATGTTGAACGAAGCCAAACTTGGCTTTTTAATCCAACCTTGAGGAACTAAGTGTTCCGATTTCAAACCGAACCCTTCCAAATTCCGAACTAACCATCTCCGTAAGTCAGAAAACACTAAAAGCAAATACAGGGAGTCTTATTTGGGGAAACAAGGTTTTAGAAAGAAAAACGACCAGTCGGGTCGTTACACTAACCAATCACATATAATATTAACTCGCTAACTAACACCCTAATCTACTAGCACTTAAATAGAATAAACTACCCCCTGTATTCAAGTTACATCACACTCCTCCTAAAGCTAGGTGGTAGAAAGACATCAAGTACACCTAGCTTGGGCATCAAGTACTCGTGTTACACTCGTGGTAGACCTTTAGTTAGAATGTCTGCTAACTGCTCCTTTGTAGCTACATATTCTGTTTGTACCAGACCATTCTGTATCTTTTTCCTTATAAAGTGAAGGTCTATTTCAATGTGTTTAGTTCGTTCATGAAACACTGGGTTGGCAGCTATTTGAATTGTTGCTTTATTGTCAGTGTAGATGTTTACGGGGAGGCTAACTTCTATACCGATGTCTTTGAATAGACCAAGTGTCCATACCAATTCAGCTATAGTTGATGCAATGCTTCTGTACTTGGATTCTGCAGAGCTCCTAGAAATAGTGCTTTGTTTCTTTGACTTCCAGGATATTAGAGAATCACCATACTTGATGAAGAAGCCTGTTACTGACTTCCTAGTAATAGGGCAGGCTACCCAGTCTGGATCACAATATGCGGTGATAATGTTCCTCTGCTTGCTAGACAATAGTATGCCTTGACCTGGTTGGTTCTTAACATATCTAACCACCCTTTGAGAAGCTTCCAAATGTGATCTTTTCAATTTCTTCATAAATTGGCTTAGTGTCTGAACACTATATGCTATGTCTGTCCTTGTGACATTTATGTAGAGTAGGTAATCTTTGATACTGGTTGATTTATGTTAACACTTCATCAACAATTGCATTAGAGCTTCTAGTATGTTCATCATACTCTTTAGTGGTTAGTTTGATGTTGGCTTCAATAGGTGTTGCTGCAGGTTTTGCTGCTCCCAGTCCAAGCTCAAAAATTAGCTCTAGTGTGTACTTCTTGCGGTGCATTAGAATGTCTTGTTGTGACCTAGCAAACTCAACGCCAAGAAAGTATTTAAGATCTCCTAGGTCTTCTATTATGAATGTTAGCTGCAGCTTGGTCTTCATCTCAGCTATTAATGTCAGGTTAGGCCCAATGATTAGCATGTCATCAACATAAACCAAGATGATTATGATGTATTCCCCTAACCCTTTGATGAACAGGGAGTGATCATGTTGGCTTTGTGTAACGACCTGACCGGTCGTTTTGAGCTCTAGTGCGTCGTTCAACGGTTTGAGACCAAGAGTAGCTTCACTTAATGTATTATGACTTGTTCGCATGGTCGAAATTGAATTTCGGGAAGTTCAGAGTTTATTTGGAAAGAAATTCTCATTTTGGAAGCTTTAAGTTGGAAGAATTGACTAAGGTTCGATTTTTGAGTAAACGACCTCGGAATCGGGATTTGAAGGTTCCAACAGGTTCGTATGGTGACTTTTAACTTGGGCGTATGTTCGGACCGACTTTTTGATGACCCTGGAGGGTTTTGGCGCCTATTGTGGAAAGTTGGCAGTTTTGGAAGAATTTCATAAATTTGGGTTGAAGTGCATTTCAATGTTATCGATGTCCGTTAGAAATTCTGAGTCTGGGAATAGCTCTGAGTGGTGATTATGGTATTGGAAGCGCATCCGGATGTGAATTTGGAGGTCCGTAGGTCATTTCGGGGTCATTTGGCGAAAGTTAAAAACTTGAAGGGTTTTGGGAAGTTTGACAGGAGTGGACTTTTTGATATCGGGGTCAGATTCCGATTTCGGAAGTTAGAGTAGGTCTGTAATGTTGAATATGACTTGTATTCAAAATTTGAGGTCAATCGGACGTGATTTGATAGGTTTCGGCATCGAATGTAGAAGTTTGAAGTTCTAAAGTTCATTAAGCTTGGATTGAGATGTGATTCATGGTTTTGGTGTTGTTTGATGTGTTCAACTCAGTTCATATTATGTTTTAAGACTTGTTGGTGGGTTTGGTTGAGGTCCAGGGGGCCTCAGGGTGGTATCGAATGGTCAACGGATCAGTTTGGAGCTTTGTTGTGTTGTTGAAGGGCCCGAGTTCTGGTGTAATTGCACCTGTGGGAAAAGGGCTGCAGGTGCGACGCCGCAAAAGCGGCAAGGAAAGTGCAGAAGCGGAAGGGCCAAGGCTGCCGAGGACCGCATGAGCGAAGGAGTTGCGCACCTACGACAGCGCAGGTGCGAAGGCGATGGCCGCAGAAGCGGCAAGGCTGCAGGTGCGGAAGAAGTGCCGCAGAAGCGGATGCGTAGGAGCAGCCAAGGAGTCCACATGTGCGGGGGTCGCTGGGCTGAATGCTTAAACAGCAGGCTTAGCCATTTTTGCCATTTCTCTTCATTCTTCGGCGATTTTTGGAGCTTCTTGAGGGGAGCATTCACCTAGCAACTTGGAGGTAAGTTAATCCCACCTATTGCAAGTTAAATACTTGGTTTATATAGGGATTTTAACATGGAAATTTATGGAAAATTTGTGAAAATTTGGGGTTTGGGTAAAAAACCTAGAAATTGGTATTTTTTTTATTTTGACCACGAATTTGGGTATTGAATTGAGAATAAACTATATATTTGAGTTTGTGGTGTTATGGAAAAAGTTTATCTTCGAAAATTTCCGGAATACGGGCACGTGGGCCCGAGGGTGATTTTTATCGACTTTCTGAGCGGAGTTGGAAATTGTTGTAATTTAGATTATAATGAGTATTAGAGTATGTATTTATGGATTTACACATTTATTGACTAGTTTTGGAGCGTTGAGCATCGGTTTGAGTTGTTAGGAAGGCTTTGGAGCCGGCTATGGGACTTCGGAGCGAGGTCAGTCGCTTTTGTAACCTTGTCAGAGGGAATTAACCACATAGGTTAATTGATTTAATGTGTGCTTCTATTTGTGGTGGCTACGAATGCACGAGGTAACGAGAGTCCGTGTGTAGCTACTATTCTGCTTGTGTCCGGGTAGTCTAGGACCCAAACTATGTTATACTTGCGATATTTGCACCCTACTTGTTAATTTAATTGCTTAAATCCTATTGAAACTTGATAAAGGAAGTGAAAAAGGTTAAATTTTATTTACTTGATCATTAATGAGAACTGGCACTTCTTTGAATAGTTGTTCCTTAATAAATTTTGAATTGATTGTTTTAATGTATTTTCTCTTCTTTTGGAGCGGGTCGAACGCCTCGGTAGCAGATAGATGCATCTATGGTTCGTGCCATTCGACTCTTGGCAGTGCACGATTTATATTTATATGTTGGATCAGACCGTACGACCTCGGCATAACTTGCGCATGATAACTCTTTGGAACTAATAATAATTGATATTGCTTTATTGGCTTGAGATATAAATTGTTAAATGATGAAAAAATGAATTTGGAAATTTCTATTAGCAAAAGGATTGTTGATTATTTCCGGTTATTGACTTTTTAGCTATGTTATGTATTCCATGCTTAAAAATAATATCGACATTTTATTGTTAGCCCTTAGTAAGTGTCATAGTCGACCCCTTGTCTTCTTCGAGGTTAGATTGGATACTTACTGGGTACGCGTTAATTTTTGTACTCATACTACACCTGCTGCATATTTGTGCAGGTACATATATGCCTAGGGGCCCTGCGAGAGCAGAGGCGTGGTTATTTGCGGGGACTTAGGTGAGCTGCATTTCCATATTACGATTCGCAGCCAGCAGAGTCTCCTTCAGAGTTATTTATATATTTTCCTGTCGAATTTGTATTCCGGACAGATGCTGTATTTTATTTTATCTTCTTAGTTGATGCTCATGCACTTGTGACACCGGGTTTTGGGGGCATTTATGAGTTGTTCAGTAGTATAGTTGGAAAATATTATCATTTACTCTGTAAATTTTATTTCTTATTATTTGATTGAAGGAAAAATAATGATTTCAAAAATACTTTAATGAGTAATCAAGTACACAAGTATTGTCTTGCCTGACAGCGGCGTTAGGCGCCATCACGACTTTAATGGATTTTGGGTCTTGACACTTTGCATGAAGCCAAACCTCAGAAGTGCCTTAGGCAACTTAGCATTCCACTATCTTAGTGCCTGTTTGAGCCCACACAGGGATTTCAAGAGTCTGCATGCTAGTCTTGTCTCCCACTGACTCTGAAAGCCCTGTGGTAAGGTCATGTATATCTCATTATGTAGATCCCCTTGAAGAAAAGAAATGTACATATCCATTTGATGAATGTGCCAATGTTCAGAGGCAGCCACAACTAGGATGGTTCTAACAGTAACCATCTTAATTACTGAACTAAATGTTTCTTGGTAGTCAATGCCCTCCTACTGGCTGTACCCTTTGGCCACCAGCCTAGCTTTGAACCTCTCCACCTCTCCTGCAGCTTTGTACTTCACCTTATAGATCCACTTACAACAAATAGGCACCTTGCCTTAAGGTAAGGATACCACATCCCAGGTATGATTGGATTCTAATGCAGCAATTTCAGCTTGCATAGCTTCAACCCACCTACGATCTTGAGCAGCTTGCTCAAAAGAAGTAGGCTCCTGGATTTTAGAGAATGTTGTTAAATAGGCCTGATACTTGGGAAAAATTCCATCATAGGACACATAGTTAGCAATGGAATAGGGAACAGACTTGTGTCCAGGTTGTGACACAAAGTCCTTCATCCATATAGGGGCCTGCCTTGTCCTCAAAGATCTCATCATACTAGTGGAGTTCTGAGTAGGAGGAGGAAGTGTAGAAGGCATCACATCTGCTGCTGACTGGTGCAAAGGAGAAGAGTCAGTAGACTCATGCCTAGCAGGAACTGAAGGAAGTGAAGGCTGTTTTTCACTAGAACTGGACAAGTCAGGAGGCAAGAAAATAGGAGGTGTTGTTGGTGTGATATCTTTGAAGGGAAATATATCATCCCTAAAGGACACATCCCTGTTGATAAAAAACAATGAGAAGAGAGATCCAGTTTAATGTAGGCCTTCTGAGTATCAAAAAAGTCCATAAGAACAGCTGGCTTAGCCTTGGGCATAAGTTTATCTGTTTCATGAACTTGATTGGCCTAGCATAAGCAATAAAAATTCTTAAGTGACCCAGGTTAGGTGCCCTACCATACAACAATTCAAAGGGAGAAAGACCATGCAGAACAGAAGATGGCATCCTATTTATGATGTACACTGCTGCAAGCACACAATGTCCCAAATACTTGATGAGAATATTGGCCTGAAACATTAAAGCTCGGGTGACTTCTAGGATGTGCATGTGCTTTCTCTCAGCAACTCCATTTTGCTAAGGAGTATAAGCACAGGTTCTTTGATGGATGATACCATACGTATGAAACAATATGGTACAAATAGAGTGGACAAACTCAGAGCCATTCTCTGATCTGACTTCTTTCACAATTTTGTTAAACTGAGTTTGAATGAACACAATAAGATGAGTAAGCACCACACATACATCATATTTGAGCTTCAGTAGGAATAACCAAGTCATCCTAGTAAAGTCATCAACAACTATTAGAAAATACCTATTGCCATCAAAAGTTGCACAATTATATTGACCTGTATTAGATCAAAGGCGGCAACAGTCTTAATACAGCTAGAAGGGAATGGAAACCTGGTTTGTCTAGCACAAGGGTATACACTACATTTATTGATAGTGTCATTGATACTAGCTAGTTTGGCAGCAAACGGTTTCCTAATAACACTACTAGACACATGACCTAGTCTTTTATGCCACAAGGCAACATCAAGTGTAGTGTAACCCTGTCTTGACTTTATTCCAGCAGCATCTAAAGAGACTGCAGTGCACTTCTTACCACCTTTATTGATAGTGTAATTGATACTAGCTAGTTTGGCAGCATACGTTTTCCTAATAACACTACTAGATACATGACCTAGTCTTTTATGCCACAAGGCAACATCAACTGTAGTGTCACCCTGTCTTGACTTTATTCCAGCAGCAGCTAAAGAGACTGCAGTGAACTTCTTACCACCATATCTCTGCAGAAAGTATAGACCATCTCTTTCTGTACCAATCTCCCACACTGAAGAGATCCTGAAAGACACAGAAATTAATATAAAGGAAGCAAAGTATTTAAGATCTGTTGTCACTTTGGAGAATGATAATAGGTTGAACTTGAACTGAGGTACATAGAATACTATTACTATCACCAGTACTCTCCTAGGCTTAGAGGGAGCAGCTACAGAAGTCTTAGTGAGCAAGTTAGCATCTGACACCATATGATTAGTTGCTCCAGTATCAATAATCCATTCTTGTGGACTAGTAGATGCTAAGAGAGCAATTCTAGTACTTGCCACATTTGCTTGAGCAGTGCTAGTACCTGCCACATTAGTTGAATTATTTAGAATCTGAATTATCTGATCATACTGTTCTTTAGTGAAAGGAAAAGCACTTCCTTGAGCCTGTGGAGAGGAACCTTTGGAAGATCCTTGTGCATGTATAGAGGAGGATCATGCTTTAGCTTGAGGACCAGAATGACCTTGTGCCTGACTCAAAGCTTGATAATTCTCAGCTCCTTGATTCATGGTCTATGGTGATTTTGATATGCATGCAAATGAGGCATTGGTGTTTTCTGAGGAACATGATTTGAGACATGATAAGAGTACATAGGCATAGTGTATCCAGGTTCGACCATTACATTATAATCCCAGGTCCCCCTTTCTTTTTGAATTTATAATCTGATGGATAACCTATTATTTCGAAGCACTTTTCTTTACTTTGGACCTTCATTTTGCAAAACTCACACTGAATGTTATAGTTCTTCCTAAATTTTGGATTGAAATTAGGCTTAGCACTACATAGTGCAGTTGAATCATAAGGATGTGTATTTACAGTAGGTGAAGATCCTAAAATATCAGTAGAAGCAGCTACAACTCTTTGACTTTCATCACTCATAAGCATGGCATATGCTTGATTCACTGAAGGAAGTGGCTTCATCATAAGTATTTGACTACGAGCTTGAGAGTAAGAGTCATTCAAGCCCATTAGAAACTGATACACCTTTTGCTTTTGTAGATATACAATAAACTCCTTTGTCTTAACACAATTACAGCCAGGAGTGGGTATAACAGACTCAGACTCGTCCCAAAGGTCCTTGAGCCATAAATAATAGATAGAGATAGAGGAAGTACCTTGACATAGGGTAGCAATTTCCTTGTGCAAATTGTAGCAACGAGTATAATTCACTTTGTCAAACCTCTCTTGTAAATCCGTCCATACCTTTTGTGCACTAGTGGCATAAGCAATACCACTAATTAAGGCTTGTGCAACCGAGTTCATCAGCCATGGCAAAACAATTGCATTGCATCATCCCCATTGATACCAATACTTCTCACGAAATCCCTCTTTTGGCCACCTTCCATCAACAATGCCCAGTTTATTGCGGCCAAGTAATGCAATACGCATAGATTGATACCACAAGGAGTAATTACCAGTGCCAATCAGCTAGAATGAAATCAATAAAATTCCACTTGTGTCGCTGGGAGCTAGGTATAGAGGGTGAGTGACTAAAACTATAACACCTTTCTCAAATTTATCATCGGAGGATGCATGCGATGCATTTTCAGCTGTGACAGTTTCATTTTCATGTTCCAAATCATCGATCGCCATTGTTAAGCACTTTGGAGCTTCGAATCAGAAAAATGAGATATCAATTGTTTTGAGAATGTAGAGAAGAAGACAGAGTGGAGGAGAAGACAGAGGATAGATTTGCGAGCTTCGATTCATAGCTCGAGCTCTGATATCATGCTGAAATGGAGATTTGAGAAGAGATAGAAACCCTAACTAACGAGGGAGAATAAAGAAGAGGAGTGTGAAGATGAATGTAACAGTAGAACAAAATGAATACTATGTATCTCATTACTTGTACAAGCTATGTATATATACAAGACTTTACTAACTACTATAACCACCTCACTAACCAATCAGGTGTAACATTAACTGCCTAACTAATACACTAATCTGCTAGCACATAAATAGACTAAACTACCCCAGTATTCAAATCACATCTTTTGTCTCAACACTTTTCTATTCCCTACTCTTCATATATATATATATATATATATATATATATATATATATATATATATATATATATATATATAGATTTTATGGTCTTCCAAAGATGAACTTTATTGGTCAAATTTCATGATTTCTGATTTTTCTTTTAAAAAATAACAAGAGAGTGTTCAAACTTCAAAATATCAAAATATTGACTCAAACAAAATCAAGATTAATGGTATACAACAGTCAAGGAATTCAAGAAGAGTCTCAAATTCTCAATCACCTTTGCCGAATCAGAGATGTTGCTACGTTGTTGAAGTAATTGTTGCTCGAATGTTAAGGGCCTGAGGCGAAAGGGTTTGTATTTTTCTATTTCAGTGGAGCTAAGTTTTAGGGCTCTAGATTTTGAGGGAGGGATTTGAAAAGAATAAAATAAGTTGACTATTATGTACTGAAACTAAACTAATTCAGAAAAGAAAAAAAATTAGTTGACTACTAATGGAGTATAATTTGAGGGGGCCAAGGAAAATACTTAAGGTTCCTCACTATATATTATAATATATACAGAATTTTTGCTGAGGCTCCGTGACCCCCCAAACTCCAATGTAGGCCCGCTTGTAGAAGTGCATGAGAATGTGGAAGATAGGCAATTAGCCTTGATAATTAGTGGTACAATCAAATCATCTTTTCAACATTTCTTGGGAACTAGAAAACCAAAGGGACATCAAAGTGCTGCATTCTACTATCAATCTGTTTAGACTGCAAAACATTTCAATGCCAAAAAACAAGTGCAATAAGCATTATATGTTACTTACATTGGCGGAAGCAGCTTTTAAGTGTCCCATTCCAATTTGTACAACCTACAGTAGTTAAGTTATGAATTCACAAAGCTCTGGATTCTGAAACTCTTTTCTATACTAATCTGAATGAGCAAACCAGCTAGCCCTAATATTTCAAGAGCCAAATCGAGCTTCTTTTCGGCTTGTAACCCCATTTGTTCGCACTCAAAACAAGAAATATTATTCCCCTTAATTCAGCTCTTATCCTTGTGCGAGCTGTAATCAAAGCTAAATACCTTTAGAATACGGTTACGAAAACGGACCTAAATACAAGAGAAAAACCTAAGCTAATCCAAATATCGATTATGCATTAGAGAACCTGAATATATGTTTGGAAAAGGAAATATAGCCATCACTTGGAACCCTTGAGGTTAGAGTACACTTGTATCATCTAACTGCAACACCATCAAAGCTAGTGGTAGAATGAGAATCAGATATTAAAACAACGTTATTTTTAAACCACATAGGTCTGATAGGCATGTATACCTGTGTTTTGTTGGATCTATTCGACTGATGCTCATTAATTTTATGGTATAGCTCTAGCTACATGACATGTTGTGGGATACAAAAACTGATCTGCTCTTGTGGGTGTTTCTCGATACGTTAGTATTACTCTCTCCATTTCAGTTTATGTAAATATATTTTTTTTTTGTATTTTCCAGAAAAAATGACACCTTTCTAAATTTGGAATGAATTTACATTAAGCTTTCAGTTCTAACTTCAATGAGAAGTTTATACTCAGACAAATACTCTAGGATGTTTAAAATACACCCTCCATTTCAATTTATGTGAACCCATTTGACTGGGCACGGAGCTTAAGAAAAGAGAGAGGACTTTTGAACTTGTGGTGTAAAATGAGGCACATATATTTTGTCTGGCTATAAATTATTGCATAAAAGTAAATTGTTTCCAAATAGGGAAAGGGCACAAGTTTACATAAATTGAAGCGGATTGGAAGGAATAACTTTTAACAGAATTATAGCCACACAAAATATTATGGATTATTTAGGATCACAAATTTTACAAGTATTCATTTCTTACTTAAACTTTGTGCCCAGTCAAACAAGTTTATATAAATTAGAACGGAGGGAGTATATGATATCTAATACTCCCTATGTCCCAGTTGATATTGTTGGTATTATTGTGTTCAAAATCAGAAAATCAGAGAAGCAAACAAACGTTAGTTCAATAAATAAATCGTAAAATAATTTCAAGCCCAATGAATGCACAGTGTGTTCTTAAGGAATTTAATCCCCTCATTGTTGCCCAATGTATACGGATTAATTCCTCCCAGGATAGAACGGAATAACTATTTTGTGATAGCGGCACTTCAAATCACAGAACTTCAGCGAACTCAACAAACGGAGCAAATCACACATGACACTTATGTTTATTTAGAAAATAATGCAACAATGTAGAAAAGAGGGGAGAAGATTTCATATTTTCCATCTCTTAAAAATGAGGTCAAGCCTCTAAATTTATAGACAAAGGAAGTGTGAGATAGAGATGTGCAATCCAAAATGTGCCTCTTCCATTTCCCATTCACACCCTTTAAAGAAAAAACGCAACAATCGTCCACATGAATGGGGAATGGACATATGTGAAAAAATATGCATGAATATGCAGTGTGATTCGCAAGTAAGGATTAATCGCATCTGGATAAGTAGGTTTCCCTTTGAACTTTCCGTAGTGAACTTATGTCAGATATACTCGGTCAATCGGTAGATTTGATATCTTTGAACCGTCAAGCTTTGGTGTATACCTAGACAACCATAAGTCACACAATCAATTCTTAACCATCTTTGGTTCTCACGGTTGCGTTCGTTTCAGCCATGATCACCGCCTGGTTTCATGAGTGCTTAGAGAATGGGCCTTTACTTTCATTCCCCTTAAAGCGGCTTGCACTTCACACTCACATAGATAATTTCTAAACGTATAATCCTCTAGACACACTATCTGGTCATATCCTGCCAGACTTAGCAAATCATTAAAATGCTTTAAGCTTTATTGACTCATCAAAAAGCCTTAATGTGTTACCTTGATTTCTGAACATTGTCTTCATCACGAGAATGGGTTGAGTTATCTGACAATGTTGAACCGTCATTCATAACTTTGTTTGATCTCTTTGAACCTAGCTCTTGGGATCTCTAGTCTGCTAGGTAGAGTTACTGCCATAATGACTTGTCCTAGGCCTTAGCCCCATTCCCTTGGATGATCTTTCAACTGCCTCTCTAGATAGGCCTTTTGTAAGTGGATCCGACACGTTATCTCTTGACTTTATGTAGTCAATCATGATAACACCACTAGGGAGTAGTTGTCTAACGGTATTGTGTCTCCGTCTAATATGACGAGATTTTCCGTTATACATAACGCTCCCTTCCTTGCCTATTGTCGCTTGACTATCACAATGTATACATATAGGTGCCAAAGGTTTGGGCCAAAATGGAATATCTTCCAAGAAATTCCGGAGCCATTCAGCTTCTTCACCGGCCTTGTCTAAGGCTATAAACTCAGCCTTCATTGTAGAGCGGCAATGCATGTTTGTTTGGACGATTTCCAACACAGTGCTCCTCCACTGATTGTAAAAATATATCTGTATACGATAGAAATCGGCGGTTCGATTTCACGAGCATCAAGGCATCTCGGGGGTTTCCTGTGATCGACTCCGAGAATTCTCGGTGGTCAACTTCGAGATAGTATAAGTACTGACCGGCCCCGAGGCAACGTGAATTAGTGGTCTCGGCGGACCAAGGCAAAGTTCCCAAGGCGCGCACATATAGCTTGTCAAGTCTAGTGGGCTAGTAAAAAGGCGAATCAAGGCATTAAATGGCTGTGTCAGCCCATATCTTTGTAATTAATGCTTTTGTATTATGTGGGGATTCCCCCTCCTATATAAAGGGGATCCTTGTCATTTTGTAAGGATCTGGTCCATACTAAATACACAAGAACATTCTCTCTGCTCTCTAACACATTCTCTTGATTTCATTATTTCATTCATTGCTTACATTCATTGTTCATCATTTATTGCTTATTATTGGCCATAAAGAGCCGTCATTGATTCTATTCTAACTGTTGGTCACACATCAATTACCCCCGATAGCTCCCACCCGAGATTCAACCTCGACCCCGAGGCCCCGATTATTAATCATTCGGTTTGGCTACCACCCTGTTCTCAAACTCTTATCTCGTTTCTAAGTCTTTCACATAGCATCAACTGCTTAACAACTAGCATAAAAATAGATCACGTATTTTTAGAATCCCATAATCAAATTTAGTTGTTATTACCATTTTCACGTTAAACAGTTTGGCGCCCATAGTGGGGCTAAAAATAATAGTGATTATTTTCTTGTTGGTTTAACCACGTAACGCAAGTTATCTTTCACACTTTTTCTTGTCCATGATCTTTGATTTCAGGTCAAAATGTCTAACTCAGTAAACACACGTGAAAACATCAACCTTGAAGACCATGGAGAAAATGGTGTTGACGTCCCAGGTGTTGGTGTACCACCACGATACCCTGAGAATGCACCGGAACCGATTCCCGTGGATGCGGTTTCACGCGACGCTCAACACGTCGAAATAAGCTCCCACACCAACAGGAGCATACACCCTGGCGACCAACAAGAAGCCCAGAAAACCCCAGCTAGGGAAGAACGGGAGGTTAGCCTTCACGTTATTTTTGAAATGTTGCAGGCACAACAACTGGCTATTGCTCAGCTGCAAAGTCACCAGAAAACTCCTAGCACGGTAGCACCAGGGACGGCTCCCCCAGCCGAGCAGGTACCAGAGAGATCAAGCAATAATGGGTCGGCAGCCAACCCCGCCATCGTAAAGATGCTCGAGGACCTCACGAGGAGGATCAAATCGGGCGAGAAGAAGATAGAGGCCAACGACAAAAAGGTCGAGACCTACAATTCCAGGGTCGACCACATTCCGGGAGCACCCCCGATCCTTAAAGGTGTGGATTCAAGAAGTTCGTGCAAAAGCCGTTCCCACAAGAAGCGGCTCCGAAACCCATTACGAAGAAGTTCAGAATGCCAGACCTTCTGAAGTACAACGGAACCTCAGACCCCAATGAGCATGTTACTGCTAACACTTGCGCAGTGAAGGGCAACGACCTAAGGAATGATGAGATCGAATCCGTCCTACTGAAGAAGTTCGGGGAAACGCTTTCTAAGGGGGCAATGATGTGGTACCACAACCTGGATCCAAACTAGATAGATTCATTTGCCATGCTGGCGGACTCTTTCATAAAGGCACATGCTGGTGCCATCAAAGTAGCAACAAGTAAATCCGACGTCTTCAAGATTAAAAAGAGGGAGAATGAGATGCTACGAGAGTTCGTATCTCGCTTTCAAATGGAACAAATGGAACTACCACCAATCTCCGCGACTGGGCTGTACAGGCCTTCACTCAAGGTTTGAACGAGCGAAGCTCGGTGGCTTTGAAGCAACTGAAACAGAATCTGATTGAATATCCCGCCGTGACCTGGTCGGACGTTCACAACCGATATCAGTCGAAAATCAGGGTCGAGGACGACCAATTAGGGGCCCCCTCGGGCTCGGTGTACCCAAGCAGGCTTTTGGCGAAGGAGCCAAAGCCAAGCAAAGAAAGGTACCAGTCGTACACCGAAGACAGGAGAAAAGCCCCAAGGCGCAACATACCCCGCAATGATCGAAGGATGAATCGAGGACAGAATCCTCGGGGACTCGTCAGCAAAGCTGGATTCGATAGGCACACGGGGCCAACGGAGGCAGCTCGCTTGTCGGAGTACAACTTCAACATCGACATATCAGACATCGTGTTCGCCATCAGTAAAATCAGAGACGCCAGGTGGCCTAGGCCTGTACAATCAGATCCTTCGCAAAGAAATCATAACTTAGTGTTTTGAATTTCACAACACACACGGCCACAGAACCGAAGATTGCCATCAGCTCCGGGAAGAAGTAGCCCGACTACTAAGCAAAGGACACCTCCGAGAATTTCTCAACGACCAGGCCAAAAACCAGTTCCGGGAAAGAGAGGCGACAAAGAAGAACGAAACAAATGAGCCACACCATGTCATCCACATGATCTTGGGAGGCATCGATGAACCACATGAACCCACGATCAGAAGAACAAAAATATCCATCACTAGAGAAAAACGAACTCAGGGTTACATACCCGAGGATGCCCTCACATTCAGCGACGAGGACATCGAGACCTTGTCTCAACCTCACAACGACGCACTGGTAATCTATTTCCTTGTAAATACATTTCAAATTAAACGTGTACTCATGGATCCAGGTAGCTCAGCCAACATTATCAGGTCGAGAGTGGTAGAGCAGCTCGGGCTACTCGACCAAATCGTGCCCGCCTCTCGAGTCCTCAACGAATTCAACATGGCGAGCGAAACAACAAAAGGGGAAATCACCCTCCCAGTCAACGTGTCCAGCACAACCCAAAATGCCAAATTCCATGTCATCGAAGGAGACAAGAGGTACAACGCCTTTCTCGGAAGGCCATGGATACACTACATGTGAGCAGTACCATCCACCCTCCATCAAATGATGAAATTCCCGACTAAGGAGGGGATTAAAACCGTCTACGGAGAACAGCACGCGGCAAGGGAAATGTTTGCAGTGCATGATGTAACACCGACACCAGTACCCCCCCTCGAAGTAGCCAAAGGATTATCAAACAGTAAAATAGCGATAGCAAGCTATGCCCTCGGCTAAGTCCGAAACAAACGAAGCAAAGGACCGTACCGCGTCCTTGTGACAAACGATCGAAACATATCAGGGGCCGAAGCGCCATCAGCACTAAGGTATGATCGCCTCCCCTTTTTCAATTACATCTTACACTAACCTAAGTACAGGTATCCGATCGAAATAGCTGAAGCGCTTCTCAACTCCAAGGCCTTTAGGTTTCAAAAGCATACGTTGCACTCTTTTCCTTCGATAGGGTTTTTTATCCCAGGAAGGGTTTTACCGGCGAGGTTTTTAATGAGGCAACACCTATATGCTACCTAAGGAAAACTCAATGAGTATTCAAGGCTTCTCTTATGATCAACCTCGAATACTGGGGGGGCATCCCCCCGGAAGATCACCTTCTCGGAGAAGCTAAGATGTGCTGAACAGGGTCTCGATAGGAAAAACAATGTACCGGGCCAAACGGCCGAACGAACCGTGCCCGCATAGAATAACCGAGCCCTCAACAGCAAAGACATGTATGCTTGCACCAAGAAATCAAAGAATAATTTCAAAAAGCATTTTACATTTAAAAGAAGCTCGATATTCTTGCAAAAATGGCTCCTCTATCAAAAACGTCCCAAAACACTCGGGGACTGGAGTCAAAAACCCAAGGCCACATGACCTCCGGGTGGGAAACTCCAAAATCGCAAGCCCTCAATGAGGCAATACCAAGTGCATAAGTAATGGCTCCCGAGCCGAGAAACCCTCGACGACTCGGGGACTGCCGTCAATCGCCATCTCCATCGACTTATCAAAACCCGAGGCCATAAAACCAGATGCGGGCAGCCTCGGTCTCGTAAGACCTATATAAGGCAACAACAATATCTGTAAGACCTCAAGCAAGGTATGAACCACACTTGTACCAAGTGACAATATCTGTAAGACCTCAAGCAAGGCATGAACCATACTTGTACCAAGTATACAAATTGTAAGACCTCAAAGGCATGTAAAACTTGTAAGACCTTACTAAAGGCATAAACCCGATCTCAAAGTTAAGGCTATATATCGAACTTGTAAGACCCCTAAAAAGGCATACCCTCGATATAGACGCCGAAACTACTTCATTCGGGACTAAAAGGCTCCGGCCAAAACAATTGACTACGGTCACAAGGCTATACCAGCCAAACTAACGCGACTCGGGGATGCCCGACCGTCGCTATAAATCACAGGCCTTCAATTACTTCGAATATACTTCGAAAAGAACCTGTTAAACAGGCTACCCTCGACATAGGCAAACGAGCTTCAACCATGTCAGCTCCAAATTACAGGCTTCGAGCTACTCAGCCACCGAGCCAAACCTCCCGAGGTACTCGACCATCGCCACATAACGACCCATAATCAAGGTTTTTATCAAGTCGTCGAAGAGTCAGGCAAACACAATCTCAAAAATCCTTAACGAGGGAAAAATAAAGCCTATACTAAGGTCGCATCGACCCAAAGCGTAAGAGCCATTGTCGCCAGCTCACACAAAAGGTCACATCGACCCAAAGCGTAAGAGCCATTATCGCCAGCTCACACAAATGGTCACACCGACCCAAAGCGTAAGAGCCACTGTCACCAGCTTGAAATTCAAAAACTTGAGGGTCGAATGAGCTCGAGTCAAAACCCGATTCGGAGACTGAACCCAAAACATTTAACTAAATATGCCTAAGAGCAAAAGCGTAAGAGCCACTATCGCCAGCACACACAAAAGGTCGTACCGACCCAGCGTAAGAGCCTAAGGGCCAACTCTAAATTCAAAAACTTAAGGGTCGAATGAGCTCAAGTTGGAACCCGATTCGGAGACTGAACCCAAAATAGTTAACTAAATATGCCTAAGAGCAAAAGCGTAAGAGCCATTGTCGCCGGCTTATACTAAAAGTTTGCATCGACCAAGCGCGTAAGAGCCTACGGGCCAGCCTAATGAGCCCCAAGGCCATACCATGAATCTAAGGATTCCTCTCAACTCAAAGACCAATTCATCTGGCTAAAATCAAGGCAAAAAGAAATTCAGGAGAAACAAAACTGCGAGGTTTCTTCTTTATACATACACGCAAGAAATACAAGCTCCATTTACAACGTACTTTGAAAGTACTATATACAGAAACAGAAAAAGTAATCTACGTCCTCCTTGGGGACTATGGCCCGTCGGCCTCATCCTCGCTATCTTCGGCATCGAATAAAAGGAATTTAGCATCATATTCCTCCGCTTTTGCCTGCTCTATCTCTTCCGAGAGGTCGAAGCCCCTGGCATGAATTTCCTCGAGGGTTTTTCTCCGAGATTTACACCTCACGTACTATTTATTATTGCTCTCATGATCAAGAGCCTTCCTCAGCTCAGCTCTAGCATAAGCAGCGCCCTTCAAATAGGCTGCCACTTTCTGGTCAGCCTTAGTGTGGCTCGTTACAGCCTCAGCCCAGGCATTCACAACCTCGGCCTTCGCCTTCAAAAGCTCAGACTCGAGCCTTATGATCATATTCGCTCGGACAGAATCGTTCGCACGAGCGTTCCGAATTTGCACCTTGAGGGCAGAAGCCTTATCCAAGGCACCCTCCTTGGCCGCAGCTTGGGCATCTACCTGAGCCTTTTACTCGTTAAACTCACGCTTGACCCGGCCAACTTCAACCCAAAATCGTTCTAGCTCCTCCGTTTTGCTCTCCAACTGAAATATCAAAACGTTAATCTCCGAAAATGAAAGGGGGAGCATACATTAATAAAAAATGCAGGTTACCCATCTGTCGAGACGGCTCTCATAGTTCCGACTTCGATCCGCCTCGCACTGCAGGTACACTAACTCACTTTCCTTTCTCGTACAAAGGAGCCTAAGGGATTTCTTCCTATTTAAAGCTTTCCGCAGCCTGGCCTCATGGCGAAGCAGCTCGGACTTAAGCTTGTAAAAGGCTTGCAAAATAGAGTTCAATAAGAAAGAGAGGGCGCAAAACCAAGATAAGCCTATACCGGCTACCAAAGCTTACCATAAAGCCTAGCCGCTGAGCCTCACCAAAGGCTGAGCCAACGTCCGATGGCCTAGTGTTCCCCGAAGTGCCTTCGGTAGGAAAAGAGGAAGGTGATGCATGACCCTTGTCCCTCGAAGTACCTTCGATTAGAGCAGGAAATGTTCTTTCAAAAACAGGGGCCTCCGAAGTCGGAATATCGGCCAACTCGCCTCTTTTGAACCTCAGAGAAGGACTCACCTCGACGCGAGCATTCTCACACCTCGGAGACTCTTTCCGTTTATTATCGACCCTCGACCCGGAGGTCGGCAATCTCTCCTCCCCTAGGGGGCACGGCCTCATCTCGGGAAAACCTCCAACACCTGCGGCGGTGGAGTTAGTGTGCTAAAAAGAAAGTGCCTGTCTGAGGAAATAAGCCACTAAACACCTACCGTGATGCTTTGCCTCCCATCTCCCCTTTGACGGGTCTCGCCACTTGCGCTTATCATAGGTCAAACAAGCTGCCAGCTTGCGGGACCATTCAGCCAGATCAGGGACCTCGTTCGGCAACCAAGGAATCGCTACAAAGAGTGAAATAGAAAGATGCCTTTATGGAGCCCACCTTCACTATGGACAAAGCGATAAAAATACAGGTATGCCACTTACGTGTGAAATTCCATTACTCAGGAAATGGCAAAAACTCTCCAGGGATAATATCGACTGTCCGTGCTCGAACGAACCGGCTCATCCACCCTCGGTCCTCGTCCTCTTCATCGTTAATGGTAGGGGACCGAGTGGAATGATGCTGCAGAGTAATCGAGCCCCGATAATGCAGAGGCCGATGTAACCTAACGAGATGGCTGAGGGTGAATTTGAGTCCGGCCTTATCCGCAAAGTACCTTATCGTCAGCACTATCTTCCAAAGGGATGGGTGAGCCTGCGCCAGGTAACACGATATCTCCTACAAAATTCAAGCACGACCCTGTCGGGGGGACCCGACATGAAAGGATACGTATACACGCTCAAAAATCCCTCGACATGGGTCATGATGCTCTCCTCCGGGGAAGGTACCTACAGTACCACTCCTTCCCCCCATCCGCAGTCTTTCCTAATCATCTCGAGGTGTTCCTCCCTTATTGAAGAGATGAACCTCGATGCATGCTCCCGATGCCCTTGAACATTGGGAGGTCTCTCCAACGTAAAATCTCTCCTCGAGACAAAGCACCTTGAGGCCCGCTCACCGGGTGCCGGCGGTGTACCATCGACCGGACACGGAACAGAGGCAGAACTCCCCTCTCCTTGATGGGCAGATGCCGATGTAGCAGCCATGGCTACGGTATATAGGAAGAGGAGGATGAAGATTTGGACGAAGGCTTTGAGTCAAAACGACGGGAGAACTAGCACAAAGAACAAAGTTCTATGGAAGAAATAATTACTCAAAGTAGCAAAATCTCCATTTGAGAAGTAAACGAGTGAATATATAGTGGCAAGCAGCGAATGCTCGCCCACCCAGAAGACCAATTAATTCTGGCCATGACAGCGTCACCTTTTTTGGGAAATGTACTAGCAGGACCACCCCGGGGGTCTCACCATCAAGTCACATGAATGCTGCTATCACGCGAAGTTCGGGAGGTATTTGGACCCCGAGGGTCTTGCTATCATAAGCATCAGCCCCAAAGGAGCTATCGGCCTAATTTCGAGATGGTACCCAATCTCGAGGGCCCTGATTACTCCAAGTATGGGCTCTAAAGAGCCAACATCGAAATTTGAAGGTTAACCTCGCATGAACGCTGGAATATAAAGAATGGCAAGACTTGAAACAGAAAAAATTCTCTTGCATTGCCAAAAAGTATATTTACAAGGGGGCGTCTTTACAAGACTTGTTTCCCCGGGAATACGTACACAAAAAGAAAAAAGAGAAGCAAAGGCGGCGCAGGCCTACTCTTCATCTCTACTGCCCTCCGAGCCATCTCTGGGACCTTCGTCCAAAGCAACTAAGAGCGGCAATTCTTCCTCCGACTCTCGGGCCTCCTCGATCTCAGGTGAGAGATCGGCACCTTTAGCACTGGCTTCCTCTAAGGCTTGCCTCCTCGCCTTTGAACTAGCATGAGCGACAGTCCGAATCAATTTTTGCTCAGCCTCCACCGATATATTTCGGGCTATTTGATTCGCAGTAGCGGCGTCCTTCAGATAAGTAGCAACTTTTTCTTCGACCTCGGACTTGGCCGCAGATAGCGCAGCAATCTCTTTTCGAGCTCTTAGAGGAGACCCTAGGTCGACGCCAATTCCGAGGTCACTACCTCGTTTCGCTTCCTCAGCTCGAGGATCTCCACGTTTTTCTGCCTGATCTGCGAAAGAAAAGATAAGTCAGTAAATATTGAATTATAAGAATGATGAACGGATTTACGAATAACAAAATACCTGCTCAGCAAGATCAGCCTTTTCTAGGAGCACTCCCTCCAAAGTAGCCCGAAGCTCGCTTAATTCCTTCTCCTTTCGGGCAGAGGAGGCCTCCGACTCCTGCAATCCTGAGGTGAGCTTCTCGAGCTCCTTCTCACGGCATGAAAGCTCCTCTCGGAGCCTAGAGAGGGCGTGATCGTACATTTCCTTAGACTACAGCGAAACAGAAGAGTCAGAAAAACGAGGAAAAATGCTTGAGACTAAAAAGGTATACATGAACAGCTATCACCTGCTGCTGGAACCTCTCCGCTGCCTCGATGGCACTGGGAGCGTCGAGATCGATGTCCTCACAGACATCGTCAATATCATCAAGGAAGTTTCCAAGCGCACCTCCCCCTTGAGAAGACCCCCCGCGTTGGCGGCATTCGGGTCTTGAGCGTCCCTTAATTCCCCCGACGAGACCTAAGGGCCCAAATTAAGACCACCCAGGGCATCGATGTCACCAAGGGGCAACTCCTGCCCCCGAAAAGCTCCGGGCCCAGACCCTTTGGGACCAGCAGCAACGGTCTCCCCAGCGGGAACTACACCACATCCGACACGGGATCAAGGACTGCATTTACACCCCCCTCGAGGGTCTCCATCGCACGGGACCGATCTAAATCGGCCGTTCCCGATTCAGCGGCCTCCGGTCGGGGCACCTGCGGGACTTCCGCACCCGACCCCGTTCTTTGTACCAAACGGTAATCGCCCTCATAATCATCTTCATCCCTGTGCCGGGACTTGCTCCGGAAGCTGAAGCCGAGGTCCTGGTGGTAGCTCGAGGCCCGCGCGATTTAGGTTTCTTTGCGGCAGGAGAATCAGCAGCCGCCTTATTCTTCCTCTTCTTGCCTTAACGGGCTCCGAAGTCTCCACCTCGCCATCGGGAGGCGGTCTCATCTGCACACCATCCCCAAGGCCTGCACAAACATAGTGGCCAAAATTTATCAGCACAAAGGATACGGGGGAGAAGCATAAGATTAAGATATAGGTAGCAAGAAGGACTTTACCATGATTCTTGGCCACCCACCGCGTTTTAGCCAGGTCGGGCCAAGACCGCACGAGATATGGGAACGAGGTATCCAACCGCCTAATCCAACCCAGCAGATCCTGAACCGCTTCGAGATACCAAGCGGTAGCTGCAAAAACCAAGGGGAGATCATTTCTCGAAAGAAAGGTAAGATGACCACAAAGTATGTTCGAAGGAAAAATACTTATGCTGTGTATTCCACTTCTCCGGGAATGGCATCCTCCCGGCCGGGTTGATGTCCGAGGTCCTCACTCGGACGAACTTTCTCATCCACCCTCGATCCTTGTCTTCATCAATGCTTGAGAAAAATGGCTTTTTGGACCGATGGTGAAGCTTAATTAAACCTCGATAAAATTGAGGGCTGTACAGTCTTATCAAATGGTCGAGGGTAAAAGTCGCACCCTCGACCTCATTGGAGAAGTGGTGGAGCATGTAGACTATCCTCCAGAAGGATGGATAGATTTGACCAAGCGTCACTTGGTACTTGTCTCAGAAATCAAGAATAACCGGATCTATCTCCGGGAAAGAAGTGTTCGAAGAATCGACCGGACCCAAAGTGAACAGGTAAGTATACATGTAAAGGAAACCAGCTTTGTAATCTGTTACACTCTCGTTGGAGCGGGGGATCTCGACCAACATTGCCTCCCTCCATCAGCAATCTTTCTTCACTCTCCCTATATCGGTCACAACGCTAATGTACCGGGACACGTGTTCGCATTGGCCCGGTGTAGACGAAGGTTTGTCGATGGAAAAATCCTTCGCCGTGTCGAACCCGGTAGGGGTGCACTGTTCAACGGTGGGTATCACTTTGGGCTTTCCTTTGGATATCAGGATGAAGAGGCAGCCTCGTCTTTCCGAGGAACTATCTTGGAAGTTCTAGCCATGATGGTGGTAAAGCTTTTCTGAGAAAGTAGGCAAAGGATCAAGAACGGAAGAAGAAAGAATGTGAAAGGGGATGGATTTGGCCTTGAAAATTTGAAGATGTTGTGAAAGTATGAATTCTCAAACGACTAACGCATTTATAGGAGCCACGTGGGCAGCAGAAAGGACGAACCAATAGCGGTTCGTGGGCTTCTCGATAGTCGTGTTTGACGGAGACCCGTGTGCGGCTTTTTTAGTATGGCATTTAATGCTCTGGTGAGCTGACGTCATGACAATCATGCTTACGGAGTAGGAGTTCAAAATCGTTTCCTATCACTTTGCTCTAGGAAACGCGGGGACTATCTGTATATGGTAGAAATCGGCGGTTCGATTTCACGAGCATCAAGGCATCTCGGGGATTTCCTGTGATCGACTCCGAGAATTCTCGATGGTCGACTTCGAGATAGTATAAGTACTGACCGGCCCCGAGGCAACGTGAATTAGTGGTCTCGGCGGACCAAGGCGAAGTTCCCAAGGCGCGCACATATAGCTTGTCAAGTCTAGTGGGCTAGTAAAAAGGCGAATCAAGGCATTAAATGGTTGTGTCAGCCCATATCTTTGTAATTAATTCTTTTGTATTAAGTGGGGATTCCCCCTCCTATATAAAGGGGATCCTTGTCATTTTGTAAGGATCTGTTGCTCCATACTAAATACACAAGAACATTCTCTCTGCTCTCTAACACATTCGCTTGATTTTATTATTTCATTCATTGCTTACATTCATTGTTCATCATTTATTGCTTATTATTGGGCATAAAGAGGCGTCATTGATTCTATTCTAACTGTTAGTCACCCATCGATTATCTCCGATAGCTCCCAGCCGAGCTTCAGACTCGACCCCGAGGCCCTCGAATAAGCGAGCTCGAGGCCCCAATTATTAATCATTCGATTTGGCCACCACCCCGTTCTCAAACTCTTATCTCGTTCTAAGTCTTTCACATAGCATCAACTGCTTAACAACTAGCATAAAAATAGATCACGTATTTTTAGAATCCCATAATCAAATTTAATTGTTATTACCATTTTTACGGTAAAGAATATCCACTTGTGGATTTAGTTTAGGTCTATCTGGTGATTCAATTTGCATCCCATACCCTTCAATACCAGCAAGACAGTTATTATAGTGCAATGCATAGTCATGGATATATTTTAAATATCCCAAATCTCATTTTATTGTCCTGACAGTTCAATACGAACTTCCTTATGCTGTTGACTAATACTTCTCGACATTCTATTGCATATCAGATTATTGACTACACTTAATATAGCAATAATATATTATAACAACAGTAGGAATGATTGGCATCAGTTGTGGCCACAACCTTTTAATACATAACACATTTCGCAATAATCCGCCATTTCAAGCATTTGTATGTTATTTATTCATACGCCTATATGATATGCAAATTATAGCACCTTCATTTATGAAACAAATCCAACTTGCAATGGATTTTAGTCATGTCATCGGTTCATTCACCTCATTATAGACCAACGTCTTAATAAATTCGTTCATGAACGACCATGTTTATACAAAATATACAAACACATCTTTCATGAATAGTCACAACCTTTCAGGCGATACCCTTTCATAAAAGAGCTAAACATTATAAATGTTCAAGAAAGAACAAATCATTTTTAGAAAGGCACGTAAACAACTTTTGAATTTGTAGTTTCATCACTAGTCATCACTAAGACTGAACAAGTAATGAATTCACCGACTACCATATCAATATTCCTAAGGATTCGTGGGGGTTCGAAGAATCATATCATCTAATTCTTCTACATAATATATACATCACGTCTAACATTAGCTTTGGTTATGCATAAGCTAAATGCCCCCACATTTCACATGTTTCATGTGCCTTTCCTATCAACATATAATCCATATATAAACAAAAATGACTACATAATTTAGAGTATTCTTAATGTAAATACACTAGTTTGAAATCATTTGACAACATTTTCTAGTCAAGTTTCGCATGCCATTGTTTGGGTGTTGTTTTAGACCGTAAAGTAACTTAACAAGTCGACACACCTTCTTTCTTTTTCAGGAACCACGAACCCTTCAGGTTGTTCCATTATAATTTCTTCCTCCAAAATTCCATTTAAGAAGGCTGCCTTTAAGTCCATATGATGGATTTCAAGACCATACGATGGCTAACGCTATTATCATCCAAATAGATGTAATTCTCATTATCGGTGAGTATGTGTCAAAGTAATCAAGACTTTCTCGTTGTCTTAATCTTTTGGCAATCAATATTGCCTTATATTTGTCAATAGTACCATCAGCTATCATTTTCCTTCTAAAAATCCACTTAGAACCCAAAGGTTTATTTTTGGAGAAAGATCAACCAATTCCCAAATATGATTACTTAATATGGATTCTATCTCACTATTGACTGCCTCTTTCCAATATTGTGCTTCCGATGAAGACAATGTTTCTTTAAAAGTTTGAGGCTCATTTTCCAACAAGAATGTCAGAAAATCCGATCCAAAGGAAGTAGTTATCTTTTGACGTTTACTACGTCTTGGATTTTTCTAATTCAACATACTTTCCTTTGCTTCTTCCCGAGTTCCCGAGTTCGCTTAGATATTTCACTAGACGACTCAGATTTCTTTTTATACTGATAAATATTCTCAAAGAATTCAGCATTATCTGATTCGATCACCGTATTAATATGAATTCGGGATTTTCTGATTTATGAACCAGAAAATGATATGCCTTACTATTTGTTGCACATCCTATGAAAACGCAATCAATAATTTCCGGTCCGATCTTTACCTTTTTGGGTTTAGGAACTTGCACTTTAGCTAAGTACCCCCACACTTTAAAATATTTAAGCTGGGCTTCCTTCCATTTCATTTTTCATATGGAATTGATTGCGTCTTGCTATGGGAAACTCGACTGAGTATATGGTTATCTGTAAGAATAACTTTCCCCACACAAGTTCTGGGGTAAATCAGAACTTATCAACAAGGCATTCATCATCTCCTTTAACATTTTGTTCTTTCTACAATTCCATTTGATTGTGGTGACTAAGGGGCTGTCATTTGATGGATAATACCATATTCCAAATATATTTCTTCAAAAGTAGACTCACATTCACCGCCCCTTTTACTTTGTAGAGCCAACCACAAGAACTGTTGTTTGTGTCACGACAAAACCAGAATTAATAAATGGTGAAATTTTTAATCTTCAAACTAGTCTGACACATTCAGAATTAATAAACGGTGAAGTTTTTTATCTTCAAACCGAGTAATATGTGACACAATCAAATTTAATAAACGATGAAGTTTTTAATCTTCAAACCGAACAATAAATTGGGGCAGAAAATCACTAAGATTTTAATCTCCAAAATGAGTAGAAAGTAACTAAGACTTTAACCTCAACGAACGAGTAGAAAATCACGTAAATTTTAATCTCGAAGCAGGAATAGAAAATCACGAAGATTTTAGTCTCCTAAACCAGGGGTATAAAATCACAAGAATTTAGTTCCCTTTCCAAATAGTTTTTCAACTAAACCATTGTACTCCCTACACATTTTAAAAGTTTGATATATTTATCTTATCAAACTAATATGTATATCACATAAACAACTACTAAATTAAAAGCAGCTGATATAATTTTCCGCAAAAATTTTGAATGCCGCAAATATATACTCTCACATATATAAACCAAGGTGAGAATAAAGCTTGCAAAGAAAACTTTACATGGTACGACTATAAAGTTACTCAATACTTTAGAACTTCTCCGTTAAAGAAGAAACAAGATCAACTAGTTTTAATGCAAATCTTATCTCATAAGTATATATAAAAATTCATGCACCTTGTGGCATGCCAAATAATGTCTCTGTCTTTCGAATATTAACACGAATAATCACAACACATGAGATACGAGTTAATCAGTTATGGATTAGAGACTCATAGTGAAACTAGGCGGCATTAGAGTTAGACCTTTAAATAGTTTCAATCCAATTCTAATTCTAAATCTTTCCACGAAATGGTACCAAATTGTTTGGGACATAACTGGCTGTTCCACGATATACATATATAAAATATCCTATTTATGATCTCAAAATAATTTTCAAGTATTAGTGTAAGTCTAATTCATGTCTTACTTCCTTGAAAATACCATGCACGCTACCAAATTGTATATCAACTGTTAATAGTATTTGGTCAAAGGAATAACAAATTAACCATAAACACATGTTATTCCTAATCATGCGTATAATCTAGATTTGTAATATGAGATCGATCACATAATAACATCTACCCTTATATTTATAGAAACTAAATTCATAGATCACAAAGGATAAAAAATTAATGATCAAACATTTTATGTTGAGTAAGAGAAAATAGAACCCGTTTTATTATCGCAAAAAAAGGTTCCAATCTCTCCCATTAATGCATGATAGCAAAAACTTTTCCAAATTGCGATGCCTCCGTTGATCGTTAGAACCTTACCGGAGCACTGTAAGAATATTTTAGAATCAAAAGTTAATCCAATATTCTCTCTATCGTGCTTTAAAAGGATCCCAAAGCCTTGTCATATGCACATTGTCTTCACTTCCTTAAAACAAATATGACAGGAAGTGTGTATATCTCCGTAAAGTTTTCTCAGAGATCTTAGACTTTGGTTTTTGTCTTTTGTGCTGCCCAAGTAAAGGTTAGTTTTGAAGACTATCAAAGGAACTCAGGCATAAACCAGGTCCATCCCTTGTGAGCACAGATACTGGCAGATTTGAGCATGTGGGATGCATGTGAAGGAGATAAACCTAACTTGACAGAATTGATATCTCCTGATCGAAAAGGTTGCATAATTGATAAGGAGAAGGACTCCTTAATTAAAGAGAACACTGTCCAAGACAGGGAAGGAGTTAGATGTTGAGATCAATTAGAACTCTTCCACCAAGGAAGAGTAGCATTAGGATTCTAGTTAATCTTTATTTACTAACTCTATAAATATCAGTGTTGTTCTCTTTTATAGGGGTTGCACAAATGCAGAAGTTAAACGTGAATTGAGAGCAAAATAGCAAGGCTCTTCGCAAGCAGTTCGTGTGTGATTCAAGTTCAATTGTAGTAGGTATTTTCATATTGTACCTTTCAGCTTTATCTAGAAGCAATTGTAATAGGTACTCAGAGTATTCAAGTTAGAGTTAACTCGAAGTTGTCGCAACAGTTAGAGGTTGTTTGCTACAAGGGATTAGAGTTAATCCTAGGTTGACAAAAATATTTTGTAAATGCAGTTTTTGGCTCATTGATTTAGTGGAAACTTTGGGAAAATCCTACTAAGAAGTAGGTCGTGGTTTTTTTCACCTTTTGAGCCAGGTGTTTTCCATATAAAATACTTGTGTTCTTTACTTTCTGCATTTATTATTCCGCAACAGTAGTATAAGTAACACATAGAAGAACCAAGTCCTTCCATAATCAGTTTAAGCAAAAAGTTGGACACCACACAAATCACTCCCCCCCCCCCTTCTTGGGTGGTATTGAAGTTAAAGCATCAATTGGTATCAGAGCAGGTTATCCTTGAAGAGGCTAACACCTTAGGAACAGATCAAGATGAGCGCACCACCTGGAAACTAGGAAGGGCCATCCACTGCTAGGCCTCCACTCTTTAATGGCCAGTACTACTCTTGGTGGAAAAACAGGATGAGAGATCACATCATTGGAGAAGACTATGAGCTATGTGACATTTTCAGTGATGGTCCCCTGGCTACCATGAAGAAAAATGCTGAAGGAGTAGATGTGCCAAAAATGAGAGCTGATTGCAATGCTGAGGACTTGAGGAAATGGGAGAAGAATGCTAAGTCTAAGAAATTGCTTGTGTGTGGACTTGGTCCAGGCGAGTACAGCAGAATTCAAAGATGTACCACTGCTAAGGATATTTGAGACACTTTTCAAGTGGCTCATGAAGGAACACCACAAGTGAAGAGGTCCAGAGGAACACTGCTGTATTCTCAATATGAGAATTTCACCATGAAGGAAGGGGAAACCATCCAGGAGATGTATACAAGGTTCACCACACTGACAAATGAACTTAGGTCTCTTGGAAGGGTTATTCTTGAAGAAGACAAAGTTGAGAAGATTTTGACAAGGGTTCTGCCACTCTCTTGGGAGAGCAAAATCACTGCCATTCAGGAATCAAAGAACACTGCCTCTCTTAAGTTAGATGAGCTAATTGGAAATCTCACTGTCTATGAACTTAGAAGGCAAACCATGAAGATGGATGCACCCAAGAAGAAAAGGATGGCACTCAGAATCACTGAAGGTGTTGATCTAGAAGAGGATGAAATGGCCATGATCACAAAGGACTTCAAGAAGTACCTAATGAGAGGAAAGGGTCCTTCCAGAAGTGGAAACTACAGCAAACCAAGGGTTCCTGAAAAGCAAACCAATGAGGGATGTTACAAGTGTGGGAAGACTGATCACCACATCAAAACAGCCCTCAATGGGAAATTGAATGGAAGAACGAAAGAGCTGCACGCAGAAATAGGAAGAAGGAACAGGTTCATCCCAAGAAGAACAAAGGATCAGCAAAGTCTATGGTTGCTGCCTGGGGAGAAAGCTTAGATGAGGACTCAGAGGATGAAGATGGAGATGAACAAGCACTTAGGGCCATTAGAGAATCTGATGAGGCATCTAAGGTAAGTGTAATTCATCTAAAAGACAAGATTAAATTTTTGTCTAAAGAAAGGCTATCTGAGTTACTCTTGGATTTCATCGAATTTGAGGATCTAAACAATGAAAAGAAACAGCTGTCTAAGGAGTGTGTGATTTTGAAAGCTAAGTACAAAGATCTGGAACTTAGGGCTAGTGAAAGCGATAGTAAAAACTCTGAGTTAAAGAACCAGGTTCTTGAACTTGACACCATTGTCCTAGAGCTTAGATCTGAAAATCTAAAACTGAAATTAGGAACAGGTAAAAAGAAAGTTGATCATACACAACTCACTTTAGAAGAAAACCTAGGAAAAATGAAAGATGAGTTGTACAAAAGAGATTAGCAGATAAGATTCCTAAAGGAGGATCTAAGCAAGGTCAAGCACAAGCTAGACAGAACCTGTAAATGGAATAGGTCCTTTGATGCACTTCCATGGCTACAAGAACACCATAGTAGCAATAAAAGAGGACTTGGCTACGGGACCCCTGCACCAAAGTGGGATCCCAAAAGCAAGTACATCACACTTCCTGAGAACAAAATCTGCACAAACTGTGGCAAGACTGGTCACTACAAAAGTGAATGTACTGCAAAAGAAAAGGCTAGTCAAAAGAATAAAATATTTGTTCAAGGGAAAAATATGCTGCCAGGATGGGCCAAAAAGAATCTAATTCACCCTTTTACCTATAGAAAGGGACCCAAACTAGTTTGGGTTCCTAAGACTAACCCCTGATTTCCTTTTGCAGGTTTAAGTGAAAGGGAGCAGCCAAATATTGTACATGGATAGTGGCTGCTCAAAGCACCTTACAGGAAGCAAGAACTAGTTCCTTTAACTTGAGGACCTTAAAGGAGGAAATGTCTCCTTTGGAAATGGAAAGAAAGGTGAGATCATTAGGATTGGAAAGGTAGGTAAGATAGACTCTCACTCTATTGAGAATGTCTACTTAATAGATGGCTTGAAATGCAGTCTAATCAGTGTATCACAACTGTGTGACAGAGATAACTTGGTAGAATTCACTTCTACCAAATGTTTTGTGATAAATCTTACCACTGACAAGATTGTTTTGCAAGGAAAAAGAGTAAACAATATTTACATTGTAGATCTGTCCACACTCTCAGAAAATGAACTCACTTGCTTAAGTGTGTTGGACACTGATCCCCTCCTGTGGCACAGGAGACTTGGACATGCAAGTCTGAGTCAACTCAACAAATTAATCTCCAGGGTCCTGGTGATAGGACTGCCTAACATCAAGTTTAAGGAAGACAAAGTTTGTGAGGCTTGTGCAATGGGGAAGCAGGAAAGATCCTCTTTTAAATGAAAGAAAGTGGTAAGCACCACCAGACCGATGGAACTGGTCCATATGGATCTCTGTGGTCCAATGAGAACATTAAGCAGAGGTGGCAAAAGACTAGGTTTACTTGGACATTGTTTTTAACATCTAAAGATGAAACATTTGACATGTTTACTTCTTTTGTTAGAAAAACTAAAAAACAACTAGGTAATCAACTGCATCAATTAGGTCTGATCGTAGAACTGAATTTGAAAATGCTAAGTTTGCTGAATTTTGTGATGTGCATGGCATAGATCACAATTTTTCCGCCCCTAAGTCTCCACAACAAAATGGAGTAGTTGAAAGAAAGAATAGGACACTTGAAGATATGGCTAGGACTATGCTTCTTTCTTGTAAACCGCCCCATAGTTTCTGGGCAGAAACTGTAAATACTGCATGCTACATCATCAATAGGTGCATGACTAGACCTCTTGTAGAGAAGACTCCCTATGAGTTACTTAAAGGGAGAAAACCAAATATATCTCATCGTAGGGCATTTGGATGTAAGTGCTTTATGCACAACAATGGTAAAGACTCCCTAGGTAAGTTTGATCCCAGAGTGATGAGGGAGTATTCTTGGGATATTCTTCACATAGTAAAGCTTATAAAGTATACAACAAAAGAACTATGTGTGTAGAAGAAAGTGTCGATGTGGTTTTTGATGAAACTAACATTCTTTCTGAGAGATAGGAACATGAAGATGAAGCAATTGGGCTGGTAAGAAATTTAAATGAAATCACAGCCCAGACTGAAGCTGCACCAGAAGAAGGAACACGTGATGGAACAGGTTCTTCTACTCAGGGCAACCTGACAGGGGGAACTGAACAAAGAGGAACTGAATCTCAAACCTCGATGGAACCTATCCATAAACCTGTTCCACAGCAACAAAGCATTGAAATAACATCAAGGGGAAACCAGATGGTTGTGAAATCTTACAAGTATCAAAGTTCTCATCCCATTGAGAATATAATCACTGGCCCAACCTCTAGAATCAAAACTAGATCTTTATTAAAGAATCTTTGTGATTTTGATGCTTTCTTATCTCTTATTAAACCTAAAAATGTTGATGAGGCTTTGCAGGATGCAGACTGGGTAAATGCAATGCAAGATGAACTCAACCAATTCGAAAGGAGTCGAGTTTAGCATCTAGTACCAACACCCAAGGACATATCAGTAATTGGCACAAAATAGGTCTTCAGAAACAAAAGCCTTATGTGGAGATCACCTTTAGAGGAACAGGTTGGAATTAGGGATGATTAAGATCACCTAAAAGGACCAGTTCAAGGTTAATCGAAAAAAATGAAAAAATTAAAAAAAAATTGGTTAGAAAGTTTGTAAATTATGTATAATTAGATTAAATCTTGCTCAGTCTCATACTTTCAATAGTATACTCTTGTGCCATGTGCAAAAATGACTCATTAATCTCTAATGATATTTTCTCTGTTTTAGCAAATTTAGACTTACACAAGAGAATTTTCAGTGAAGAACCTGGTTCATCAAGATAAATAGGTATGTTTTCTACACTCTGCATAATTTGAAATAATTATATTTTGATCATGAGTAGAGTCCTACCTAATTCCAAACTCCTTTTGGACTTATCCGTTACAAGTGAACCAGTTCTGTTCAAAAGAGTCCCAACCGAATTGAAATACCTAGATTCTAGGGATACACTCCAACGTCTCATCAAAACTGAATTTCAGTTTGATTGGACTTCTAAGAGTCTGAAAAACTATCGTTACCCCATTAATTATTCCTCTGTATATTGATCAGCTTTAGTGTATTCCTTACTTCATCTCTCTAAAGCCGTCAAAAACTCTCATTCTTCTTTCATCTTCCAAACACAATCTAATTCTCTTCTCTTCCTTACCCAAGCCAGATATGTCGAACACCTCTAAAAATCTTTCATCACCATCACAAGAAACCACTTTCACACCTTCTACCACTCCTTCAACCATACCAATCTCTAAGAAAAGTAGAGTAAAGATAGTGGCTCGTAAGATTGTCGCTGAAGGAGAGTAGATCAATAAAATAAACAAGCAATTGAAAGCAGGTAGGGAAGAAGAATCACAGAAATGTGAAGATTCATTTAAGTCTGCTACTGTAGGGGAAGAAAGGGGTTTTTCCGAAACTGAACAAGTATCTTCTAGTCCTAAAGTTACTCCTGCGACAATTTCTGAAGTTGCTATAGATTTGGAGAATAGATTTGTATTGGTAGAGTCTATAGCAGGTGTTGAGACTACAGAATCTAGAGAAGTTGGTGGTAAAAATGATAAGGGAAAAGAAAAAGAGAGCAAGGGTGCTAGGAGTGTTATGGGGGGAAAGGGTAAAAAAGTGGTTGATTCTTCACCAACTTCTGTTAGTCTAACCAAAGAAACAGGTGCAATGGTTGTTTGGGGAGAGGAATCTGCTGGAATAGAGGAGTGTAAAAAAAATAGGGGGAAATGGGTCTGGCGAAGCTGCTGAAGGGCTGGTTCAACTTGGGAAAAATGTAGATGAACCTGGTTCATCTGTAGAGGAAACCCTCACAGACCTGCTGAAGAAAGTGACTGAAAGCTATAATCCAGCTTCTTGATAGGGTTATCAATGGCACCAAAACTCATACCATTCCCTATGGCTTCATTCTCACAACTGTGCTTACACATTTCAAGGTACCTATGAAAAAGTGGAGATTAGTACAAGAAAGGATCATTTTGGGGTTAATACTCTACTTGGCTGCGATTATGAAGTCAATACCACTCCTAAAGAAACTGGTTCATCCAAGAAGGTACCAGGGAATAGCAAGGTCAAAGCCCTGATGCAAGAAAGTGGGGCTAAGGATGCTGAGATTGAGAGGCTGAAGAAGAGGTTGACTGAGGTAGAGACTGAGAGAGATGCTCTCAGAACTGAGCTGGCAAGGGAAAAGGAGAAGAATGATGGAATTCTTCAAGACATGCCGAAACTTCTCCAAGACAAAAACCAAGAACCTAGTTCTTCCAAGCCTTAAGTCTCCTAGCCTAGTGTAGATCAACCAATGACCCAGTTCGGGACTTTTTGTTTCTCCTGCTCATGTTTTTAGTATTAATGAACCTGTTCCTTGATGATAAATGATAAAAAGAAAAAATGTTTCTAACATTGTGTTGATGTTGAGCTAAGTTTAAACAGGGCCTAAGCTTATGAAAAAGCACAGAGTTTGTCATCATCAAAGTAGGGAAATTTGTTGGCCCAAGTAAAGGTTAGTTTTGAAGACTGACAAAGGAACTTAGGCATGAACCAGGTCCATCCCTTGTGAGCACAGACACGGCCAGATTTGAGCATGTGGGATGCACGTGAAGAAGATAAACCTAACTTTACAGAATTGATATCTCCTGATCGAAAAGGTTGCATAATTGATAAGGAGAAGGACTTCTTAATCAAAGAGAACACTGCCCAAGATAGGGAAGGATTTAGATGTTGAGATCAACTAGAACTCTTCTACCAAGGAAGAGTAGCATTAGAATTCTAATTAATCTTTATTTACTAACTCTATAAATATCAGTGTTGTTCTCCTTTACAGGGGTTGCACAAACGCAGAATTTAATTAAACGTGAATTGAGAGCAAAATAGCAAGGCTTTTTGCAAGCAGTGTGTGTGTGATTCAAGTGTGCAAACCTGAAGCTACATGAACCAGATAGAAGAATTAGTATCAAGTGTCTGTCTTTTGTTCTAGTTCAATTGTAGTAGGTATTTTCATATTGTACCTTTCAGCTTTATCTAGAGGCAATTGTAATAGGTATTGAGAGTATTCAAGTTAGAGTTAACTTGAAGTTGTCGCAACAGTTTGAGGCCGTTTGCTACAAGGGATCAGAGTTAATCCTAGGTTTACAAAAGTGTTTTGTAAATGCAGTTTTTGGCTCATTGATTTAGTGGAGAGTTTGGGAAAATCCTACTGAGAAGTAGGTCGTGATTTTTTTTCACATTTTGAGCCAGGTGTTTTCAACGTAAAATACTTGTGTTCTTTACTTTCTGCATTTATTATTCTGCAACAGTAGTATATGGAACACATAGAAGAACCAGGTATTTCCATAATAAGTTTAAGCGAAAAATTGGACACCACACAAATCACTCAGCGGTATTGAAGTTAAAACATCATTTTGCTTTCAAGAGTTTGTCCTTTTTGATTATGTGATCATCCAATAAATCGGAGAAAACTCAAGCAAAAATATTCAGTAGCAACTTTTCATAATTGGCAGTATAAATAACTCCGACTTGAAGCACCGATTCGGCTTCTACTTTCAAAATATTCCTTTGGAACTCTCAAACAGCAAATGGCACCATTTTGTGCAATACAAAGACTTGACAAATGTAATTATCAAGAATAACTTCTTATGCGGATCTGTAAAATACCCACTTTAAATATTGCCTTTCCCTCGATCGACCATATGATGTATGATAATTAAATTCCTTAAGATTGTTGGTATTACTGTGTTCAAAATCAGAAAATCAGAGAAGCAAACAAACGTTAATTCAATAAACAAATCGTAAAATAATTCTGAGCCCACTGAATGCACAGTGTGTCCTTAAGGAATTTAATCCTCTCATTGCTGCCCAAGGTATACGGATTAATTCCTCTCAGGATAGAACGGAATAACTATTCTGTGATAGCGGCACTTCAAATCACAGAACTTCAGCGAACTCAACAAACGGAGCAAATCACACTTGACACTTATGTTTATTTAGAAAATAATGCAACAATGTAGAAAAGAGGGGAGAAGATTTCTGATTTTCCATCTCTTAAAAATGAGGTCAAGCCTCTAAATTTATAGACAAAGGAAGGGTGAGATGGAGAGGTACAATCTAAAAGGTGCCTCTTCCATTTCCCAATCACACTCTTTAAAGAAAAAACGCAACAGATGTGATATACTTTCCTTTTTAGTCTATCACATACTTTCTCATTTAGAAATAATTTAACTTTAAACTTCTCACTTTACCTTAATGAGATAATTTAAAGTCACACAAATATTAATGGCTTGTTTTAGATCATTGATTTCAAAAGTCTTCCGTTCTTTATTAAACTTCATGCTTAATCAAATACTTTCATATTAATTGAGACGGAAAGTATTTTCTTTTAATTACAAAGATTGGAATATCTACTACGTTCTCTAAAGACTAGAATGCAGGTGGTTGCTTCACCTGCCAGTCTTGATTTTATGATCTTTAAACACCGTGGGAAGTCATTTCCTTTGGAAATTGATGTCAATCTGATGAAGTGATAACTGGAATTGCTCTAGACTCTCTATTTGTTCTTGAAGCTGCTAATATTAAACTACTCCATGTTCACTTGTTAATTGGTTTTGGGACATTTAGATCTGGTTATAATGTGCCAGTCATTGTTAATTAACCAATTCTGTTCTTTAACCGCGTTTAGAGGAACCCTTTTCACTTATCTTATTGAATGTAGAGATCTTATTCATTTTTTTTTTTTACAAATGAACGTTCATAATTTTCAGAAATACTGTTTTTTCTCTGGTTTGTCGAGATTCTTGCGGAAGAGATTTATAGGAAGATTTGAAACACGATCAAGAAGAGGAAGTCTTGGAGCAACGGTGAAGTTATTCCCGCATGATCTATAGGTCATTGGTTCGAGCTGCGGAAGCAGCCACTAACGCTTGTATTAGCACACCTTTTGGGGTGCGACCCTTCCCACGATCTTGTGTGAATGTGGGGAGCTTTCTGCGGTGGACTGCCCTTTTTATTGGAAATACGATCAAGAGAAAACGTTAGTCATGATCATGATTGCATGTACGTACTTGCGCAAATGTTTTGACTTCTATGTGGAACTATGAAGGAAGAAGTGCTGAGCTGGAAAGAAACTGTAGTTATTAACAGTAAAATAGCTACCTTGGCCCAAAGAATTGATTGCATTTCTGATGAAACACTCTAAGATAGTCAAATCGTTCAACCGAACTAAAGCTCATATTAGACCACGTAGTGAATGGAAGAGAATAAATGGGACAATCCAACAATGGAGTTTAATTGAGAAAAGATGAAGAGGCTGGGATAAGGGGCCAGCTATGAATACAGCAAATATGTGAAAGAATTACAGCCCATGTCACTTGGCCTAATAGCCCAATCAAAAATGGCCCACATTTAAAGCTCTTACCTTGTATAGCCCATGTTGTACATAACTTGAAAGAAACTTTTCAGCCTTTAGCCCACTATTAAAGACATACTTTTAGGGTTTTTATTATTTTCTTCTTTCTTCATTCCCTTCTCTCTCTCACCGCCTCTCACTCCTTTCTCTCTAACCCACATAGATCCCTCATCCTCTCTTAACCTAGCCCCCGCTATTCCCCTCCTTTACCCCCTACGCAATTCTGCCATTAATGGCTCGAAGAAGGCTCGAAGAAAGACCCCGTCGTCCATGGTGGCAAGCAGAAGAACGAAGAAGATTTTTGAAAGAAACATGAAAATACACACAGATCTGAAAATAAATAGCTCTCAAACTTGATTTGCACCAACAAACAACCACTAATTTTGGAGGATTTTGAAGTTTGAAGTTCTGGTAATTTTGGAAGATTCTGAAGTTTGAAGTTCTGGAAAATCATAACTATGTAGCAGGTTGTATCGACACTGTATAATAGTGTGTAATTGTGTATATATGTGTACAGACACCTCTTATACACTATTATACATGTTTATACAAGTTATACAGTATTGTATAATTGTGTATAAATGTGTATATTTGTGTATAATGTTGTATAAATATATATATATATATATATATATATATATATATATATATATATATATATATATTTTCAGTTTATAAGGATGTATATACATTGTTAGCGTGTAAGAAGTCTCTACAGAAGTTTGACACTTCCTTCTCTTCTTCTTTTTCGTCTATGTGCTATATGAAACAAATTTGTACGCGTTGGAGGAATTCTACAATTCATTTATCAATTTTTTATATTTCTTTTATCCTGTTGGATTGCTTCAGCAATTGCACATAAAGGTGTTTGAATTTCTTACCTTCAGATAATATATTGATTGTGTGAAATAAGCTGTTTTTTCGGGAATTAGCCTATTATTTTTGGGCTATAGATTTGCAATGTGATATCTAAGCTATTATGTTGCAAGTCAGGTGTGTGAGTTGTACTTAAGTGAAATTCTCCCCGAATATGTTCCTATCATAGCAACTTAGCAATGAATATAATATCTATCCCAATTCCCAGGTGCATTGTACCAAGCTAATTTTTTATATATCTGAACTTGTAAATGCCCCGTTTCTAGTGTGCTTACCATTCAAATTCTTTACTAGCCAATAAGGGAACATCTTTGGTGAACAGTACTTCAACAGTCATTTTCTCCTTCATAACTTTCTGTGGTTACTACCTTAGCCACGGTTTGCATACACATTGTATGGTTGTATATAATAAAATTCAAGAAAGACAGCTCCCAACACAAGTTTCTAATTAAGCAGAGTAGGATATCAGTATCTCCATTTTGTTTTGTGTGGGGAGAGGGGGAATGGATAAGGTAGGTAAAAAATTAGCCGCATTCGGTGCTTACACTAAACTAATAAATAAAACACATATCTTCGTACACATGTGTTAATTCACCATGGTTAAGAGAAATAATCTCACTTTAACTTTTAAGTGCTAAAACAAAATTGTTTGATTTGATGTAAAGACATCGAGAGCAAGTATTCACCTAAGTAATGATTAGAGAATGAGGGTATTGGTTCAATAGTAAAAGCAGAACGCAATGATATGTGGAGGTAAGTGCACGTCATGAGTTCGAATCGTGCATTAGACAAAGCTTAGCATTTAAGTAGAGAACCGTAAACGAGCAACCCCATTATCCGTTGAAATTTGACATCATGCATCATGCGCCAACTTGCTTTCGAGAATTTCTTAGTTATACTGAAAAAACAAACAAAAGAAGAACGAAAAGACAAAGGAATTTATGACAAATCAATTTTCATTCGATAATCCACAGCAGAAATGGTGTCAAAATGAAAATATAAAGTGGACAAAGTAGGAATGTTTACTAGCAAGTGGCAATCCATGTTACCTAAAACCCTTTCAACAGTGACATCTCTGGTGTGTCCCTTTGTGGGGAGGACAAATTGGATAACCCTAAAATGGTTTGTCAAATGAGAAAATAAACACGGCTGCCATAGTAGTCAGACACTATATATATATGAGATTCCAATTCCGCCGAAAATGTCACCTAAAACTTTCTCAATAGAGAAACAAGGACTTGAACTCTTTCAGCAAATTAGAAGAATAAGAATGAGCACGAAAAGCCAAAAAACAGAAGTGATATGTGGGGGCTATTTTGCCAAGGTTAAGCAGATCATAAAGCTTTTTGACAATATGTTTCTCCACAACATCAGCAACTGGAAGAAAAGGAAAGCTCAAGTTACAACTACCATAAAGAAAGGGCACTTCTCGGTGCTCGCTCTGGGGGTGAATACAGAGCCAAGAAAATTTTCACTGGCTCTAGATTATCTTTCTCATCCTGCATTTATCAAGTTACTAGAGGAAGCAGAAAGAGAATTTGGATATTACCAGCAAGGTGTGATAGCCATACCATGTGAAGCTAGTGAGATCCAAAGACTTCTTTTACGCTGAGATCAACATATAATGCTGCAGTACATCAGAGTTAAAAACAAAGTGTGCAACTAAATGAAAAATAGTTTTTAAAAGAAGTTGCACAATAGTTGTTGGTTTCAGGCACCCAAAATGTAAATTATCATGACTATAGTGCACACTGATGTCTGTGAGTTTCTGTTGCGTAGTTGTTTCAAATAAACGAAATGCAAACACTGGCAAATACTTGGATGAAGCCAAATCATCAAATCATGATTTGCAAATTTAATCCTCAGCCATATTAGCTATAAATCGAAATAAGGCTGCTCCACTGTTTTTTTCAGTAAGATGCGGTGGAAGGAAAATATTCATAGGAAAACGATACAGCTAACAATAGATTACAGGAAATGAACACAGCTCTCTAGCCTTATGGCTTTACGAGAAAGAGATTTGGTATTTCATGTGTCATGACTGCACAGCTGAATTTAGCCAATCCAACGGCTTTGGCAGATTAGTTGCCTTGAGTTTTACAAAACAGCCAAGCAGCGAACTAAAGACAATCACTATAATTCTATAGAAATAGCACAATGACATTTAAGCAGTGTATTCTGAATAGAGATAAGACTACAGTGTCCCAGCGACGAAATCAACAAAAGTAATCAGTTAGTCAAGAATGACGCTGCATCATGCTTTGTGAACAACATAAGAAAAGACCCTCATACGAACCATTTACTAGGAAGCAAGTAGTGGCAGATAAGGCTGGAACAAGAGTTTGCACAGGAAGAAAGTCTCTCATCTATAAAGAAAATAGTAAATAATACAAGTGTAGAACTACAATTTAAGGGCCTGAAAACAGTAGCAAAAAATTAACATGATTGACATTGTCTATTTCTGCCGTAGCAGATCAGATGGAGTTCATAGCTTCACCTATGCTTATTCCCTTAATTATTACACTCCCAGTTTTACTTCAAATTTGCATGGTAAAAAAGAATCCACACGTCCAGCTTCAAGAAATACAAGATCCCATTGAAAATCCTTAATAGTTTCCATTTATAATCATACTTCCTCCTTTTTCATTTGTTTGTTAGGGTAAGGGAACAATTCAGTCAATGGAGGTTAAACAACTAACGTCCAAAAAAGCTTTGCACTACATCAGACTTCGTCATAGACGTGGGCCATTCACAGGAAAACTACATTTCGACCAACTTTTTACCTAGCCTAATCAATTGCTGACCTTTTCTAACAGAATATGAAACAACCCATCAAGTTAGCCATTCCATGAACTAATTTACAACTGAGTCAACTCCTACTGGTTTTCAACAGATTGTCTAAGTAACAACTCTGCTCTTCTCTTCTTGTCATCTTTTTCTTATCCCACCTGAACCCGGATGCTGTTCTCCTAGAACCCTTGTTCCGAAGTCTCAGATCAAAAGAATCGCGCAAGACTTTCTTACCAGGTCTACACTCTAAACAGACAGCACTCCCCTGGTCAGAAGGATTTTCTTCCACACCATTTCCTGATTCAGAAGGATCATCCTTCAATGCCTCAATTGCAGGAGAAAATATCTCCAGCAAAGAAACATGGTTTTTGTCCGTTTCATTGGGAAGTTTAGCTGCAAGGGAAACTGCAGCCATGTCTTTTCTCCAGCTTCTGAAGACACTGCAACTAATGGGTTTCCACTTGCATTAACATTTGATTCAATCCTAACATCATCCAGTTCATTGGAAGCTGATACCTCTGCTGAACCGTTGCACCCCAATCGTTGCTGTAAATTCAAAAACACCTTTCCGCCTTCCTTCGCTGCCTCGGTAACTCAACGTTATCAGCTCAGGGATCAGAAGCTCTCTCATTCCATGTAGAGGCGCGTGCATAAGTATGCCGATCAGGAAATGCAGGCATCCATAAAGGTATGTGCTTAAACGCTGGAGTTTCATCCATTTGTACAAAACAGGGTATCTTCCTTTTATTCTAATCAATGGAAAACATGGAAGAGGTTGCAATATGGAATCTCTTGAGCTGATTTCACAAACTCAACGATCCCCTTAATAGTCCGAGAATCCAATCCACAATGTTTCACCTTTGATGCACCTGTGGACCCACCCAAATCCCCTAATCCTTCTATTACATCAAAGACATTGACCTCTGTCCTCCCAGCTAAAATAGCACAGAAAGTTGCAGTCTTGCCTAAGTCATAAAGATACTTAACCGTAATATCAGCAAATGAGTCAAGAGCTGATTCATTAAAGCCCTCAAATCCAATATTTTCGCATATCTGTGCAGCTGCAATTCTCGATATTGCTCGACCAAAATCATCAGTACTAGCTCTTTCTTTCCTATCATCATAAACTGTATTCTCTTTCACTTTCTGCTTTACCTCCATTGTTCATATTCAAATTCTAGAATCATTGGGGCTTTTCCTCAAAAACTTTACCCTTCAGCTCAAAGTTTGGCTTTGGCTTACTTATAAAACTACAGCATGCCACTAACAAATCCCTAAAACTCAAAATGAACCAAATCACAATGCGCAATTCATGAAAACCTAGATTCCAGACTGCATTAGCGAGCAAAAGCAGAACTCTGGCGCATGTAAAAAAGTACACATATACACGGAGGTTACTCGAGGTTAGGTTTCTATGTGAATTTGTAAATGTGTACTTACAGATAATTTTCAGGCATATTTGTGAATTCGCGCGCTTGAATAGTAAATTGAAGTCTAAAAAAGCAACAATTTTGAAAGAAAGAGATGTAATTGCTGCAAATGAAAAGAGGGTTTATGCAATAATTGTGATAAACCCTAACGGGGAAGAAGATGAAAAGGAACTTTTGAATCGAGTGAGTATAAGAGCTGAGAGCTCAGAACCTGAAGCAATTTGATTTCAGTAGAGACTCTATTCGTTAGTTCGAAAAAGGAAATTGCAACTTTGGTCACTTAGTTATTGATGCATTTTGATTTTGGTCCTTCTGAAATTTTACTAACCATATTTAATAATGCGCTAATTAAAATTTTTGTTTCTATTCTTACACATAAAATATGATATATTTAAATTATTTTGAGAGCTATATTACTCTCAAATTAGAGTTTCTATAATATAGAAGAACAAGATTTTCGATATGGCTGCTTCATGTCAATACATTTCAAATCAAGGGCAATATTATTTGATTTTGCTTCCTATTAGTAGGCTATAACTATGTATTTTGGCCACTATTTGCATTCTAAATTGGCTGCACTTTACTGATGTTTGAGCATTAAATGGTATTAAATTGCTCTAATTCAGTATTTTATGCTTTGCAGGAGCAATTCCAGGCTACAATGAGGTTAAGGAGCGTTTTGAGCTAATATGGAGCGCTGAAGGCCAAGTAAAAGCTTATGGAGTAAATTAGGAGTTCGTTAGAGGATCTAAGGAGGTTAGCGTACTTAAAAAGAAGAACGAAGAAGAGTGCAGAATATGGCCCAGGTGCGTGGCCGCGCAAGTCAGGCAGAAACTGGCCAAAGTGCGCAGCTAGATGTGCGGTCACCTGCCCAGGTGCGCGGCTGCGCACGTCCCTCTGAGAAAAATTATTTCAGGGCTAAAATTCTAATTCCAAAGGCGACTTTCCTGGACCTATATGAAGCCTAGCTCGCCCAAAAAGAGGGTATCTCGGTTTTTAGAAGAATTTTGAACGCAAGAACAGGCAAGGAGCAAGACGGAAGATCCGGAAACGAGTTTTTATCTTTCTTCTTTCCCTTTTTATCATTGATGATGAATTCTTATATTGTGATTGTGAAAAAAATTATGAGTAGCTAAACTCTTTATTCTAGGGTTTGATGGAACCTCTTGGAGGATGAATTTTTGTTGTGTTTAATATAAATTTGCCATTGAATTTTCTACTTGTTCAACTACGTGATTATTGTGGTTGATTGAAGGGCCCTCAATCGGATATGCCTATTTAGTGCATATTACTTGGAAAAGGGCACATATTTAGGTAGTTGTTGAATAACACTACTCCTAACATATATGAGGGATCAATGCGAAGGGTTTAAAGGTGGAGTTAGGAATAACGAAACCTTGGTGCGATCTTAATAAGCAGTAAAATAATGCTAGCTAGTGTAGTTCGGAAGAATACATTTAGTAAATTATTGTAATTGCTCAGAAGAGAATTACGACACCTAAAGTGGTCATGATCGGTAGAGAGTATCTAGGCGAATTTATAGGAGACGTAATAAAGAGGACTCCGATAAGAGGGGAAATCGTAACCCTAGACCTTTTCAATCTTGTCTACAACGTTCCCTTTATTAGTAGTAAATTTGCAGCTTTTTAATTACCTTGTTACTAGTTAGTAAACACGCAATTCATTATTTAACATTTTTGGAAGTTGATTATTTGGATTCTTGCTAAACTAAAAGTTGTGATTAGTACGTTAATTCTCTGTAGGATTCGACTCCGGACTTATAAGTCGGATTATATTTGCAACGACCGCTTAGTCTTTTATATAAGGCATAGTTGGGCGTGATCAAATTTTAGCGTCATTCCCGGGGAAGTTAATGGTGTTATTAATTGAAGCAAAAAGAAGTGATAGAATTCTTACTGTAGTCAATTTTCTTCCTTTGAAACTAAATACATTGAAATTCTAATGTTTGTAGTTTTAGGTGTTACAGGTGCATGCCTAAAAACTCCTCAAGAACTGGTGAATTGTTCAAAGCATTATCAGATCCTGAGAAAATTTTCAAGGCATTGAGTCCTGCAAATAAGAAGGAAAAACAACAACAGAACTCAACAGAACGAATCGAACCAAACATGGATGACGCAATAGAATATCCAAATAACAGAAACAATGCGAATGACCCGAACAATCAGGGTGTGGTACCTCTTGTGCTAGAAGCAGCATTGTATGATTGGGCACAACCCATCGCCGAAAATCTGGCAACTGCAATTGCAGCCCTTCAGATAAAAGCGGAATCATTTCAAATCACAAACAACATGCTACATTTTTTCAGAACAAGAGACTGTTCTCGGGGTCTTACACTGAAGATCCTCAGCAGCATCTAAAAAATTTCCTATCGATATGTGTCACGCAAAGGCAACCGAATGTGACACCGGAAGCAATAAGGCTGTTGTTGTTTCCATTCTCAGTGACGAGAGAGGCTCAGACTTGGCTAAATTCGCTCCCCATAAACTCCATTGTCACTTGGGAGGAATTAGTCAAGCAATTTTTGAACAAGTTCTACCCACCCGATAAGACTGCCAAACAAGTTGATGAGATATTGAGCTTCAAGCAGAAACCAGCTGAAACATTGCAAGAAACATGGGAGAGGTTCAAAAGTATGCTGGTTAAGTATCCACATCTGGCATTCCAGATCAGATGTTGGGACAAAGGTTCTACATGGGACTGGCAGATAGCTTGAAGGCTAATGTTGATGCTTCAGCAGGTGGAGCATTTTTTAGCAAAACATTCCGAGAATGCAATGTCTTACTTGATAAAATTGCTCAAAATTTAGGATGGATGACAAGAGACTCTACAATCACTCCTGTAGTTCACTTAGTGGCTTTGGACCCAAACAAATCCATAGCCAAGAATATGGCCACTCTGATGATGCAAATGAGTATCCTCTCCAAAATGATTGATGAATCGGGCCAGAAGCAACAGATACATATAGTTGATATGACTAATGGAGGATTATGTACACCATGCATTAATCAACCATACGTATGCTCGTGGAGTGCTGAAAGTGAAAATCAGAATTATCAGGAAAATATGAACTATGTGGCCAACTATGGAGGACAGAGGCAGGGTGGTCAGAATTGGGGGCAGCAAAATGAGCAGTATAGACTAGCACAGTAGTAATACAATAATGGCAACAATCCTGGAGTTATGCGACCACAGGGTCAAGTTGTGTCGTACCAAAGGCAACAAGGATACAATCAAAATCAGCAGCTAGCTTATCAACAGCCTCAACAACAACAAATAGTGAGACAAGATGATGGGTTGTCTGAAATTAAAGGACTGCTGCAACAACCGATTGGGTCCAATGGAAAAATGCAAGAGAAAGTCGAAGAACACGATTCAGCTATCAAGAGCATTGGGATTCAACTAGGGAAAATATCCATGGCTCTGAATAATCGTCCTCAAGGGACGTTGCCTGCAGACACGCATGTCAATCGAAAAGAGCAGGGCCCAAAGTAGCTTATGGCGGTGAGTTTAAGAAATGGTTGAGATCTTGATATAGAGCAAGAAATTGCTCGCGAAGGCGACCAACTAAGACACTTGTGCCAATACCGGTTGAGGTGGATGATTCAACAAGGTTAACAGAGGTGACGGTGCAACATGCACCAGCAGAATCAAGCAATGAAAAAGAGGTTGCAAAGGAAACTGAGTTAGTGCAAGAGAAGGCAATAGAAACAGTGCCCGAGCAGATTCAAACTCAAATCACAGGAAAGAAGCGGCCTCCAGCACCCTTACCCTAGAGATTGACCAAATACAGAAAGTTGATTAGTATAAGAAATTCACGCGGATGTTGAAGCTAATCAAGGTGAACATTCCACTGATTGACGCCTTGAAGGAGATGCCTAGTTATACAAAAATGATGAATGACTTTATGTCTCGGAAGTTTGACTTTCAAGAGTTGGCCACTGTTACACTGACTCAGACGTGTAGTGCTGTCGTGACGAGACCCATAGCTGAGAAGTTGTCCGACCCAGGGAGTTTCACAATCCCATGCATAATAGGCAACTATGCTTTTGCTAAAGCACTATGTGATTTGGGGCGAGCATAAACTTGATGCCCTTGGCTATCTATAAAAGGTTAGGCATTACAAGACCAAGACCTACATCCATGTTATTACAGCTAGCCGACCGAACGGTAAAGAGGCCATCAGGTATTTGATGATGTGCTGGTGCAGGTTCGAAAGTTTGTGTTTCCGGCAGATTTTGTCATTCTGGACTGCCGGGTTGACGAGGAGATTCACATAATTTTGGGAAGGCCATTTTGGCCACTAGGATAGCTCTAATTGGTTGTGAAACTAGGGAGCTAAAGATGAGACTGAACGATGAAGAGATAACGTTCAATGTGTAGAGATCTATGCGGCGACCCAGTGATTTTGCTAACTGCTCTCTGATAGAAGCTATGAATGTGATTTTGGAGGAGGAAGATGAGACTCTGAATGCAAAAGACCCTCTAGCAGCCTACCTCACGAACTTAGAAGAGGTAGATGGTGAGGACTTGGCGGAGTGGGTTTTGGACCTTGAAGGTCAAGGGTATTGGAAAAGAGAGCTCGAATTCGAGACTTTACACTTAAAAGAAGGAGAGACCCCTCCAACTAAGCCATCAATTGAAGAGCCACCACAGTTGGAGCTAAAACTGCTACCGTCTCACCTCAGGTATGCTTTCTTGGGACCTAACTCAATTTTACTTGTTATTATCTCATCTAGTTTGTTAGATGTGTAAGCAGAACATCTTTTACAGGTGTTGATGGAGTGCAAGACTGCAATTGGTTGGACCATTACAGACATTAAGGGTATCAGCCCGGCATTTTGTATGCATAAGATTTTACTGCAAGATGGGCACAAACCTTCAAGAGAACATCAAAGAAGGATGAACCCCAACATTAAAGAAGTGGTGAAGAAAAAAGTGATTAAGTGGTTAGACGCAGGAATCATCTTCCCCATCTTTGACGGTAACTGGGTCAGCCCAGTTGAGTGTGTTGCAAAGAAGGGTGGAATGACTGTAGTGCAAAATGAGAACAACGAGTTGATCTCAACAAGAACATTCACAGGATGGCGAATCTGTATCGATTACAGAAGGTTGAACAAGGCCACCCGGAAAGAACATTTCCCACTCTCATCCATTGATCAGATGCTAGATAGATTGGCGGAGAGGTCCCACTTCTGTTTTCTGGATGGATACTCGGGGTATAACCATATCTCCATTGCCCCGGAACATAGAGAGAAAACGTCATTCACCTGTCCATATGGCATCTACGCTTTTCGTAGAATGCCGTTTGGCCTATGCAATGCACCCGCCATATACCAAAAGTGCATGATGGCCATCTTCAAAGATATGGTAGAGGAGATAATGGAGGTTTTCATGGATGACTTCTCAATGGTGGGGAATTCATTCGATGATTGCCTTATGAACTTGCAAAGAGTATTGAAGAGGTGTATTGAGACTAATCTGGTATTAAACTAGGAATAGTGCCATTTCATGGTACAGGAAGGTATAGTCTTAGGGCACCTAGTGTCGAGTAAAGGCATTAAAGTGGATTGCGCAAAGGTTGATGTAATAGAAAACTTGCCACCACCCACTTGCGTCAAGGCAATAAGAAGTTTCCTTGGCCACGCCGGTTTCTATAGGTGATTTATAAAAGATTTTTCCAAAATTGCTAACTCGTTGTGTAAATTGCTGAAAAAGATCACCCTTTTGTGTTCTCTGATGACTGCGGGGTAACTTTCAAGGAAGTGAAGAAGAGGCTGGTGACTGCACATATCATAATTGCACCCGACTGGAGCAACCATTTGAGCTGATATGTGATGCAAACGACTATGCTGTGGGAGCAGTTCTTGGGCAGCAAAAAGATAAAGTGATGCATCCAATCTACTACGCAAGTAGAACCTTGAGTGGTGCCCAACTAAATTACACAGTGATCGAGAAGGAGATGTTTGCAGTAGTGTTTGCATTTGACAAATTTAGGTCATACTTGATAGGCTCGAAGGTAATTGTGTATACTGACTATGCTGCTCTCAGGTACCTAATTGAGAAGAAGGAGTCAAAGTCACGCGTGATTCGATAGGTGCTACTGGTGCAAGAATTTGACTTAGAAATCCATGACCGAAAGGGAACGGAGAACCAAGTGGCTGATCACTTGTCTAGGCTGGAAGGAGTAGAGAAGAAGGTTGAGGTGGAAGAGATTGTGGAGACTCTCCCGGATGAACAACTGTTGTCCACGAACCTTGAGGTAGCGCCATGGTATGCAGACATTGCAAACTACCTAGCAAGCGATATTGTTCCCTATGACCTTTCCTCTGTCCAAAAGAAAAAGTTCATTCGTGACTATCTCATGTAATATTGGGATGAGCCTTATCTGTTCAGGATTTGTGTTGATAACATGATCCAGAGATGTATCCCCGAGATAGACCAATCTTCTATTTTGTAGGCTTGTCACGTATTCCCATATGGTGGCCATTTCGGGGGAGTACGGACAGCTGCGAAGGTGTTGGAGTCAGGCTTTTACTGGGCGGCGTTGTTCAAAGATGCACACTTCTGGGTGAAGGGTTGTGATGAATGCCAACAAACCGGAAATATTTCCCCCCGACATGAGATGCCCATGAACCCAATTCAGGAGGTAGAAGTGTTCGATGTATGGGGAATCGATTTCATGGGGCCTTTTGTCAGCTCATATGGCAACAAGTACATACTCGTAGCTGTGGACTATGTGTCAAAATGGGTGGAAGCTGCAGCACTCCCTACAAATGATGCAAATGGAGTCGTTGGTTTCCTGAGAAAGAATATATTCACCTGATTTGGCACTCCAAGGGCTATAATCAGTGATGGAGGCACTCACTTCTGCAACCGAGCCTTCGCAATGTTGTTAGAAAAATATGGTGCACGCCACAAAATTGCCACCCCATATCACCCACAAACGAGTGGGCAAGTAGAAGTTTCAAACAGAGAGATAAAGAGCGTTTTGACAAAGACCGTGAATGCTACAAGAGCAGATTGGGCGACAAAGTTAGATGATGCACTCTATGCCTATCGTACCGCTTTCAAAACACTGATTGGCATGTCACCGTATAAATTGGTATTTGGGAAGGCGTGTTACTAACCAGTGGAGTTGGAGCATAGAGCCTTGTAGGCATTGAGGCAGTAATCTTGGTATAGAAGAGGCAGGTACAAGTAGAGTCACAGAGTTGCACGAGCTTGATGAGTTTCGCTACCATGCTTTTGAGAGCACAAGACTATACAAGGAGAGAATGAAGATGATGCATGACAAAAATATTCTTGAGCGAAGTTTTAAACCCGGAGATATGGTATTGCTATACAATTCAAGATTGAGGTTGTTTCCAGGCAAGTTGAAGTCAAGATGGTCAGGACCATTTCGTGTGGTAGAGATGCATTCAACTAGAGCCGTCGAGATTACGTCAGAAGATGTCTCCCGCAAGTTCAAAAGTTAATGGACAAATGCTAAAACATTATCATGGCATGGTTGAGGAAGATAAAATGATCTCGACCTTGTACTTGAAAGATCCTTGATAAGGGATAGCCCGAGTCGTGCCGCGACGTTAAATCAGTCGCTTCTTGAGAGGCAACCCATGGTTTTGTGGTAATTCGTCGTGCCACGACGTTAAATCAAGCGCTTCTTGGGAGGCAACCCAATTTTTTTTCTTTTTGTGTTTTTCTTTATTTTCCGTGCTTGATTTTGAATTGTGGAAGTATTGACAGGTTTATCAATGTTGCAGGGATGAAACATTGCGGGTTGGAATGACTCGGGTGAAGAAATCAATTTGAAGAGGGGCCAACAGTAGCTCAAGTTAAAAAGCTGGAAAAACAACAAAAACAGAAAAACTCAAACGTGGCCGGTCGCGCATATGGCCACGCATTTTTAGATCCCCACTGCCTCACATGCGCGGCCGCGCACCGACCCCGCACTAGGCATCTTTTTCTAGAGTATTTAATTAGTTAGTTATTTTATTTTATTTTTCTTTGTTTTTCTTTTAAAATACCCCGACCCCTCTTTTTTGCTAACCTAAAAGCCCCGACCCCCCTTCTCTGTACCCAAAAGGATCGAACAATCCCTTCCCACCCACCCCAATTTCAAAATAAAAGAAAAACCCTATCCTCTCCTCTCATCTCTTCTCTCCCATAACTTCCCTTTTCTCTCATTTCTTCTCTTTTGCTTTCTTTCTTAGTCTCCCCAACCCAAATCCTCACAAGTTCCCTCAGGTAAGTGTCATCGTCTTTTTCTTAATTTAGTTTAATTTCTTTGTTTTTTCTGGAATTATAGTAGATTTCTTTGATTTTTCTAGTTATACTTATTTGTAGGTTGGGGTAATATTCGAATTTCATCATGATGGGTTAGGTTCAACATTGGTATATCTGTGGTTGAATTGGGGTTATAAAATTATTGTTTGGGAGTTTGGGTGAATTGTGCACCTCAAGTGTTTGTATAAATGCCACAATGAGTTTAAGAATGTAGTTTTGTGACCAAGTGTACTGGTGAAGTCTGAGTAACCGCTCTTGGTTCACACATCGTGCCTTTTGCTGATAGTGGTATTTGTTTCAGGTAGTGTGATGCCATCCAAAAACGAAGAACCACAGGTGCCTCCTCCAGTGGTCACGCAGGCTCATCCCGGCCGCGTGCTTCGGCCAATGCTCGCCAGTATGATAGTACCAAGTTTGTATCCAGCGCAGCCCAGGAACGTTTTGGTCATAAGGCCTCCAAGAAACCCATACCGGAGACGGGAATTGATCTGGGGTGCCTCCAAAATGACTGTCCCAATATGTATCGTGAATTGGTCCGGCGCAGGCTGGGTATCTTGTTTGAAGAACCGGACGAAGCCAATTTAATGGTTGTGCGGGAGTTTTATGCAAACTGCCCGGAACATGTGAACCATGTCTGCACGATGCGAAAGAAGAGTGTGGATGCATCCATAGAGGCCATTCGGAGGGCTTACCGGTTGCGGGTGTTTGGAGAAGATCCTGAAGCGAGGGACTACTATGACACCAATGGCAGAGTACCAACATCGTGGAATTTGTTCTTTCGAACAATATGTGTGCCCAACAAGGAAGTAGTGTGGATTAACCCGGGGCGGAAGTTTCATTCGGCATCGCTTACCATTGAAGGGAAGTGTTGGCTCTACGCCATCAATAGCCACATGCTGCCCTCTTCTATACCACTGAGGTGAATGGTCCCCGGGCAGCATTGATCTGGTGTTTTATCAATGGCCATGATTTTGATGTGGCTAAGGTTATTCATGACGAAATATTCATTCGTTGTCCGGTGTAAAGGTATGGGTTCTTCTTTCCATCCTTAGTCACTAGATTATGCCGTGCGCCACGTGTAACGGAAAATAGGGACTTGGATGGGAAAGTAAAAAAAGAATAGAAGTTTCGGGCTGATAAAGTGGCAATTGGGAAGGATCCTGTTGCACCTGTTGAGACAAGTAGTGATGATTCTGATGCTCCAAAAGAGGGTAATGAAGGGCAAGCTGCGGTTGTGGCTGCTTCACCCCTGCATGAGCAGGTTATTGAGGGAACCTCAGTTGTCAGATGGGACACAAGAATGATGGCCTTGGAGCAAGAAATGGCGGGGATGCGTACTTCTGTCGTAGACTTGGGAGCTCGAGTGGATGTCCTTGCTACCCAAAATGCCAAATCTAAGAGGAATGTCCTGGCATGGCTACGTGCGCTTGGCAGGGCTTGCCATCTCGATCCCGGCACCGTCTCCGACCAGGACTGACTCTATCAGGGAAGTTTCCTTTGCCTTACATTTTTCATCATGTGACATGGGGACATGCCACCATTTAAAGTGTGGGGTGGGGGATATTGTTGTATTTATGTTGTGTATATATATATATATATATATATATATATATATATATATATATAGTAATGTAGATTAGTGTTAGTTTCTTTGGTTAGTTTGAGCAGTAAAAAAAACTCAAAAGTTTCGACTTTTCCCAATGATGGATATCATTCGATGGGTTTCTTGAGGGATTAAAGTCGAAAGAAAAAGATAAAAAGATTTTCTTTTGTTGGTAGTGTATCAATTCCCCCTTGGTTTTTCTTTGGTCCGCAGCTTTTTTTCAAGGATTTCGTTTGAACCGGGTGTAGTCAGTTTTATTTTTTTAGAAGTAGGAACCCTTGGTCTATGGGCTGAAATGAAAACAAGGTCTCTTAACTTCGTTATGCCTTGAGAATAGCGAGTGCTTTAGTGTGACGCTTAGGCTCAGCTGTTGACTTTGGTATAAGTGCCTTAAATTGTATGTTCTTAACTTGGCTTTAGTGCTTTGACTAGAGTGTTGTGGATTATCCAATCTGGAGTGAGTCATGTGCCATGTGCGTCTGAGGTTTGTTGTATTCTGTGCATTACATATGATGTCTAGAACTTGCCCTGTGTGTTTGCAAAGCGAAATAATAGTTTCTTTTAGTATTGGAAGTGATATAGGCGTTTCTTTTTTGAGCCAGTGATATACTTTTACCACCTAATTGTTATGTATCTTAGTTAACCCCTTTGATCCTGTAAACCTATTTCTTTGGCAACCACATTACAAGCCTTATCCAGTTGTTGGAATTAACCATCTATTTGAACCTTTTCACCTCTCATGAGCACTTGAATTGTTATGAACTTTGTAAAAGTTAAAGTGTAGGGTGGTTGGTTTGGCTTTTGAGTGAAACTAATGAAATAAGGAGAAAGGTGCACTATTTTGAAAAAGTAAGAGCCACTTGAATTGAAAAGGAAAGAAAAGGAAAAAATAGTTGTATTGCTGTGAAAAAAATATTCCTTGATAAGTGGTGACTCTTGATGAAATGGTGCCTAAATAATTTGGAGCTAATGTATATTGATTTGAAGTTGGAGTATGGTTTGACATAAGTGTGGGGTTTCAACTGCTAAAGTGTATGTGCTAAAGTGCTTAGGGAGGTGTAGTCACTCTTATATCTAAATGTATCCTACCCATCCCACAACCTACACTACAATCAGTTAAAAGTCCTACTTGATCCTTGAATGAATGAACTCAATTAGTAGAGTAGTACACTACGGGCAAGCCTATGGTGCATCTTTTGTGGCATATGAATGTCGTTTCTGAGAGTGAGTGAATTCTGTCTATCTTGGAGTTCCTAATTGTTCTTGAATATTATTGATTGTGTAACTATTCTCTTATGTTGTGGGAGGGCACTTGATGCATGAAGGAAAGGTAATTCTTGACCTTTATGTTAGAGTAAGTGAGTAAGTTGTGAATAATGCGTGGTGCTTGTGAGTCAATTCTTGAGGTGAAGATGTTACACTACTGTGTTTAGCCTATCTGAAATATTCTTGGTGTGATGAGTTAGGAAAGTCGCTTAGTGAGGTTGTGTCTATGTAAAGTGTGGTTTGACTGCTCGAGGACGAGCAATGGTTTAAGTGTAGGGGTATTGATAGTAGGCTATAACTATGTATTTTGGCCACTATTTGCACTCTAAATTGGCCGCACTTTACTGATGTTTGAGCGTTAAATGGTAGTAAATTGCTCTGATTGAGTATTTTATGCTTTGCAGGAGCAATTCCGGGGTACAATGAGGTTAAGGAGCGTTTTGAGCTAATATGGAGCGTTGAAGGCCAAGTAAAATCTTATGGAGTAAATTGGGAGTTCGTTAGAGGATCGAATGAGGTTAGCGTACTTAAAAAGAAGAACGAAGAAGAGTGCAGAATATGGCCCAGGTGCGGGGCCACGCAAGTCAGGCAGAAACTGGCCAAAGTACGTGGCCAGATGCGCGGCCGCGCACGTCCCTCCGAGAAAAATTATTCCAGCGCTAAAATTGTAATTCCAAAGGCGACTTTCCTTGACCTATATGAAGCCTTTCTCACCCAAAAAGAGGGTATCTCGATTTTTAGAAGAATTTTGAAGGCAAGAAAAGGCAAGAAACAAGACGGAAGATTTGGAAACGAGTTTTTATCTTTCTTCTTCCCCTTTTTATCATTGATGATGAATTCTTATATCGTGATTGTGAAAACAATTATGAGTAGCTAAACTCTTTATTCTAGGGTTTGATGGAACCTCTTGGAGGATGAATTTTTGTTGCGTTTAATATAAATTTGCCATTGAATTTTCTCTACTTGTTCAGCTACGTAATTATTGTGGTTGATTGAAGGGCCCTCAATCTATGCCTATTTAGTGTGTATTACTTGGAAAAGGGTACATATTTAGGTAGTTGTTGAACAACACTACTCCTAACGTATATGAGGGATCAATGCGAAGGGTTTAAAGGTGGAGTTAGGAATAACGAAACCTTGGTGCGATTAGTAAGCGGTAAAATAATGCTAGCTAGTGTAGTTCAGAAGAATACGTTTAGTAAATTGTTGTAATTGCTCGGAAGAGAATTACAACACCTAAAGTGCTCATGATCGGTAGAGAGTATCTAGGCAAATTTATAGGAGACGTAACAGAGAGGACTCCGATAAGAGGGGAAATCGTAACCCTAGACCTTTCCAATCTTGTCTACAACGTTCGCTTTGTTAGTAGTAAATTTACAGCTTCTTAATTACCTTGTTATTAGTTAGTAAACACTCAATTCATTATTTAATATTTTTGGAATTTCATTACCTGGATTTTTGCGAAACCAAAAGTTGTGATTAGTACGTTAATTCTCTGTGGGATTTGACTCCGGACTTTTAAACCGGGTTATATTTGCAACGACCACTTAGTCCTTTGTATAAGGCATAGTTGGGCGTGATCACTTCCTTACGCGGCTTTTACTTTGCAGCCACCGCATTTTCCTTTGTTTCTTTCTCAACCATCTTTCTTCCGATCCATTTCCCATGTCTCCTCTTTATTAGTTTCTCAAAGGTACGCCCACTTCACTAGTTAGCTCCTCTTCCAAGGATCTTGATATGTATGTATTTTCTTTATTTTGACTTTTAATGTTCTTTGTTTTTTTAAATCAGATCTGAATTTTTAGGGTTAGATAGTAAGGCATGAGGGAGAAAGTGTAGGCAAAATGGAGAGACAACTTGGAGCTTTTCACCTGAAAAGGGTAAACTTTCTCATATCTTGGTTTTTCCCACGTTCTTTGTCGCTCCTTCCTCTTTTTTGTCTCAAGTCCCCTCCTCTGTGTTTAATCAAGACTATGCAGCAAGCTTTTTGGGTTTCTGATTATGGGATGCATGCATCTCTGTTGATTAGTAGATTTAACTTTCTCTAAAAATTTCAAATATTCAAACTCTAATTTCAAAGTTTGATGTAGCTCTATAATCTTCAAAAAATAGATGTTGAAATATGTACTTAGATTTGTTTGCGATTTTTAAATATAGATAATTTCCTCAATATTAGATTTGGTTACGGTAGCTTTTATTTATTTCTTCTCGCGTATGTTGGCTTGTGTTGGCTTCAGAGCCATAAGTAACAAAAGTTAAGTTTGCAAACCTTTATTAACAGCCCGATCGGTCGTTTTGAGCTCTAGCGCATCATTCGGTGGTTTGAGGCCATGAGTAGCTTCACTTCAGGTATTATGACTTGTATGCATGGTCAGAGTCGAAATTCGGGAAGTTCGGATTGGATTTGGAAAGAAATTCTCATTTCAAAAGCTTGAAGTTGGAAGAATTGACTAACATTGGATTTTTGAGTAAACGACCTCGGAATCAGGATTTAAAGGTTCCAGCAGGTTTGTATGATGATTTTGGACTTGGGTGTATGTCCGGATCGAGTTTTGGATGACCCGGGAGCGTTTCAGCGCCTATTGTGGAAGTTAGCATTTTTGGGTGAATTTCATAAATTTGGGATGAAGTGCATTTCAGTATTAACGATGTCCGTTTGGGATTCCGAGTCTGGGAATAGCTCCGTATGGTGATTCTGGTATTGGGAGCGCGATCGGAAGTGGATTTGGAGGTCCGTAGGCCATTTTGGAGTCATTTGGCTGAAGTTAGAAATTTGAATATTTTTGAGAAGTTTGACCGGAAGTAGACTTTTTGATATCGGGGTCAGATTGCGATTCTGGAAGTTGGAGTAGGTCCGTAATGTCGAATATGACTTGTGTGAATAATTTGAGGTCAATCGGACGTAATTTGATAGGTTTCGGCATCGAATGTAGAAGTTTGAAATTCTAAAGTTCATTAAGCTTGAATTGGAGTGCAATTCATGGTTTTAGCGTTGTTTTATGTGATTTGAGGCCTCGAGCAGGTCCGTGTTATGTTATAGGACTGGTTGGTGTGATTGGATGGGGTCCTGGGGGCCTCGGGTGTGTTTCGGGGTTGTTTTGCTATAGCTGATGCTGGTGTCTGGTGTTGTTCTTCGCGTTCACGAGGAACTTCTCGCGTTCGCGAAGAAGGATTTGGCTTCAGGGATTTTGTTCTTCGCGTTCGCGAAGAAGAAAATCTCTGTTACACAGGTCTGACTTCGGAGGCTCATATCTCACAATCTATAAGGAATTTGGAGATGATCCAAAAATGAAAGTTGTAGCCCTTTGTGTCTAGCTTTCAGAAAGGTAAGTCATTTATCATTTGGATTTGTGTACAAAACATTATGGCTAGTACACTACAAGCTATTCAGGAAGATGAAGATGAAATTTGTGTTGCACAGGGCTGACTTTGGCAGCTTATATCTCAAAATCTATAAGGATTGGGAGATGACCAAAACATGAAAGTTGTATATCTTGGTGTCTAGTTCTCAAATTTAAACCATTTGTCATTTGGATTTTTGCAGAAAAAGTTATAGCCATTATAGTAGAGGCTATCTGAGAAGAGTTTGGAAATAACTTTTGAGAATTTTGTTCACCGCGAACGCGAAGAAGGATCGCCTGGGCAGTTGATAACTAGGGATTTTGACGCATTTTATACTCCTTCTTGCTTATTCTTTGATTAAAAATTCATACAAAATAGTTCCAAAAGGCTCACAAGTTGTGCTTTATTGTAGGTTTGATCATCAAAGTGACGAGATGTCGAAGATCAGCTCAAACAGAGTGAAACCTGCACAAGTGCCAAAGACAAGACAAGCTTAGGCTAAATAGGCCTAGTGCGGCCGCATACCACTTTGTGCGGTCCGCACTAGGAGATTCAGAGAGGCTAAATTTCAAGCTAAGAGGCAGTGCGGCCGCATAAGGTTTTGTGCGGTCCACACTGAAGGCAATGCGGCTGCAGTCGATTTAGTGCGGTCCGCAAAGCCGAGAATCAGAGAGGTTGCATTTTCAGAGTTTCAAACTTTCGCGGTCCGCAGTCCATTTTACGCGGACCGCACTAGAAGCCTCTACAGCCGCAGTCCATTCTGTGCGGTCCGCGGAGCCTGAGTTCAGAGAGCTGGATTTTGAAGCCAAAAGCCCCAGTGTGGACCGCGGTCCATTTAATGCGGTCCGCACTAACCCACCAGGGGCATTTTGTCCATTTTTAGGGTATCAAATATTGTAATTAAGCAGCTGCACTCGTGGGTTCGACTTTCTAAGCCATTTTGGGCAATTTTAGCTACTTTTAATCATTGAATCTTTGTATTTAACTTAGTGACTAATTATTATTAGCTTTTCTTCATCTATTTCTTGCTTTTCTTCTTTAATTATGAGCAGCTAGACCCATAAGCTAGGGTGGTGGCTCAACCCTAGTGTGGATAATTGATGGGTCTTGTATTTTAGGGCTAATTTGACTATGGGTGTTTGTTTTTTTGGGCCAATTTCATGATTAATTTCTGAATTAGTGGTTGCAAATACTAGTTTGTGTTGAGTTGACTTGAGCTCTTCTTGAGAAAGAGAGCCTAAGTCTCCGAAATTGGTCCAACAATGAATTGGGGCATACTCAAGAGATTGATAGCCCCAATTAAAGGGTTAAACCTCGAGAGAGTAATACTCGAATTGAACCCTAGTTGCTTGTGCAAATTTGCATACCCAATTGGTCTTGAGAAAGCCAATTTGGGCAAAATCACTCGAACCACCGAGAGGTGTAGAGTGGGTATAGTCGTGCAACGGTTATAACATACTCCCCAAACGTGTCAAGCATGGCTTAGATTCAAGTACCCGTCAATTGACCACCTAGGCGGTAGTCACTACCCTAGTGCCTTTTAAACCTATTTGAACAACTCGTAGCATTATAACTCTTAGCATAATTTAGTTGCAATTACCATTTGTAGTTTGATAATAGTATAAGTAAACAAAAACCCCAAAAATGGATAGAAGTGTAATTTGGAACACATACGCAATCCTAAACTAGATAGATACTCGATTCCAATTCTAGCTCTCTGTGGATATCGATCCCGACCCAAAATCGGGTAAAAGCTATTGCGACCCTCTCTTGCTACTTTTTAGTAGTGCGGAGTTGGCAGCGATCACTTTTTGGCGCCGTTGCCGGGGAGCTAACGGTTTTGGCTATCTATCTAGTTAGATTTGTGTTTTGTTCTTCTTTCCTTCTTGTTACTAATTTGTGTGTGTCAATACTTCAGGTACCAAAATAGCTTTAAATGCTAATGACCCTCTTAGAAATGTGAATGCGGGGGAGGAGGTAGATGACATTGGAGAAGAAGAGGTGCCTCTTGTACCTCAAGGACAACGTAGAGGCCGCCAAGCCAATGCAAATGACAATATTTCAGACCCTCCTCCTCCACCTCCAAGAGTGGCTCCCAGAGTTCTTCCCAACCAAGGCTATGCGAGTGCTATTGTTCTGCCCCGGATTCGGGCGGGAAATTTTCAAATAACCAACGTGATGCTGACATTATTGGAGGAGCGTGGGTATTTCACCGGTGCCCCCACTCAGAATGCGTACAAACATCTCAAGTGGTTCGTGGATACCAGTTGGGGGAGCAAGCAAACCATTGTGTCCGAGGATGCACTTCGATTGAGGCTTTTCCCTTTCTCACTTAGGGGGAAAGCATTGGACTGGCTTGAGCGACTTCCCAACCATTCCATCACAACTTGGGATGAGTTGGCGGATAAGTTCATTGCCAAATTCTTCTCATCGTGACACATGGCAGCACTACGGGATGAGATCTTAGCCTTCAAGCAGGAGCCTACCAAACCATTGCATGAGATTTGGGAGCGATACAGAACTATGGTGAAAGAATGCCCCAACAATGATATGACAGAGGCAATGATACAACAAACCTTCTATCGGGCCATCAATACAACAAATCAATGCATAGTGAACCCATTGGCTGGGGGTAATTTCATGAAGTTGCCTTACGGCGAAGCTTGTGAGATTCTTGATGAAATGGCCGACACATCCTCCGCTTGGCAAAGTCAAGCCAATGTGCCTCAGGGTGACCCCACGGTTACTCATTTGCATAAAGAACTACATGACCATGGACAGGCTATAGCAGAACTTACAACTACAATGAACCAATTGGCAAAGGCACAGTTGCAACAAGTCCAAAATCCTCGCCAAGTGAATGCTATGGAGGGTGTTAACATGCTAGTGAACCAAAGAAGGCGATGAGGTCAACAGAACCAAGGGAATTCGGATCAATTTGACAATTATGGTAATGGATTTCAAGATGATGTCTACGATGAGCAAAATGAGGAGGTGCAATATGTGAATAATTACCAAGGCCAAAGAGGAAATTCTTCCAACCAACAACAACAATGGCGATCCCAGGGCAATTGGGGTAACCAACAACAAGGCAACAATAATTGGAACAATCAACATCAAGAGAATAACAATTGGGGAAATCAAAATAACAACCACAACAATCAAGGAAACTGGGGCAACAACAACAATTGGGATGGAAATAACAACAACCAAGGCGGGTGGAACAATAACCAAGGAAATCAGGGGCAAGACTTTCAAAGGCCCCCAATGTACCAACAACCGAGCAATCCACCACCTTTTTCTCCCTAGGGTCCTAGTTCATCCAACAATGAAATGGGTAGAATTGAAATGATGTTCGAACAAATGATGAAAAAGAATGCGGATTCCAATGTGTTGGCTTCTCACAATACTTCAATTAGGAATTTGTAGGTGCAACTAGGTCAAATCTCTCAATCTCTAAATACACGCCCTAAGGGTGCTCTACCAAGTGATACGGTAGTGAACCCAAAGGGAGGAAACAATCATGTTATGGCTGTGACAACTAGGAGTGGACGAGGCGGTGATATGAATGCCTCCAAACAAACGCAAGTTTTGGGTGAAGAAGTTGAGTTGCAAGAAGATGAAGTTCCTTTGGTGGTTGAGAATGTGGTTGATGAAAATGTGAATGAAGAAGTGAGGATCAATATTCAAGATGCCGAGGTGGAAACACAAAGTGACGTGAACCCGTCTAGGGAGCACGTAATTGACATGCCGGAGCCGGTTGTGCCAAAAGCCAAGGCACCTTTGCCTAGGCCACCTCCCCCTTATCCTCAGAGGCTAGCCAAGCAGAAAAATGAGAATCAATTCAAAAAGTTCATTGACATGATGAAGAGCTTATCCATCAACGTGCCTTTGGTGGAGGCTATGGAGCAAATGCCCGGTTATGCTAAATTCATGAAAGATTTGGTGACAAAGAAAAGATCCATGGACTGTGAAACTATCAAGATGACCCACCAAGTTAGTGCTATAGTACATTCAATGGCTCCGAAATTAGAGGATCCCGGTGCTTTCACTATCCCCTGCACTATAGGGAGTGCAGACTTTGCTAAAGCTTTATGTGATCTTGGGGCAAGCATCAACTTAATGCCCTACTCAATTTTCAAGACTTTGGGTATTGGGCCACCGAGGCCAACTTCCATGCGATTGCAAATGGCAGACCGATCTATGAAGCGACCATTGGGTATTGTTGATGATGTGCTCGTCCGGGTGGACAAATTTATCTTGCCAGCTGATTTTGTGATCTTGGATTGTGAGGTAGATTATGAGGTCCCGATCATATTAGGGAGACCTTTCCTTGCTACGGGGAAGGCTCTAGTGGATATGGAAGCAGGGGAACTCACTTTCAGGATGGGTGATGAAAAAGGTCATTTTTCATGTGTGCAAGTCAATGAAGCAGCCCAATTGTACCGAAGTGTGCTCATTTGTGGATCTAGTCACGGCTGTGATAATTGATGATACTAGTGCAATGATCAATGTTGAGGACCCTTTAGAGGCCATATTGTTGAATTTGGATGTCAATGATGATGCGGGTCGAGTGGAGTGCGTGAATGCTTTGCATGGAATGGGCTCTTATTCTTATGAGCCAAGGAAGCTATCCTTGGACCTTGAAAATAGAAAGACTCCTCCTACAAAGCCTTCAATTGAGGAACCCCCGGTGTTGGAGTTGAAGCCATTACCTCCACACCTCAGGTATGAATTCTTGGGCTCTAATTCAACTTTACCAGTTATTCTTTCCTCTTGTCTTACTAACATGCAGGTAGATGCCACATTGGCATGCTCAAAAAGCGGAAAAAGGAAATTGGATGGACTCTAGCTGATATTTGGGGAATAAGCCCCGCAATCTGTATGCAAAAGATTATTCTGGAAGATGATGCAAAACCCTCCTTGGAACATCAAAGGAGGCTCAACGAGGCGATGCAAGAAGTGGTGAAAAAAGAGATGATCAAGTGGTTAGATGCCGGCGTGGTGTATCCTATCTCTGACAGCTCATGGACTTCTTCGGTGCAATGTGTGCCGAAGAAGGGTGGTATGACCGTGGTGACCAATGCTAATAATGAACTTATTCTAACCTGGACAGTGACCGGATGGAGGGTGTGCATGGACTACCGCAAGCTGAACAAGGTGACCCGCAAGGATCACTTCCCATTGCCTTTCCTGGACCAGATGCTAGATCGCCTTGTTAGGCGTGCCTTCTATTGTTTCTTGGATGGTTATTCAGGGTACAATCAAATTTTGATAGCTCCCGAGGATCAGGAGAAGACAACTTTTACTTGTCCATATGGCACCTTTGCTTTCTCTCGGATGCCCTTTGGGTTGTGCAATGCACCGGCAACATTCCAACGGTGTATGATGGCCATTTTCGCCGATATTGTGGAAGATATATTAGAGGTGTTCATGGACGACTTCAGTGTTATGGGTGATTCATTCGATGAGTGTTTGCACAATTTGGATAGAGTTTTGGCCCGGTGTGAAGACACCAATCTTGTGCTAAATTGGGAAAAATGCCACTTCATGGTTGAGGAGGGCATAGTGTTGGGCCATAAAATTTTAAAGCATGGGATTGAAGTTGACAAAGCCAAGATAGAGGTGATTTCAAGGCTTCCTCCCCCCACTTCTGTCAAGGGGGTGAGGAGCTTTCTTGGGCATGCGGGTTTCTACCGGTGATTTATCAAGGACTTTTCGAAGGTAGTGAATCCTCTATGCAAGTTGCTAGAAAAGGATACAAAGTTCGTGTTTGATGAGAGATGTATGCAAGCCTTTGAACTTCTCAAGCATAAGTTGACCACCACCCCGATCATTACCGCACCCAATTGGAGCTTTCCTTTCGAGCTCATGTGTGACGCGAGTGATGTTGCGGTTGGGGCAGTTTTGGGTCAAAGAGTAAACAAAATATTTCATCCAGTGTACTATGCGAGCAAGACTATGAACGAGGCTCAAAGGAACTACACGGTGACTGAGAAGGAATTATTGGCTATTGTGTTCGCCATGGAAAAATTTTGGCCATATCTTATGGGAGCCAAAGTCATAGTGCACACCGATCATGCAGCTCTTAGATATTTTATGACAAAGAAAGACTCCAAAGCTAGACTGATGCGATGGGTCTTATTACTTCAAGAGTTTGATTTGGAGCTGTGGACCGGAAAGGTATTGAAAACCAAGTGGCGGATTATTTGTCCCGCTTAGAGGAGGAAGGAAGGCCGTGTGATGGCCTAGAGATCAATGATACATTCCCCGATGAGCAACTGCTTTCTATGTCGATGAGTGATATGCCATGGTTCGCGGACATTGCTAATTTCCTTGTGACTGGCATCATCCCGTGTGAGCTCTCTTCTAACCAAAGGAAGAAGCTCAAACGGGATAGTCTGGACTTCTATTGGGACGAGCCATACTTGTTCAAGATTTGCACCGACAGAGTGATCCGGAGGTGTGTACCTGAGGAGGAGCAATTTAGCATCCTAGAGGCTTGTCATTCCTCCCCCCTATGGTGGCCATCATGGAGGGGCGAGGATGGCTTCGAAAGTTCTGAGTTGTGGTTTTTATTGGCCAACCTTGTTCAAAGATGCAAGTGATCTAGTCAAAAGGTGTGATCAATGTCAACGAGCGGGCGGGATTTCCAAGAAAGATGAGATTCCTTTAAACACCATTCTAGAAGTTGATATCTTTGATGTATGGGGTATCGATTTTATGGGCCCTTTTGTAAGCTTGTGTGGAAACACTTACATTCTTGTAGCAGTTGATTATGTCTCAAAATGGGTTGAGGCCGTGGCCTTGCCCAACAATGAAGCTAAGAGTGTGGTGGCATTTCTAAAGAAGAGCATTTTCACAAGGTTTGGCATGCCTCGGGCAATTATTAGTGATGGAGGATCGCATTTTTGTAATAGAGCTTTTGATGCCTTGCTTCCAAGTATGTTGTCAACCACAAAGTGTCTACGCCTTATCATCCTCAAGCAAGTGGCTAGGTTGAAGTGTCTAACAGGGAGATAAAGAGCATTTTGTCCAAAACCGTCAATGCCAATAGGACCGATTGGTCTAAAAAGTTAGATGATGCTCTATGGGCTTATCGGACCGCTTACAAGACTCCAATTGGTATGTCGCCGTACCGGCTGGTGTTTGGGAAAGCATGTCATTTACCAGTGGAGTTAGAGCATAAGGCCATGTGGGCCTTGAAGAAGTTGAATCTTGATTGGGATATAGCTGCTAATCTTTGGGTGGATCAACTCAATGAGCTTGATGAATTTAGGTTCCATGCCTACTCTAGTTCGTCTCTGTGTAAGGATAAAATGAAATACCTTCATGAAAAATATACTCGAGGCAAGGAGTTCAAGGTGGGAGATTTGGTGCTCTTATTCAATTCTCGACTGAGGTTGTTCCCGAGAAAGCTGAAGTCAAAGTGGAGCGGACAATTTGAAGTAGTGTGTGTGACACCGTTTGGTGCTCTTGATTTGAAGAACAAAAGTGGGGAAGTTCTTAGAATGAATGGGCATAGGGTCAAGCACTATTTGGGGAAGTTTGATGATAGCCATGTGGTGGCTGTTGTTCATTTCAAATGATTGGATGGTAACATGCGTCCTGCCACGATGTTAAATCAGGCGCTTCTTGGGAGGCAACCCATGTGTTTTTCTTCTTGTTTTTATTTGATTTTCATTGTAGTGTAGGATTGATTTTTTGGCTAACTGGTTGTGAGATGTTACAGGATTGAGTTGATGCAGTGCAGGACATAATTGAAAAAAAATGCACAGGTCTCTGAAGTTGCCAGTGCGGCCGCACTAGCATTTTGTGCGGACCGCACCGGTAAAGGGTGATGTGATAACTCTCTGAAGTTTGCCACTGCGGCCGCACTGCATTTTGTGCGGTCCGCGGTGGACCACTGTGGCCGCGGTCCATTTTGTGCGGACCGCAGTGGGTTGCTAAGTTGAACTGGAACAAGGCTGTGCAGTGCGGACCGCCGGTCGATTTTGTGCGGTCCGTACTGGTTGGTGAGACTGGGCCCAGGTCCTTTCTATAAATAGGGCCTGAGGCCCTCCTTTACCCTTTTCGCACCTTTNTGTACTGAGCTGCGCTCGTGACTTCCGTTTCTTTAGCTATTTTGGGCAATTTTATCTTCATTTCAACAGTGAATCTTCTAGTTATTCTTAGCAATTAATTAATATGAGTTGTTTTTCATCTATTTCTTTGTTTCTTTCTTTAATTATGAGTAGCTAGACCCATCAGCTAGGGTTGTGGCTCAACCCTAGTGTGGGTAATTGCCGGGTCTTGTATTTTAGAGCTTGATTGACTATGGGTGTTTGATATTTGGGCTAATTCCATGTTTAATTGCTAAATTAGTGGTTGCAAACACTAGTTTGTGTTTAGTTGACTTTTGCTCTTCTTGAGAAAGAGAGCCTACGTCTCTAGAATTAGTCCAACAAGGAATTGGGGCATACTCAAGAGAATTGATAGCCCCAATTAAAGAGTTAAACCGAGAGATCGTAATACCCGACTTGATCCTTAATTTCTTGTGCAAATTTGCATACCCAATTGGTCTTGAGAAAGTCAATTCGGGCAAAATCACTCGAACTATCGAGAGGTATAGAGTGAGTAGAATCGAGCAATGGTTATATCATACTCCCCAATTGTGTCAATCTAGCTTTAGACTCAAGATTCCGTTAATTGACCACCTAGGCGAAAGTCACTACCCTAGTGCCCTTTAATCATTTGAACAACTTGCAATAGTTTAATCCTAGCTTATAGTAGTTTAATTTATCATTGTAGTTTATAGAATTAGAATCAAAATTAAAACCCAAAAATGTGTAGAAGTGCAATTTGGAGCAAATACACAACTCCACTTTAGATAGACACCCAACTCCAATATCTAGCTCTCTGTGGAATTCGATCCCGACCCTAAATCGGGTAAAAGCTGCTTCGACCTCTCTCGCTACTTAATAGTAGTGCAGGGTTGGCCGTGATCAACTTTTTGGCACCGTTGCCGGGGAGCTAACGGTTTTGGCTATCTATCTAAATAGATTTGTGTTTTGTACTTCTTTCCTTCTTTGTTACTAATTTGTGTGTTTCAATACTTCAGGTACAAAAATGGCATTAAATGCTAATAACCCTCTTGGAAACGTGATATCGGGGGAGGAGGTTGATGACAATGGAGATGAAGAGGTGCCTCTTGCAACTCAAGGACAACCTAGAGGCCGCCAGGCCAATGCAAATAAGAACATTCCAGAACCTCCTCCGCCACCTCCAAGGGCGGTTCCTCGAGTTCTTCCCAACCAAGGCTATGCAAGTGCAATTGTCCCACCCCAGTCCGGGCGGGCAATTTCCAAATTACTAATGTGATGTTGACATTGCTGGAGCAGCGTTGGTACTTCACGGGCGCTTCCACTAAAAATGCTTACAAACATCTCAAGGGTTCGTGGATACTTTTTGTGGGAGCAAGCAAACCAATGTGTCCGAGGATGCACTTCGATTGAGGATCTTCCCATTCTCACTGGCTTGAGCGACTTCCCAACCATTCCATCACAACTTGGGATGAGTTGGCGGATAAGTTCATTGCCAAATTTTTCTCACCGGGACACATGGCAGCACTACGGGATGAGATCTTAGCCTTCAAGCAGGAGCCCACCGAACCATTACACGAGATTTGGGAGAGATATAGAACTATGGTGAAGGAATACCCCAACAATGATATGACCGAGGCTATGATACAACAGACCTTCTATCGGGGCATCAATACAACAAATTAGTGCATAGTGAATCAATTGGTTGGGGGAAATTTCATGAAGCTGCCTTATGATGAAGCTTGTGCAATTCTTGACGAAATGGCTGACACATCCTCCGCTTGGCAAAGTAGAGCCAATGTGCCACATGGTGACCCCACGGTCACTCATTTGCACAAGGAACTACATGACCACGGACAGGCTATAGCAGAACTTACAACAACAAAGAACCAATTAGCAAAGGCATAATTGCAACAAGTTCAGAATCCTTGCCAAGTAAATGCCATGGAGGGTGTTAACATGCTTTTGAACAATAGAAGCTAGAGAGGTCAATAAAACCAAGGGAATTCGGATCAATTTGACAATGATTGTGGTGGATTCCAAGATGATTGTTATGATGGGCAGAACGAAGAGGTGTAATATGTGAATAATTACCAAGGCCAAAGAGGAAATTCTTCCAACCAACAACAACAATGGCGATCCCAGGGCAATTGGGGTAACCAACAACAAGGCAACAATAATTGGAACAATCAACAACAAGGGAACAACAATTGGGGAAATCAAAATAACAATCGGAACAATCAGGGAAACTGGGGCAACAACAACAATTGGGGTGGAAACAACAACAACCAAGGCGGGTGGAACAATAACCAAGGAAATCAGGGGCAAGGCTTTCAAAGGCCCCCAATGTACCAACAACCGAGCAATCCACCGCCTTTTCCATCCCAGGGTCCTAGTTCTTCCAACAATGAAATGGGTAGAATTGAAATGATGTTTGAACAGATGATGAAAAAGAATGCTGACTCCGATGCGTAATTGGCTTCTCACAATACTTCAATTAGGAATTTGGAGGTCTGGCTAGGCCAAATCTCATAGTCTTTGAATACTCGCCCTAAGGAGGCTCTACCGAGTGATACGGTAGTGAACCCGAAGGGTGGGAACAATCATGTTGCTGTGATACTCGGAGTGGACGAGGCGGTGATGTGAATGCCTCCAAACAAAAGCAAGTTTTGGGTGATGAAGTTGAGTTGCAAGAAGATGAAGTTCCTTTGGTGGTTGAGAATGTGGTTGATGAAAATGTGAATGAAGAAGTGAGGATCAATATTCAAGATGCCGAGGTGGAAACACAAAGTGACGTGAACCCGTCTAGGGAGCACGTAATTGACATGCCGGAGCCGGTTGTGCCAAAAGCCAAGGCACCTTTGCCTAGGCCACCTCCCCCTTATCCTCAGAGGCTAGCCAAGCAGAAAAATGAGAATCAATTCAAAAAGTTCATTGACATGATGAAGAGCTTATCCATTAATGTTCCTTTGGTAGAGGCTTTAGAGCAGATGCCTGGCTATGCTAAATTCATGAAAGATTTGGTGACAAAGAAAAGATCCATGGACTGTGAAACTATCAAGATGACCCACCAAGTTAGTGCTATAGTACATTCAATGGCTCCGAAATTAGAGGATCCCGGTGCTTTCACTATCCCCTGCACTATAGGGAGTGCAGACTTTGCTAAAGCTTTATGTGATCTTGGGGCAAGCATCAACTTAATGCCCTACTCAATTTTCAAGACTTTGGGTATTGGGCCACCGAGGCCAACTTCCATGCGATTGCAAATGGCAGATCGATCTATGAAGAGACTATTGGGTATTGTTGATGATGTGCTCGTCTGGGTGGGCAAATTTATCTTGCCAGCTGGTTTTGTAATCTTGGATTGTGAGGTAGATTATGAGGTCCCGATCATATTAGGGAGACCTTTCCTTGCTACGGGGAAGGCTCTAGTGGATATGGAAGCAGGGGAACTCACTTTCAGGATGGGTGATGAAAAAGGTCATTTTTCATGTGTGCAAGTCAATGAAGCAGCCCAATTGTACCGAAGTGTGCTCATTTGTGGATCTAGTCACGGCTGTGATAATTGATGATACTAGTGCAATGATCAATGTTGAGGACCCTTTGGAGGCCGTATTATAATTTGGATGTCAATGATGATGCGGGCCGAGTGGAGTGCGTGAATGCTTTGCATGGAATGGGCTCTTATTCTTATGAGCCAAGGAAGCTATCCTTGGACCTTGAAAATAGAAAGACTCCTCCTACAAAGCCTTCAATTGAGGAACCCCCGGTGTTGGAGTTGAAGCCATTACCTCCACACCTCAGGTATGAATTCTTGGGCTCTAATTCAACTTTACCAGTTATTCTTTCCTCTTGTCTTACTAACATGCAGGTAGATGCCACATTGCCGTGCTCAAAAAGCGGAAAAAGGCAATTGGATGGACTCTAGCTGATATTCGGGGAATAAGCCCCGCATTCTGTATGCACAAGATTATTCTGGAAGATGATGCAAAACCCTCCTTGGAACATCAAAGGAGGCTCAATGAGGCAATGCAAGAAGTTGTGAAAAAAGAGGTGATCAAGTGGTTAGATGCCGGCGTGGTGTATCCTATCTCTGACAGCTCATGGACTTCTCCGGTGCAATGTGTGCCGAAGAAGGGTGGTATGACCGTGGTGACCAATGCTAATAATGAACTTATTCTAACCTGGACAGTGACCGGATGGAGGGTGTGCATGGACTACCGCAAGCTGAACAAGGTGACCCGCAAGGATCACTTCCCATTGCCTTTCCTGGACCAGATGCTTGATCGCCTTGCTGGGCGTGCCTTCTATTGTTTCTTGGATGGTTATTCAGGGTACAATCAAATTTTGATAGCTCCCGAGGATCAGGAGAAGACAACTTTTACTTGTCCATATGGCACCTTTGCTTTCTCTCGGATGCCCTTTGGGTTGTGCAATGCACCGGCAACATTCCAACGGTGTATGATGGCCATTTTCACCGATATGGTGGAAGATATATTAGAGGTGTTCATGGACGACTTCAGTGTTATGGGTGATTCATTCGATGAGTGTTTGCACAATTTGGATAGAGTGTTGGCCCGGTGTGAAGACACCAATCTTGTGCTAAATTGGGAAAAATGCCACTTCATGGTTGAAGAGGGCATAGTTTTGGGTCATAAAATTTCAAAGAATGGTATTGAGGTTGACAAGGCCAAAATTGAGGTGATTTCAAGACTTCCTCCCCCCACTTCTGTCAAGGGGGTTAGAAGTTTTCTTGGGCATGCGGGGTTCTACCGGTGATTTATCAAGGACTTTTCGAAGGTAGTGAATCCTCTATGCAAGTTGCTAGAAAAGGATACAAAGTTCGTGTTTGATGAGAGATGTATGCAAGCCTTTGAACTTCTCAAGCATAAGTTGACCACCACCCCAATCATTACCGCACCCAATTGGAGCTTGCCTTTCGAGCTCATGTGCGACGCGAGTGATGTTGCGGTTGGGGCAGTTTTGGGTCAAAGAGTGAACAAAATGTTTCATCCGGTGTACTATGCGAGCAAGACTATGAATGAAGCTCAAAGGAACTACACGGTGACTGAGAAGGAATTGTTGGCTATTGTGTTCGCCATGGAAAAATTTTGGCCATATCTTATGGGAGCCAAAGTCATAGTGCACACCGATCATGCAGCTCTTAGATATTTGATGACAAAGAAAGACTCCAAAGCTAGACTGATGCGATGGGTCTTATTACTTCAAGAGTTTGATTTGGAGATAGTGGACCGGAAAGGTAGCGAAAACCAAGTGGCGGATCATTTGTCCCGCTTGGAGGAGGAAGGAAGGCCGTGTGATGGCCTAGAGATCAATGATACATTCCCAGATGAGCAACTACTTTCTGTGTCGATGAGTGATATGCCATGGTTTGCGGACATTGCTAATTTCCTTGTGACTGGCATCATCCCGTGTGAGCTCTCTTCTAACCAAAGGAAGAAGCTCAAACGGGATAGTCTGGACTTCTATTGGGACGAGCCATACTTGTTCAAGATTTGCACCGACAGAGTGATCCGGAGGTGTGTACCTGAGGAGGAGCAATGTAGCATCCTACAGGCTTGTCATTCCTCCCCCTATGGTGGCCATCATGGAGGGGCGAGGACGGCTTCGAAAGTTCTGAGTTGTGGTTTTTATTGGCCAACCTTGTTCAAAGATGCAAGTGATCTAGTAAAAAGGTGTGATCAATGTCAACGAGCGGGCGGGATTTCCAAGAAAGATGAGATGCCTCTAAACACAATTCTTGAAGTTGATATCTTTGATGTATGGGGTATCGATTTTATGGGCCCTTTTGTAAGCTCGTGTGGAAACACTTACATTCTTGTAGCGGTTGATTATGTCTCAAAATGGGTTGAGGCCGTGGCCTTGCCCAACAATGAAGCTAGGAGTGTGGTGGCATTTCTGAAGAAGAGCATTTTCACAAGGTTTGGTATGCCTCGGGCAATTATTAGTGATGGAGGATCGCATTTTTGTAATAGAGCTTTTGATGCCTTGCTTTCCAAGTATGGTGTCAACCACAAAGTGTCTACGCCTTATCATCCTCAAGCAAGTGGCCAGGTTGAAGTGTCTAACAGGGAGATAAAGAGCATTTTGTCCAAAACCGTCAATGCCAATAGGACCGATTGGTCTAAAAAGTTAGATGATGCTCTATGGGCTTATCGGACCGCTTACAAGACTCCAATTGGTATGTCGCCGTACCGGTTGGTGTTTGGGAAAGCATGTCATTTACCAGTGGAGTTGGAGCATAAGGCCATGTGGGCCTTGAAGAAGTTGAATCTTGATTGGGATATAGCTGCTAATCTTTGGGTGGATCAACTCAATGAGCTTGATGAATTTAGGTTCCATGCCTACTCTAGTTCGTCTCTGTGTAAGGATAAAATGAAATACCTTCATGAAAAATATACTCGAGGCAAGGAGTTCAAGGTGGGAGATTTGGTGCTCTTATTCAATTCTCGACTGAGGTTGTTCCCGAGAAAGCTGAAGTCAAAGTGGAGCGGACAATTTGAAGTAGTGTGTGTGACACCGTTTGGTGCTCTTGATTTGAAGAACAAAAGTGGGGAAGTTCTTAGAATGAATGGGCATAGGGTCAAGCACTATTTGGGGAAGTTTGATGATAGCCATGTGGTGGCTGTTGTTCATTTCAAATGATTGGATGGTAACATGCGTCCTGCCACGATGTTAAATCAGGCGCTTCTTGGGAGGCAACCCATGTGTTTTTCTTCTTGTTTTTATTTGATTTTCATTGTAGTGTAGGATTGATTTTTTGGCTAACTGGTTGTGAGATGTTACAGGATTGAGTTGATGCAGTGCAGGACATAATTGAAAAAAAATGCACAGGTCTCTGAAGTTGCCAGTGCGGCCGCACTAGCATTTTGTGCGGACCGCACCGGTAAAGGGTGATGTGATAACTCTCTGAAGTTTGCCACTGCGGCCGCACTGCATTTTGTGCGGTCCGCGGTGGACCACTGTGGCCGCGGTCCATTTTGTGCGGACCGCAGTGGGTTGCTAAGTTGAACTGGAACAAGGCTGTGCAGTGCGGACCGCCGGTCGATTTTGTGCGGTCCGTACTGGTTGGTGAGACTGGGCCCAGGTCCTTTTCTATAAATAGGGCCTGAGGCCCTCCTTTTACCCTTTTCGCACCTTTCACTCTCAGAACCCTAAATCTACTGTTCACCATCTCTTTTGCTTGCACTCAACTGCTTGGACTTGTTATTTTTCATTAACTCACATCTGGTACCATTATCTTTCTTTGATTGTTTAATTTTTGTTAATTTCTTTTAATTTGTTTTCTTTCTTCCCTTTTCTATGTTTCCCTTATTTTCTTCAATTGATTAGGTTAGGGTTATTGATTTCTAGGTTAAAATAGACATAGATAGTTAAAATCAATGGGTAATCATGTAGGGACACTACCTAGGTGGACAAATTGGACCCAAAATCAAAATACATGAAATCCTAATTTAGTGCCACAACAGGGCACTCAGTGCGGACCGCGGTCATTTTTGTGCGGTCCGCACTACCATTTTGTGCGGACCGCACTGATAATCTTCTTATTGTTGAACCTTAGGCAGTGTGGCCGCGGTTGATTTTGTGCGGTCCGCACTGCCTAGATACAGAGAGTGGGTAGTTTGAACCCCACCTCTGTGCGAACCGCGGTTGATTTTGTGCGGTCCGCATTGACCTCAGTGCGGCCGCAGTTGATTTTGTGCGGCCGCACTGGGTAACTTCTGCAACCTGTCTGCCACTTTTCTTTCCTGCTTCTGCAACTTTGTCTTAACTGATTACACTGACACTAATAAGCTGATTGAATTATGATTGTAGACAATGGTGAGACAACGAGGCAAACAACCAGGCAGAGGAGAATCTACCCGGGGAGGGAAGCAGAAAATAATAAAACTCACTCCCCAAGTCCGGGAAAGCATTAAATAGACAAGAAAGATGATCAAAGCTGCTGACAGAGCTGCTTCATATTCCTCGGGCAGTGAGTATGAGCCATCCCGGGAGATTTCCTCCGACTCGATACCAACACACATCCCTGACTGGCCAGAGAGGTTTAGGTTACGAGACACTCCTCCACCATCAACCACTGCCCAAGCACCAACAAATGTTATTTCTGAGTCGTCTAAGGGCTCAACAGCAGGTAGTGGGGAATACTCCACCTCTCCCACAGTTTCATTATCCGGAGAGGGTGGAGGAGGAGATGAGGAGGAAGTAGAGGGAGATGAGGAGGTAGCAGAAGGTGGTGAGCCTCAGGTGGGAGGCATTGCCAGAACTAGAAAGCCAGAAGCTTGGCAAGATAGATTCGTGAGTGAGGTGGCATACCATAAATTTCGGGAGTGGTGGCCGGTGAGAAAGTAGATCCTGGAGCGAAGTTTTATTTACAAAGACCTCTTACCTCACAATCCCAACGTGCTGAGGCAGTTTAGGACAAGAGTGGGCTGGGAACATTTTCTAGAAGAGTGTGTGGATGCCAATGAACACATGGTCAAGGAGTTTTACTGCAATGTAGCCCACATCAAAAAGGGCTCCAAAGTGACCAAGGTTCGGAATCTGAAAGTGTTATTTGAAGGGAAGAAACTCAACGAATACCTTGGCCTCAATGAGGAGGATGAGACCTTGTACATGGCAAAGTTAGAAATGGGTGAAGAAGTTCGTCCCTGGCTAGCACAATACCTGGCAATCCCAGGTACCACCCCTGACTGGTTGACTGCTGGAGTCAAAATTCTGAGAAGGAGTTTAAACTTTGAGGCACGGGGGTGGGAGACTTTTGTATGTAGCAGGTTGGACCCCACGACACATGACAACACCCTTCCTCTTTCCCGGGCTGTGTTGGTAGCTTCGATCATGGCGGGGTACCCAATCAATGTGGGGAATGTGATGTCGATGATTATCTCCATTGTGGGTGCCGAGCATGACAGGTACTATTCGTTCTCCTTTCTCCAGCACCCTCACTATGTACTTCCGGGACTTGAAGGTGGAAAAGAGGTCCTTCGATGTCACAGTCAAAGCGAAGGCCCCCTTTTCCTGGTATAGCATGCAGGGGGATGACAACCCCAAGAGCAAGAACTTCAAGGGTACAGCTACTACTACAATTGGCCAGTCTGAAGAGCCAGTTGTGGTAGTGGCTCCTGCTGAGCCTACCTCCACTTCCACAGATATCCCTCCCGGTCCATCCACATCCACAACCATTCCTGCTGGCCCATCTACCTCAGTAGGCCCGGAGATTCCATCTTCCCGGACCCATCCCATTACTGCCCACAGATTGAGCCAGGCACTTATGAGTATCAACAACTGGATGCAAACTGCCTCATCCAAGTTGTCCATTTTGACCACCACTGTTGAGGCTCAGTCGGCTCTTCCAGCTCCACAGGTTCCACAGTCCATAGAGGATGCTCTTAAGGAGATGTTAGACAACCAGAAGAAAATCCTCGACAACCAGAAGAAGCTTGCTAAGGCAGTTGATTCACACAGCAAGGCTCTCAAGGAGCTTGCTAGGGAGCACAAAAAGCTGAGGAAGACACGGGCCTCCAAGGAGTCCGTGAAGGAGCTGAGAGAGGATGTTGACAGACTAAAGGCAGATCACCTGCCTTTAGACTTATTGCTCCAGGACCCAGCACCAGCAGTTCCTTCACAATCGCAGCAGTCTCGGAGGCCTCCCAAGAGGAGGAGGATGATTCCCAGAGCAGATGATGCAGTCATCCAGTTGGCCGATCCAACTGAGGTTTCCTCCAGTCAGCCACCGGATGTATCTCAGGAGCCTGTCCAGGTTTAGGCCCAGGTCCCAGCAGCAGAGTAGCAGGACACAGGGAACCAGTCTGAAGTTCCCGAGCATAGAGAAGACCCAGGGACCACACATGAGCCTATGCAGACAGACAGGCCATAGGGAGTTTCCTTATATCCTTATCCCTCTCTCTTTTTGATGTTTTATTTAGACTAGTTGGCATTGGGGACAATGACAGCTTTCATTTGAGGGGGTAGGCCCTACATTTTGGATGATTGTATATATTTAACAATTTTTATGCTTTCTTGATTTTTCATCTTTGGTCTGTATATACTTTTAACATTTAGCTACATTTCTCGCACTTTTATTTTACTTTTGGTCTGTATATAAAGTTATGGTACATTGTAGATATTCATCCCATCTATTGTATATTCGACTAAATCCCCTCTTGTATTATATTCTAGTTTTACTTTTCGCTAAAATTTCTTCATTTTTAGTTTCTTTGTTGTGATTCGTAGCTTCTTTTGAAATTTGCAATAAGCCTTTGGTTTTCTTAATGCCACGGTTCTTTCCAAAGGTGGGGTGTTGTGTGAACCGGGTGGCTCTTCCCAATGATAGATGGCGTGACAACCTTCTTAAGGGTTTGAGTCCGTTTTTTCTTTTTGTTTTTGGTAGTTAATAGTTAAGGGTGCCTCGAGCAAAGCTTCACTTGGGCCTAGCACATTTGCCTTTGATCCTATGGTCAAAGACATTTTGTTGTGTTGAGGATGGTGAAAGTCGTGACCTTGAGACTCTTGTGTTGGCCGATAATCATCAAGTGGTTTTTCGGGACCATTGTGAGCTTAAATCTTATCTATGGTCGTTGTGGGCCCCCGACTCTGTGTCTTTAGCAATCCCATAGCTTGTGTGGTGAGTAATCGTATTGCAAGTCCATGTCCCGAGCCATTGGTCTAGAACTTGCCCTGAATGTTTGTTGAAAAAGGAGAAAAGATCTGAAATGCATAAGAAAGGGTGACAATGTGTCTCTCTAACCCCTCAGAAAGAAGTGAAATGACTCAAAGAGTCAAGTGAATGGATGCCGAATGAATCAAAAGAAGTGCTTAAGGGAAGATGGAACCTACTTACACCAAAACATTTCCTACCCTGAACCAAAAGCCTTCACAATGTCTCCACAAAAGTCCTATATGATCTTGAGTTGAATGAAGCTTACATTAGTGGATACTCACATAAGGGGCAAGCATATGGTAACTAGAGCCGGGCTTGTGGCTTTTTCTTGAGAGAGATGAGTGAATTCCCATTGTCCTCGTTCTAAGTGCCACTATCTTAAAGGTGAGGATTGCTTAGGGAGAGTTGAGGATGTGTGAGTTTGGGTTCCACAATGACCAAAGTAATAGAAAAGAGTTCTTTGATGTGTTGAGTCAATTCTTGATGCTCTTGCGTCGCACTTGATCCATGGTGTTTTAAAAGAGTAAATGTGTATTGAGGGCAATTGTTAGTCCCAATTGAGGCTAGTTGAGGTCACTTTAGGACAGCTGAAATTTTTCTTGGACAGTCACTTAAGGGGTGGGTCTTATTTTGTTTGCTAGAGGACAAGCAAAAGCTTAAGTTTGGGGGAGTTGATAACTAGGGATTTTGACGCATTTTATACTCCTTATTGCTTATGCTTTGATTAGAAATTCATACAAAATAGTCCCAAAAGGCTCACAAGTTGTGCTTGATTGCAGGTTTGATCATCAAAGTGACGAGATGTCAAAGGTCAGCTCAAATGGAGTGAAACCTGCACAATTGCCAAAGACAAGACAAGCTCAGGCTAAACAGGCCTAGTGCGGCTGCACACCACTTTGTGCGGTCCGCACTAGGAGATTCAGAGAGGCTAAATTTCAAGCTAAGAGGCAGTACGGCCGCATAAGGTTTTGTGTGGTACGCACTGAAGGCAATGCGGCCGCAGTCGATTTAGTGCGGTCCGCAGAGCCGAGAATCAAAGAGGTTGCATTTTCAGAGTTTCAAGGTTCCGCGGTCCGCAGTTCATTTTACGCGGACCGCACTAGAAGCCTCCGCGGCCGCAGTCCATTCTGTGCGGTCCGCGGAGCCTGAGTTCAGAGAGCTAGATTTTGAAGCCAAAAGCCCAGTGCGGACCATGGTCCATTTTGTGCGGTCCGCACTAACCCCACAGGGGCATTTTTGTCCAGATTTTTCAGCCTAGTATAAATAGCTTATTTTTCCATTTTTAGGGTATCAGATATTGTAATTAAGCAGTTGCACTCGTGGGTTCGACTTTCTAAGCCATTTTGGGCAATTTTAGCTACTTTTAATCATTGAATCTTTGTATTTATCTTAGTGATTAATTATTATGAGCTTTTCTTCATCTATTTCTTGCTTTTCTTCTTTAATTATGAGCAGCTAGACCCATAAGCTAGGGTTGTGGCTCAACCCTAGTGTGGATAATGGATGGGTCTTGTATTTTTGGGCTAATTTGACTATGGGTGTTTGTTATTTGGGCCAATTTCATGATTAATTTCTGAATTAGTGGTTGCAAACACTAGTTTGTGTTGAGTTGACTTGAGCTCCTCTTGAGAAAGAGAGCCTAAGTCTCCGAAATTGGTCCAACAATGAATTGGGGCATACTCAAGAGATTGATAGCCCCAATAAAGGGTTAAACCTCGAGAGAGTAATACCCGAATTGAACCCTAGTTGCTTGTGCAAATTTGCATACCCAATTGGTCTTGAGAAAGCCAATTTGGACAAAATCACTCGAACCACCGAAAGGTGTAGAGTGGGTGAAGTCGTGCAACGGTTATAACATACTCCCCAAACGTGTCAAGCATGCCTTAGATTCAAGTACCCGTCAATTGACCACCTAGGCGGTAGTCACTACCCTAGTGCCTTTTAAACCTATTTGAACAACTTGTAGCATTATAACTCTTAGCATAATTTAGTTGCAATTACCATTTGTAGTTAGATAATAGTAGAAGTAAAAAAAAACCCAAAAATGAATAGAAGTGTAATTTGGAACACATATGCAATCCTAAACTAGATAGATACTCGATTCCAATTCAAGCTCTCTGTGGATATCGATCGCGACCAAAAATCGAGTAAAAGCTATTGCGACCCTCTCTTGCTACTTTTTAGTAGTGCGGAGTTGGCAGCGATCAGCAGTGTATAAGTTTGCAAAAATGGGTTTGGCTGATTTCATCTCATTTCCTCCATGGAAGCCGACCTAGGAGCAATTTTGGAGCTCCATCTTCATCATGCATGTCAAGGTAAATGATTCCCACATATTGCAAGTTAAATACTTGGATTATATATATATATATATATATATATATATTAACATGGAAGTTCATGGAAAATTAGTGAAAACTTGGGGTTTTGGTAGAAAACGTAAAAATTGGTATTTTTGAATTTTGACCACGAATTTGGGCATGAAATTGAGAGTAAATTATATATTTGAGTTCGTGAGGTTATGGGTAAAGTTTATCTTCGAAAAAATTTCAGAATCCGGGCACGTGGGCCTGAGGGCAATTTTGTCAACTTTTCGATCGGGGTTAGGAATTTTTATAAATTGGATTATCATGAGTAATTGAGCATATATTAATGGGTATGCATAATTATTGGCTAGTTTTGGAGCGTTATGCATCGATTTGAGTCTTTGGAATGGCGTGGAATGCCAGTTATGGAACTTCGGAGCGAGGTGAGTCTCCTTTCTAACCTTGTAAGAGGGAATTGTCCCCATAGGTGAATTAATTGGATATATTCTCCTATTCGTGGGGGCTACGTACGCACGAGGTGACGAGAGTCCGTGCGTAGCTACTATTATGCTTAAGTCCGGATAGTCTAGGGCCCAAAAGCATGGTTTATTTGTAATATTTGCAACCTTGTTGTCAACTTAAAAATGCTTAAAACATATCGAACGTATAAATAAATTTCTAAAAGGCTAGACATCATTTCTTGACTTTAAAAGAGAAGCTTGCCTTTTCCTGAATAATTGCTCCTTGATGAATTCTTGATTTGACTGTTTGAATGTGTTTATCTATTGTGGAACAGGAACGGGACGAACGCCTCGGTAGATTAAATAGATGCATATATGGTTCGCGATCGACCCTCTGGCAGTTCACAGTTTAAATATTTGTTGGATCGGGTTGTACGGCCTCGGCATGATTTGCGCATGCTTGTATTGCTTGCCTTGAAATTCATAGATGTTAATATTTGTTTCTCCCTGGCCTGAGATAAATATATAAATGATGAAAATGAATTTCGGAATTTCCTATAAACGAAAGAATTTTTTACTTGCCTCATGCTATTTGAGCTACAGTCATTTTTATGAAAATCCTCGATTTACTAAATTATTGGTATATTATCATTGGACCACTAGTAAGTGTCGAAGTCGACCTGTCGTCTCTACTTCTTCGAGATTAGATGAGATACTTGCTGAGTACACGTTGTTTTTGTACTCATGCCACACTTGCTGTGCATTTTTGTTGCACAGACACATGTACCTCTAACGGCCTAATGAACGTAGCAACATGGATGATACGGAGACTTAGGCGAGCTGCATCTCTCGAGGCGACCCGCAGCCAGCATATTCTCTTTCAGTGTATTGTATTTACATTCTGTCCAAATCTGTATTCCGGACAGTAATTGTACTTCACTTGATTTCCTAGTGATTGCTCATGCACTTGTGACATCGGGTTCTGGGATGATTATGGTTTTAATATTAAAAGTTGTAAATATTTTGTTTATTCAGTGATGATTACCTTTTAACTAGTTAAATTAAAGGAAATTATGGTTCCTAGTATATTAAAATGAGAGTTTAATTAATTACTCAATGTTGGCTTGCATGACAGAGGTGTCCGACGCTATCACGGCCTTTGATGGATTTTGGGTCGTGACACCTTTCAACAATATGTTTTCCGATATTGAAAAATCACCAAAATTGCTATGTTATATTTAAAATTTCATGTTTATAGATTATAACTTTTTGCCTGAGTTATGTCCATGTGAAAGATTAACAAATCTCTTCCTACTACCTTTTCAGCTTCACTGATATATTTAATCTTTTTTACTTGTTTTGGTATTTTATGAGGCTAATGGACAACTTTGATTTTGTGTATATCCTGTAATAAGAAAATTATAATACTAGAATAATTAAATACTTACTTCTAAACTGATTACTAATTTCTGTGAACCCAACATTTTTTTTTGAATTTGTGTTTGCTGTTGATGAAACACCAATTATGATTACAGTCGAACAATAATATTGACAAATAAAACAACAACTTTAAGGCAACACAAAAAATTAAGTTGTGGTTTAGAGAAGGATTATGCTTTAGAGAAGTATTACTTAGATCTTCTAAATTCAGGAAGAGACAATAAGACAAGTTCAATCTGATATGAATCATTTTTTCTTTCAATGAATTAGCTCCGAAATCATATGACATTACAATCTTTGTTAAAACTAACAATGCAGATATGTCCAGAACTTGAAGCAAACATAATTTTTTATTAAGAAAATAATATGGTTATGGTCGTCTAAAGAAGTTTATATATATATATATATATATATATATATATATATATATATATATATATATATATATATGTATATGCTAGGATTTGTTAACTCAAGTCTCAATTTATGTGTACACATGCTTATGATGTGTCATAACAGTAAGATAGAAGAAATATTTTATAATTGAAAGATATCATACGGCATAATAGAATAAATGAACAGAATATAATGGTACCAGAGTGTGGGTTTTTTGATAACCTAAAAATCGGTGTGCTCCAATCCTTAGGACAAACCGTAGCCTCTTTTGGGAGATAGTGCTCATCTATTTAGATTTTTGGCTTGTAAATGCTTTTTCTTATCGGTGTGTTTTCTAGATTAAGATAGATTGTAAAGAAATTTATTGATATGGTTAGCAAATAATTTTTATTTGCAAATACTGTGTTTAGCTATTTGTACATTCATGCCATCGGGATGCTCTTAGAAGTTCATGGAAGCTCATTTCTCTATTTTGTAGTTGCTTTGCAATTTAAAACTGGCTTAGAGGGCAGCCCGGTGCACTAAGCTTCCGCTATGTGCGGGATCCGGGTAAGGGCCGGACCACAAGGAACTGGCTTAGTGAAAGAAATATATGATTGTTAATCATAATATTTTTCAGCAGATTGAGGCATGTCGTGATAAATTCTAATTATTTCTAGCTTAAGAGGACTAGGAAAGTTTAACTCTGACTGATATCTACAACTAGTGGCTGCCTTTAGCAAATAATTTTTATTTGCAACTACTGTGTTTTGCTATTTGTACCTTCATGCCATCGGAATATGGATGCTCTTAGAAGTTCATGGAAGCTCATTTCTCTATTTTGTAGTTGCTTTGCGATTTAAAACTGGCTTAGAGGGCAGCCTGGTGCACTAAGCTCCCGCTATGCGCGGGATCAAGGTAATGGCCGGACCACAAGGAACTGGCTTAGTGAAAGAAATATACGATTGTTAATCATAATATTTTTCAGCAGATTGAGGCATGTCGTGATAAATTCTAGTTATTTCTAGCTTAAGAAGTCTAACTCTGACTGATATCTACAACCTGTGGCTGCCTTTAGTTTAAAAGCCTTTACCTTTGCCCTTCTACAATTAAGAAAAAAAAGATTTTACATGTAGACATGAGCCGAGAGAAGAACATGAAAGGGTTGGCTGAAATACTACTCACGAATGACTGAACATTATTTGATCAAAAGCAAAAATGTCACTTCCAGGAATTCCCAGCGTTGGGACCGTGATGTCGCCTAAAATTCCACTTGCTAGGCAAGACGACGTTAGACAATTATTAAGCCAATCCTTATTCAATTCAGTATATAACAGCAAATAAGCTCAAATGAAGTACAGGGAGTGCGGAATAATATAAAAACTTCAATGTTTACTATCACCCGGATCTCGAGTCAGAATTTACGAACTTCTAGGATTTACTACAAAAAAAAGTCTGAAAGGAATACAACTGTTTGAATGAAAGAAACAGTAAAAACAGAAAAGATAGACGGGGACTTCAAGGTCTGCGAATGCCGACAGATCTACCTTGAGTCTCCAATGAACAAGTACGAGCTGCTACGACTATCGATCAGCTGGGACCAATCCTAAAATCTGCACAGGAAGTGCAGATATCAGTACAATCGACCCCGTGTACTGATAAGTGTCGAGCCTAACCTCGGCTAAGTAGTGACGAGGCTATGACAAGACGGTAGTGACGAGGCTATGACAAAAAATCTAGAAATAAACCGGTACAATTTAACAGTATATGTACAAAGATAACGGCAAGTAAAAGCTAGACAAGTAATATCGGGAGGGGGACATGCTGAGGGGATCACAAGATAAAGAATCACAGCAGTAATAAGGACTTGATCAGAGCCATAAGTAACAAGAGTTGAAGTTTGCAAACCTTTCAACAATATGTTTTCCGATATTGAAAAATCAGCAGAATTGCTATGTTATATTTAAAATTTCATGTTTATAGATTATAATTTTTTGCCTGAGTTATGTCCATGTGAAAGATTAACAAATCTCTTCCTACTACCTTTTTAGCTTCACTGATATATTTAATCTTTTTTATTGGTTTTGATATTTTATGAGGCTAATGGACAACTTTGATTTTGTGTGTATGCTGTAATAAGAAAATTATAATACTAGAATAATTAAATACTTACTTCTAAAAGAATTATTTGAGAACTGGTTACTAATTTCTGTGAACCCAATATCTTTTTTGAATTTGTGTTTGCTGTTGATGAAACACCAATCATGATTACAGTGGAACGATAATATTGACAAATAAAACAACAACTTTAAGACAACAGAAAAAATTAAGTAGTGGTTTAGAGAAGGATTATGATTTAGGTAAGGATTACTTAGATCTTCTACATTCAAGAAGAGACAATAAGACAAGTTCAATCTGGTATGAATAATTTTTTCTTTCAATGAATTAACTCCAAAATCATATGACATAACAATCTTTGTTAAAACTAACAATGCAGATATGTCCAGAACTTGAAGCAAACATAATTTTTTGTTAAGAAAATAGTATGGTTATGGTCGTCTAAAGAAGTTAATATATATATATATATATATATAT
>NC_031998.1:33466575-33598069 GCF_001879085.1 Nicotiana attenuata | reverse complement strand
TATATATATATGTTAACTCAAAGTCTCAATTTATGTGTACATGCTTATGTTGTGTCATCACAGTAAGATAGAAGAAATATTTTACAATTGAAAGATCTCATACGGCATAATAGAATAAATGAACAGAATATGATGGTACCAGAGATCGTGTGTTTTTTTACAACCTAGAAATCGATGTGATCCAATCCTTAGGACTAATCGTAGCCTCTTTTGGGAGATAGTGCTCATCTATTTAGATTTTTGGCTTGCAAATGCTTTTTCTTGTCGGTCTGTTTTCTAGATTGAGATACTCATCATCTACTAAGTACAAATAGATTGTAAAAGATATTCATTGATATGGTTAGCAAATAATTTTTATTTGCAACTACTGTGTTTTGCTTTTTGTACATTCATGCCATCGGAATATGGATGCTCTTAGAATTTCATGGAAGCTCATTTCTCTATTTTGTAGTTGCTTTGGGAATTAAAACTGGCTTAGAGGGTAGTCCGGTGCACTAAGCTCCCGCTATGCGCGGGGTCCGGAGAAGGGCCGGACCACAAGGAACTAGCTTAGTGAAAGAAATATATGATTGTTAAGCATAATATTTTTCAGCAGATTAAGGCATGTCGTGATAAATTCTAATTATTTCTAACTTAAGAGGACTAGAAAAGTTTAACTCTGACTGATATCTACAACCAGCGGCTGCCTTTTGTTTAAAAGCCTTTACCTTTGCCCTTCTGCAATTAAGAAAAAAGAAGATTTTACATGTAGACATGAGCCGAGAGAAGAACATGAAAGGGTTGGTTGTAATACTACTCACGAATGACTGAACGTTATTTGATCAAAAGCAAAAATGTCACGACCCAGAATTCCCATCGTCGGGACTGTAATGGCGCCTAAAATTCCACTTGCTAGGCAAGCCGACGTTAGAGAATTATTAAGCCAATCCTTATTCAATTCAGTATATAATAGCAAATAAGCTTAAATGAAGTACAGCGAGTGCGGAATAATATAAAAACTTCAATATTTACTACCACCCGGATCTCGAGTCACAATTCACGAACTTCTAGGATTTACTACAAATAAAAGTCTGGATGGAATACGACTGTTTGAATGAAAGAAATAGTAAAAACAGAAAAGATAGACGGGGACTTCAAGGTCTGCGAATGCCGACAGATCTACCTTGAGTCTCCGATGAACAAGTCTGAGATGCTACGCCTCTCGATCAGTTGGGACCAATCCTAAAATCTGCACAGAAAGTACAGAATGCAGTATCAGTACAATCGACCCCATGTACTGGTAAGTGTCGAGCCTAACCTCGGCGAAGTAGTAAAGAGGCTATGACAAGACACTTACAAATAAACATGTACAATTTAACAGTATATGTACAAAGATAACAACGAGTAAAAGCTATACAAGTAATATCGGGGGGGGGGGGGAGAGGGGGGGACATGCTGAAGGGGTCACAAGATAAAGATCACAGCAGTAATAAGGACTTGATCAACCAATATACCTTGAACAAATAAGAACAAGTGAACACAGTAAAGGAAAATGCACGGCATCACCCTTCGTGCTTTTACTCTCAACCTCACCATATGAATCAATAGAAGCGGCATGGCATCACCCTTCGTTCATTAACTCTCTCATAACATGCCACGGCATCACCCTTCGTTCATTAACACTCACAATATGGCACGGCATAATCCTTTGTGCATTATCACTCACAACATGGCACGGCATCACCCTTCGTGCATTAACACTTACAAGATGGCACGACATCGCCCTTCGTGCATTAACACTCTCCCTCACCATAAAGCAATGAACTGACAACAGGGAGATACGAATAACAAAGACAAGTCTTACTTCAACATTTGGTTCCCCAATACCAACCTCAACTTTGAATCAATGCTTAGTTATTACCAAAGTCCGTACACATGATAAGAACGATCAACTTAATGATTAATTAGTCTAAGCATGAATAATATGATCAAGGAAAGCAACAATTACAATAATAAGACCCTCCTGCATGCTATAACCCGACAATAACGCATAGGCACTCGTCACCTCACCTATTCTTTGTACCCAACATCTAAACACGTAGCAAATAGACAAATAAGTCCTAATCCCTCAAGCCAAGGTTAACCACGACACTTACCTCGCTCCAACTGCCAAACTCAAAGCTTAACCACGACTTTTCCTTTCAAACAAGCCTCCGAACCAATAGAATCTAGCAAATTACCAACCAACCGATTCAAATTAAGCCTTAGGAACTACCCACGATTGCAAAGAATTCAATTTAGGCCATTATTGAAAAAGTCAACACCCGGACCTGCTTGGCCATTATTCAATTTAGGCGATTTCGCAAATGCGAGCCCCGCAAATGCGAAGAACCTATCGCAAATGCAAAGGTTTTCACATCCTTGCTTTCATCGCATTTGCGATGAATAGTTCCCAAATACGAACTCTGATCCTTCCGCAAATGCGACTCATTGATCGCATTTGCGATCACTGCTTGCCCAGCCCCACTTCGCATATGCGAAGATTTGCTCGCAATTGCGAACTCTGGCCTCCCCAGCTACTCTTCGCAAATGCGATGAGTGGATCGCAAATGCGAGTCCATCAATGGTCGCAAATGCGAAGATTGACCTTGCAATTGCGAGGTCTGAGGCCTGCAACAAAATCTGAAACACAACAGCAGTGTTCTAAGTCCAATTTTCACTCCTAGTCTATCCGAAACTCTCCCGAGCCCTCGGGGCTCTAAATTAAAAGTGTACACAAGTCAAAAAATATCATACGAACTTGCTCGTGCGATCAAATCGCCAAAATAACATATAGAACTACGAATTGAATACCAAATCAAATGAAATTTTTAAGAAAACTTTGAAACTTCTATTTTCACAACCGGACGTCCGAATCACGTCAAACCAACTCCGTTTCTCACCAAATTTGACAGACAAGTCATAATATAGTATTGGATCTATACCGGATTCCGGAACCAAACTCGATATCCAAAAAGTCAAACATCTCAATTTCATTAAGTCTTTAACTTTAAATTTTCGGCAAAGTCCGATAACTCGGGCTAGGGACTTCCGAATTCGATTGCAGGCATACGCTCACAAATCACGATACGATCCGCCGGGACCATTAAAACACGAATCCAGGTCCGTTTACTCAAAACGTTGACCGAAGTAAAATGGACTTCTAAGCAAAATTTTCTTATTTTTATCAGTTTTTTAACATAAAAGCTTTCCGAAAACACGCCCGAACTGCGCACGCAAATCGAGGAGGTATAAAATGAGGTATGTAAAGCATAAAAGCACAGAATTGGATTCTAAAACATGAGATGATATTTCGGGTCATCACAAAAAATGCTAGTGAAGAAGATATGACAACTCTCACACGATTAGTTTGTTTTGGTCATCATATGGCATTAACTGAATTTAGTATGTGTAGATTCTGCTTTTGATCTGTTTTTACTGTACATTTCAGTATCTTAAGTACATTATGCATAGTTTACGATTTTGGTAGCTCGTTTTCTACGAAGTTGCTTTAGTTAGATAGCTTTTTCCTACTGTTTCTATCATGTTGCAAGTTCCTCAGTTTGTTCATGGTCCTTTTCTAATTTCCTAATATTTTCCGCTTGAACTAAGCCTAGGGGCTGGTATAGGAGATGTATTACCAGTGCGGTAGCATTTTTGCATCTTTACTTGCTTCAGATTAGGTTCATACGACATCAAGAGACTGGAAGGAAATAATAGCTTTAACATTCTTTTGCAATATTTCTAATATCTGTATCTCTTGCTGCTGAGATTCTAATTGATCTTTAAGTTTTTCAGATATACCGAAAGTGTTCAATAGCAAAGTGTTTATCACCTTATTTTCCAGGTATTTAGAAAGAACATCAATACCAACTTCAAGGCTAAAAAGGTAATTATTCTCTCTGTCTTTAAATGCGAGTCTTGACAAAATAAATCAAATAACTTAGTTTAAGAATAACATTATATTATATTTTTCTTCTTTCTTTACAATTTATGACTGACTGAATATGGGCTTTTTCTATTTTTGGGCCATAAATATGAATTCTTCTTTGGAATTTTTACACCCTATAGAAAACCTTAGTACCCTATTTATTTTAAATAAATACCATTTTAAAATATTACATCCTATAGATACCTTTTATACTTTATAGCCAAATATCTAATTATAGTTACATCCTATATTTAAGGCACCATATATGCTAAATAATATTTTTCTCCCTCCTTTTTAGTCTTTTCTCTCACATAATCACCATAAAATTGACTAACCACGTTCTCTCTCTCTCTTTTTGCATACACTTTACTCTTTCTCCCTCAACCCACGATTCATACCTCTTCTCCCACCCAAATTCTCTAGTTCTCCTCCATTATCACTCCATTACAATCGCTTAGGGTAAGTTTAATTCGTAGATTTTGATAGATAAAGAGCAATTGGTTCAACTGTAGTGGCTCGATTCTGCATGGCAGTGGTCGTCGAAGTAGGGTTCACAGCTTTTGCATAATTCATGGCTTCGTTTGTGGGATTTGAGGGCTGGGGATTGTTTGTAGTTGTTGTAGGAGGTTGGCAGATGTGTTAGGGGGCTGACCAGCCGGAATTAATGGCTAGCCGCCGGCCGGCGAAGCCATAAGGCTGTTTCTCTCTCTAGATCGCCCAAGTCGCCTATTTGTATTTAGTTGTATTCGAATGTATATTTCAGCTGTATTCACATGTATTCAGCAGCATTCATTTATATATTTTAGATGTATTAAAAAGTTATGCGTATTCTCTTGTATTCAGTTTTAATCAGTTGTATTTAACTATTTTATTCAGCAGTAGTTAGTTGTATTCAAGTGTTTTATACAACTGTATTCAGTTGTAGTTAGTTATATTCAACTATTTTATTCAGCAGAAGTTAGTTGTATTTTGTTGCATTCAAGAGTTTTATTCAGCTGTATTCAGTTGTATTTTGTTGTATTCAAGTGTTTTATTCAGATGAATTAAGTTGTATTTTGTTGTATTCAACTGTATACAGTTCTACTCAACTGTATTATTCATATGTATTTCTCTTTATTCAGCTATAATCTTTATTATGTATCTTTCAAATACAGATTAATGAGGGATCGTTTTAGTTCGTTGAGTTAAATTAGGAGAATATCATGTAATTTGATTTCCTTCCGTTTTAACCAGTTTAACCTTCTAGATTTTGCGCAGATACGTTACTGTATTTAACGTTAATGCCGCTTGAATACAGCTAAATACATGTCAAACTTAGCTGGAATTCCACTTTTTACGCCCATTTTTTTGGTTGAATTAATGAATACAACAGCTTAAATACATGAAATACATTTTATAAAAACATAAAAGGTATCTATAACACGTAATATAGCAAAGGATATCTATGGCTAATTAGACCTAAAAGATGGTGCTTTATGAAAAATCAAGTATTAAGTCTTGAACTTGAAATATTGTTCTCAGCCATCAGTTAAATCAATATATAAGGCAAGATAGAAAGCTCAAGTAATAGATAACTAAAGTAATTGAGTGGGTGGGTTGAGCTAATTGTTGAATGGGTCAAAATAAATTGAGTCAATAATGGACGAGTCATTTACTCGCCCAAAAGTTACTTGGGTTGAGATGAGCTAGATCAAGATAGATTAAAATTTAGGTCATAACCCACCCCGCCTAACTTTTATCTAGCTTTAATTAATGTGTATTATATTCTTATGAATTGTTTAATTATCAAATAAGATAAATTTCTTTTGTTATAGTCATATATATAATATCAAACAAAAAAATTATTTTAAAAACATTTAGCAAAATTACTCATGTATTAATTTGGACTAAAAATTAACCTAACTTTAGATAGGCGGGGTCAAGACGGGTTGAGTTCAACAATGAGTGAATTAATAAGGAATTTTTACATTCCTATACCACATAGGAAACCTTTTTACCCTACATGTTTAAGGTTTGATTAAATTACACTTAGTATACCAAATTACCAATCCTATACCATACTTAATTAAGGGTCTAATTAATGGGATGTTTTTACTCCTTAATTAAAGGTATCCATATCTAATTAATGGGTAGTTTTTACTCCTTAATTAAAGATATCCACATATGCCACGTTTCTCTCTCCTTACCCCTCAACCCCCACCCACGTTTTTACCCCTACCCCACATTCTTTTTACCATTTTACCTCTTCTGAAACCAAACAAAATTCCAATAGTTGCTCTGTCAGGTTAATTAAATTTCAATAGTTAATTAAATTGAAATCAAGATGAATTGAAGCTTTTACTTTGATACTCCTATTAGGGTTTTGGACGAAATGAGAAAATGACAATAAATTAAGGGTACAAAGGAGAGGAGCAGGGAAATTAGGGCAGGCTGCCTTACACTGACCAAGAAAGACAAGAAATTGAATTGTAGTTTTTTTGAAGAATTTTGTAGGTGAAGAGAAAATTTTGTAGTCAACATTTTTTTCAACATAAATTGTAGTTTAATTGTAGTATAAATATAGTAATTTTGTAGATACTCTTAAAAACAATACAACTTTATATAATACTTAAACTGATTTGTAGTTTATCTGTAGTTTTTTTGAAGAAATTTTGTAGATGAAGAGAAAATTTTGTAGTCAACATTTTTTTCCAACATAGATTGTAGTTTAATTGTAGAATAAATGTAGTAACTTTGTAGATACCCTTAAAAACAGTACAACTTTATACAATACTAAAACTGATTTGTAGTTTTTTTGTAGAAATTTTGTAGATGAGACCCATATTTTAATGTACAATCAATTAATAGTAATTTTGTAGATACTTTTAAAAACAATACAACTTTATACAATACTTAAACTGATTTGTAGTTTATTTGTAGTTTTTTTGAAGAAATTTTGTAGATGAAGAGAAAATTTTGTAGTCAACATTTTGTTTCAACATAGATTGTAGTTTAATTATAGTATAAATGTAGTAACTTTGTAGATACCCTTAAAAACAGTACAACTTTATACAATACTAAAACTGATTTGTAGTTTACAAGGGCATAGTACTACGGAGCCACTAAACCAAAGATCTGGTAAAGATCCAAGGATAAGTAAAGGATAAGTATTCTGTAAATATAGCCAATGTGCAAGGTCAAATGAAAGCTTAACCATAGAAGACGATAGTGATGGAATCCGAAAGGTTCATCATTAACACTACTTTTGATATATTTGCAGAATGTATTTCAAAAAGACTCAAAGCCACCCTGAAATAAAGGTAGAAAACTCACACAACCACATCTTACTGTTGCATACAGATATTCATTTAACTGAACTTTGCTTTTAGATTAATGAAGCACGATACTAAGATTGTATGGTGCAGACACAAAAAAACACAAATGCTGGCCCGCGAACCTATTATATCTGTAAGGAACCCAAAAAGTACAGCATTATATCTGGTACAACTTTATACCCTTAAAATTAAATTTAATGTAGAATCAATTAATACCAAGATTCTCTCCTTAATTTTAGCGCGTTTTTAGGGAACATTATGCCATTTTAATACCTAATAGACGAATGGTACAAAAATTGTAGGTAAAACGTGGACTGGACGGGTAATTTACATACTATGCATATTTTTGGTAATAAAGTTTTATATATGATATAGATAGGAAAAAATTCCAATTCATAACCCGTCCAACTTTGGACGGATTAAATGGGTTCGGGCTTAAATTACTACCCCTAATATAAGTACATAAAATATTTCTATTCCTCATCCAACAAGAAGTTTCAGTCACAAGAAAAAAGAAAAGTTAAAAAGAATACAAATAAATTACAATATTCTAGACAGAGGATACGTGCCCATTTCAATAGACACAAGAACACTAAAAATGACCTCTCTTTTCCGTCTTCCTTCATCTCTCACGTTCCGCAACATTAGTTACTCTCCTTCTATCCATCCCATCAAAGCATCACATTCCCATTTCCGAATTTCAGTCCGAAGTGAAAACTCAGCACCTCAATTATCCAAAATTTCAGAATTTTCATCCAAGACTTTGAATTTCTTTCTCTCTGGTTCTTTAGCTCTTGCTCTCTCCTTCACAGGTTATTTACCTTTCCCTTAGATTTTATTGTTTGATAATTGCTTTAGACATTGTCTTTTGGTGTTTCTATAATCTGTTGCAAATGGGTTCTTACTAGTAATCTTTAAATTTCGACTTAATTTTGTAGTTTAGCATCCTAATGATAGAACTGTAAATTTACTGCTCTGAATTTCTTTTGTAATGTTGCTGTTTTTTTTGGATGTGCCATTTGTATTAATAGCTTAGATGGGTTGGAAGGATTTGCGAAAATAAGTTCTGAGGAATTCAGAGAAAGCACTGAATTATCTGGTAGCTATAGCTAAGTAGTAGATACTTTGACATGTCGTAAAAGAATTCTAATTGTCATTGTCCCCGTTTTCTATGATGTATAGGTCTTCACGGAATTATTCAAAGCTCACCAAATTATTATTTTGAGACTAGTATGAAGAAATATTTTTTTTTTTTTAAAATGACGGTGGTGTCTAAGCTAGCTTCTGTGCACCTAAGTTATCTCATGTGGTACCTGCTACTTTCCCCACCAGCATCAGTACCGGATAACTCTGCCCACTAGGGCTTAGGCAGATGAGAATAAATCATCTAGTGTTCTTTGCTTTGGCTATGATTTGAACGTTAGAACTCATGGTTCTCCTCCCACTTGATTGATCACTAGGCAATAACCTTGGGTGCTCCATTTCATAAATATGCTTATATGAGTTTCCCAAAGTATAGCCGATGCAAAGTCTGAGGATAAAGGAGGAATTTTCTTAGGTTCATGGTCAGCATAGAATTAATGTACCTATGATGAATACTCATAGGATTCATATAGTCGACTACAACTAGGCATAGTTGATTGATCGATAAATCCCCGGTAATGAAAATTTTGTTTTATTTCTTCCTATCATGTCGGGATTTGGTTGGCGTTGAGAGGTTTTGGCTTTTCCATGTTTCCTTGTCTTAGCAATCCTGTAATCTGCATCTAACATTTCATGTAATTTCTGATCTCATATATAGCTTGCTTTTCTTCTGCAATATGCAATATCCTATCAATTTTCAATTGTAGCAAAGGGAACACAGACTGCTGGCTTCAACAGCCAATATCCAAAACTCTTAAGTAGAGACCTGAAATTATCTCATTAAGCTCATCTTTCCACCCTTAGTTACCCCTATAAATAAGCCATATTTCAGGCGATGCCAGAATTTCGTGGGATGGGGTAGAGGAATCTTGGACAAATACATGCTTCTGATGGAATTTCCAAAGTAGTCCTCTAGGTTAGCAGTAAAACAGAACCTCGTGTAGGCTTTCTGGAATGAATTATGCAGTGAACTTGATTTTACAGTGTTGAAATGGCACACGCGCTTGAACTTATTCAGGAATCATCTTACTACATAACTTTCCATAGATTAAGTGCTATCTTACATCCTTAAGCTTCTAGCCTCCTACAAGCTACATGTTAACAATTGGAATGTTGATATCTTCTATCACGTTGAAAGATGTTAACCTAATTAAATTATTCATAATTTTTCAGTTGGTTTTGTTATTATTTGCATCATAGCAATTTGCCTCTCGTTCTTATGCTCCATAGTTCGCCACCTACATATCAAATTTTTTTTCATCCAGAGAGAATGTTACTCTATTGAGCTTTTCAGATACTCTTTTCATCTATAAATGGGAAATGAATAATTTTCTGATGCAGTACAGAATGCACTTCAGGATACCACTGGACATATTTTCCTGGATATGTTCTAATTTCTAGGAAATGTGTGCGTTGATACCTCTGCACTTATTTTTCTTGGATTAGAATATTGAGTGAAAAAGAAACCTTTGTTTGTAGGAGTTGGTATTGCTGAAGCAAAGGCCGGAGTTAACAAGCCGGAATTGCTTCCTAAGGAGTTTACTCCGGTTATTGACGTTGCTGGGTTCCTCTCAGATGGTCAGGTGTGATATGTGGTCCCTTTATTTTAGAGAAATTTCATGTAGCTTATGCTCCACATTATACTTCCTTGCCTTGCCTTTTCTCTAGTTTGTTTTCTCTGCTAAAAGACTTGCGAAATTTGCGCTTCTAATGTCTGAGTTTTAAATCCACAAGCAAGTAGAAGTTTGCTTTCTTGTTGCATTCTCTTTGATTCTGGATCTCACTTTTGGAAAATACAGTTTTAGTTGTTCTTCTGCGTTTTATTTTTATTTTGTCTTTCGGGGTATACTAGTTTCATAAGGAAACAGATAAGGCTCACTGCCAATGTAGTTTCTTCACATTGGTGCATTACTCTGTTTAGGAGCTTTTAATATAGTGGCTTAAGGTTTAGTTTATATAAGGAGCATACTCTCTTATCCTATGCGTACTAATGTTTGCTTGAACTACAAGAACTTATTTTTCAGACGAAGAAAAAGAATCTCATGATTTATTACTAGTCTGCAGGAGAAGAGACTTGCAGAAGAGATCACGGATATAGAAAAGGTTACTGGTTTTAAGCTGAGAGTTTTAGCTCAGAACTATCCTGATACACCTGGTACATATGTTACTATTGGTGTCCAATTTATCTTCAAACTTAATTAATTTTTGCTAGATGTGTAATATGATGTTTAAATGCTATATTCACAGGATTAGCTATCAAAGATTTTTGGCAAGTGGACGACAGGACTATAGTTTTTGTTGCTGATCCTACCTTTGGTAATACGCCAGAAATTCTTCTTTTTTCAGATTACAATTGTTCTGTTGGCTTATCTTTCAGTGCTTTCTGCATTTGTTCAGGCAACATACTAAATTTCAATGTTGGAGCTACTGTGGATCTTGACATTCCACGTAGCTTCTGGAGCCGTTTGGCAGGGCAATACGGGAACATGTTTTATTGGAAAGAAAAGGTAATAATTTTCCTTTTCCCTTAGAGTTGAATTTAGATTTTGAAGGCGTCTTGTATGATTCTGATGTGTGAAACAGGGCGAAGATGCGTCTATTGAAGCTGCTGTTATGGCAATATCAACCTGCTTGAGAGAACCAGTTGGTCCGAATAATTGCTCGGAGGTAAAGTAATATCTGCGTGAGTGTGACACTGCAGAGCTTGTTCCATATTTGCTTTGATCTCTGTGCATTATATTTCTTGATAAGATGTACATCAAAAGATAAATGAACAATGCAGTGTCATACAGTGTACTTTTCACTGCCATTGTAAGGACAAAAAAAAGGATGAGAGAAGCGATAGGCCATTTATTTTTTGGAATTCAAACTTGTAAAACTGGCTCACTGAATACATCCTCCTGATGGAGAATTGCATTCTATTTGAAAGAAATTTCATAGTGATGGTCTCTCTTCGAAGGCTTTTAAGGATGAAAACTACAGATAGTGTTTCCTCCAAGAATAGACTCAATATTTATAGCCTGTTTGGCCAAGTTTCTAAAATCAGTTTATTTTGGGAAGTGCTTTTCTCAGAATTACTTTTTAAAAAAGTGCTTTTGGTGAAAAGCAGTTTGTGTTTGACTAATTAATTTGAAAAATACTTTTGAGCAGTAATTAGGGTTTGGTCAAGCTTTTGAAAACTGCTTCTAAGTGTATTTTTCTCAAAAGTGCTTCTCGGAAAAATGTTCTGCTTCTCAAAAATTGCTTGTGCTTCTCCTCAAAAGCACTTTTTTCCATCTAAAAGCTTCGCCAAACACCTTAATTTTTGGCCAAAAGCACTTTTGGCCAAAAAAACACATTCGGCCAAAAAACAAAAAAACTTGGCCAAATTGGCTATTAGACAGTTCTCTGAGAACATACTCAATACTTAAACAATTATGAGTCATTATAAATCCTAAAGTTTTCTCTTTTGCTTCTTGCTGAGAGATGTGGAGGCATCGGAGTGAAAAAATGATAGGTTTATTTTTGTTTTTCTTTTTAACTTTACTTCGAATTCGAAGCAGTAACATTCTTCTTAAATTGAGAACGAAATAAAAGTACAGCTATTTCAGCTTAAAATGCAAAATTGTCGTTTGACCTTTGAACCTAAGAATGAACCAGAGACCTCATGGTTTTCATCCACTTGGTTGACTAGTACTTCACACCATTGGGTGCATTTTATATGATTATTTGTCACGGCTCAAAATCCCGTCATAGGCATTGTGATGGCACCTAGTCTCTAAGACTAGGTGAGCCGGTTACGTACAACAATTAAACCAGTTACACATGATAATATAAAGCAGAAATTAATATAAATGAGAAGTTTAAAGGTGATGCATGCCAACACGACGCTAATCACTACAAATTCCCGAGTCATAAGCTCTACTGACATACACTAGAATTTCTAAATACAATACTATTTTGAAATGAAGATAAATAGCAGTAAAGATAACATCCGAAGGTGACTTCGAGGCCTGTGAACGCCAGGCAGGTATACCTTGAAGTCTCCAGCCGCACAGACACCACTCTCAAACCAACACGATCAAAAAGTACCTGGATCTGCACAAAAATGTGCAGAAGCTAAGTATGAGTACACCACAGCGGTACCTAGTAAGTATTAAGACTAACCTCGGTGGAGTAGTGACGAGGTAAATCGAAACACCCACTAGGCAATAACCCGTGTAAGCATATAAGTCTAAAGCTAACAGCGGAAAGAACATCAATATAAGGCTAACAACGGAACATCAAAGGGCAACAAGAAATAAACATATGCTAAAATGGCAAAGTAATCACAACACAGTAAAAATGTGAATGAAATCAATTAGGAACAACAAAGGCCAATTCAAGTAATCAAATCTTTCCAACACATGATGCACAACAAGAATCACTCTGAGGCACCACACCCCTTTGTAACGACCCGACCGGTCTTTTTGAGCATTTTCATCTCGTTCAGCTATTTGAAGTCTTGAGTAGCATCGTTTTATGTATTATGACTTGTGTGAATCATCGGTTTTGGTTTTCAGGTTATTCGGAATTGATTTGGAAGAACGATTGTCAACTAGAAAGCTTTAAATTGGAAGAGTTGACCAAGTTTGGCTTTTTGTGAATTTGAACTCGGAATGAAGTTTTGATGGTTCCGGTATGTCCGGATGGTGATTTTGGACTTGGGCGCATGCCCGGATTCGCATTTGGTTGTTTCTAGAAGGTTTCAGCACAATTTGGCGAAAATTGGAAATTTGAAGGTTTGGAAAGTTCAAAAGTTTGACCGAGAGTTGACTTTGTGACTATCGGGTTCGGATTGTGGTTTCAAGAGTTATAATAGCTCCGTCATGTCAATTGGGACTTGTGTGCAAAATTTGGATTCATTCCGGATTGATTTTCTATGTTTCAGCACGAGATATGAAAGTTGAAAAATTCAAAGTTCATAGATTTTGATTGGGGTGTGATTCGTCGTTTCGATGCTGTTATGTGAGATTTGAGGCCTCGAGTAGGTCTGTGTTATGTTATGGGACTTGAGGGTAAGCTTGGACGGGGTTCTGAGGGGCTCGGGCGTGTTTCGGATTGATTTCGGATCATTTTTATTCATGTTTTCACTATTGGTAGCTGCTGTCCGCTGGTGATTCAAACCTTCTTCGCGATTGCGAAGATTGGCACGCGATCGCGTAGTATATCAGAGGAGTTGGCCTTTTTCCTTCATCGCGTTCGCGCCAGTGGCATCGCGTTCGCGAGCCCTAGTAAGGTCTGGGCATCGCGTTCGTGCCCTTATGACTGCATTCGCGTAGGGGAGAGATGAGAAGCCGGGACTGGGGAGTATGCCTTCACGTTCGCGAAGTAGCTTACGCGATCGCATAAGGTGGATCTGTTGTGAATCGTGTTCGCGAGGACTATGCCGCGAACGCGTAGAATTTTTTTTTGGTGGCAGGTTATTTTGTTCATTGCGAACACGGTGGGTTTTCCGCGTTCGCATAAGAGAAATGCCTTGGCAGATTATAAAGTACTCTATTTCGAGGGTTTCACTCATTTATACATTTTTGGAGTTCAGGAGCTCGGATTGAGGCGATTCTTGAAGCAATTTTCACCATATGAGTTGGGGCAAGTCTTCTTTACTCGGTTTTGATTATAGTTCATGAATCTATCTTCGATTCTAGATTTTGGTTGATGAATTTTAAAGAGGAAATCAGGTGTTTTGGCCTAAAGTTTCATAATGTGAATTTATGAGTTTTGAACATCGATTCGAAGTCGGATTTGAGTGAAACCAGTATGGTTGGACTCGTAATTGAATGGGTTGTCGGATTTGTAAGTTTTGTCGGATTTCGAGGCGCGGGCCTGGGTGTGAGTTTTGGCCGGTTTTGGGTTTTGATTAAGGATTCGATCTTTATCATTTGGAATTGTTTTCTCGGGCTTTATTTGATGTATTTGAGTTGCTTTTGGCTAGTTTCGAGCCGTTCGAAGGTCGATACGTGCGGGATGGCATTCTTAGAGCATCGCTTGGCTTGCTCGCGATTGGAATTTGCTTGTTCGAGGTAAGTAACACTTCTAAACTTGGTGCTGAGAAACCCCGAATTACGTGTTATGTGATTAGTGTGAGCATGTGATTTTTGCCTCGCACGAATTACTCCTACAGATTTCTTAGGTTTAGGATTCTTTTCTTTTAATTGTTTAATTTGTAAGAGTTAATTGCACAATTTTCGTGTTTATTTGCATTTTTACTGTATGTATTTTATTTAACATAATTCATAAAAAAAAAATACAAAAATTCGCATTGCATTTGCATNTAATCTTATATATTTTAGATTAATTAGTAATTAGGATTTACACCAAAAATATAAAAATCAACAAAAATTGAGTTATTTTTGCTTTAATTTTTAGCTTTGATTTTGGTTAGATTTCCTTTAAATTTGGTAGTTAATTAATTGTGTCATTATTAAATAGATTGGGTAGGTTAATTTAGTTTTTAGAATTAATTTAGACTTTTAAGTTTTAATTTGAAAAAAAGAAAAGAAAACAAAATTAAAAGAAATGGAGGTCTTAATAAAATACCCATTGTTTTGGGCCAGCCCAAGCCAAAACCCGTTCAAAATCACTTCCAACCCAGTCCAAACCCGAACCCCAATCTGGTCCAACCCCAGGTCAGTCAAAACGACGTCGTTTTGTGGGTTTTAAACAGGACCGTCGAGGTTTCTTGATCGGACGGTCCTGAAGCCCACATCATTTAATATATATATATATGTCCAAATGACACCACCCCCTTTAGACGCCCCTACCCTCTCATCTCTCTCATCTCTCACCGGACACCCCAACCCCACCGTTCACCGCCGCCCTCCGCCCTCCGCCACCGGCGGGTCTCCGATGGCCACCAAAATTTCACCACCGCTGCTCCTTCACGTCCCCTTTCCAAATGCGACCCCCGTTTCCTTCAAATCTCACCCAAACGTCTCGAATATCAGATCGAAAAATCCGGCCAAAACGCAAACTCATCCAAATTCCACCAAACTTACACCGCTGACTCTCCTTAACTCCCTCGGCCCAAATATGCAACTATCTCCCTTCGAATATCACCGGAAGGTTTCGAATATTAAATCAAAATTTGACCGAAAAAAAAACCCTAAAATGCTAAAATTGGGGATTCTGCGATTTTGGGTTATAATAACCCTTAATCATGTGTTTTCTCAAGAAAACACATGATTAAGGACAGTTGTAACCCAAAAATGCCAAAGAATTTTGTCAAGAAGGGCCACCTGATTCGAGTTTGAGGTATTTTTATTTTTGTTTGTTTATTCCCTTTCCTGTGTTCTTTGATTCATGAGTTTTGTTCTCTTAGTTTATTTTGGTACTTAGGACATTCAATTTCAGTATGTTTTCCATTAATTTTCTTTAGGGTTAGTTTTTTAATTCATGACTCAGTAGGTTTTCTTCTTAGTTTGATTTTTTATCATGAGTTTTCGATTTTCTTTTAGTCCAAATCTCGTTGTTGTTCATGACTGATTCCGTTTTGGTAATGCTTTGATTTGTTTAATTTTGTTTGGTTCTGTTTTAGTAATTTTGATATTAGTTTAATTTCTGTTTGAATGTGCGTTTCAATTTAGTGTTAACATAGGCTTTAATTTCTTTGGTCAAACCTGTTTAGTTAGTATTTGATTTTAGTTATTAATTTTTGTTTTGATTAGTTATTCTTTGGTTGCAATTAGTGATTCAGCTGTTTGGTTATAGCTGAAGGTTCCCAGCCTTTTGGTTGTTTAACCATGGTCATTTGACCAAGTGTAAAAGGGGCTGGGATTTGGTTTGGCTATGGTGGTAATTTAGAATCCAAATTAAGGGTAGTTTAGGTGTTTTACCTAAAGAATCTGTTAGTTAGAAACACCTAGTGTCTTCTAGATGGGGTTAAAAGTAGAAATTCAAGAAACCTATTGCAATAACTTGAGTGACAAGTCAAAAAATGATGGGCTAAGTAGCAAAAAGGAAAATTCGAGAGGGACTAAAAAGAAACAATGAACCCTTAAGGCTGCCCTAGTAACTTGCCTATAAAGGCATTGTTACTTGGGGCACAATTCAGATTTTGGGGGGGAAGAGCTAAAAGATAGAGAAATATAGGCGGCTGAAACTTCAAAATTCAATGTTCTATTGAGAAAATCCTTAGAAATTCTTGCTATATTCATTCCGAAATATTTACTGAGCAATTGAAGGTTTAAAATGAGTTAAATCAGTTGGTGTTCAAGTGTTTGTTTGGTTAGTTCATCTCTGGTTCGATTTTGATTGTTGGGTTTATTTGAATGCTGTTGCTGTTTCAATTTATTTCCACGTTGATCATTCCTTACTTGTTCCTGGGGCTATGATATCAATTTGGCCTTGAGATTGGTCTTATTTGTTGCTGATTCGAGTTGCTGACTGCTATCTACTGCTACTGATTATCTTCCTCTTTTCTATTTCCTTATATTCCAGGTACACATTCATATCAGCCCTGATGTAGCTTTGACTTGAAAGATAAAATGAAAAGTGTTCACGCCTTAGCTTCCATCTCTGCGTTCATTTAGTTTTCCCCCTGTATTTGTAGTTAAAATAGGTACTAGTTGAGGTGAATTTGATTCATATAGCTTAGCTTCGATTTATATTAGTTTAAACAATGGACTGCTGGACTGTATGAACTTTGTTTTATCAGATCTGTATGGTTGTGATCTTAGTTCTAGCATGATTAGTGTTAGTTATTCATTGTATAGGTTGAAACGTGAAGTTTAGGACAATTATGGCACAGCTTGGCTTGCTTAAGTTGTTGTTAATTTTCAGATTCAGAATTTTAAGGGTGGTTCCACATGTAACGACATTTTAACCACGTTGATGGACCTCTGTTTGAACAACTTCAGAACTACATTTGCATTTAATAGCATTGACTCAATAACAGGAAGTAGATGACTAGTTAGATTCAAAATTAGAAATGAAACCAAGTTTGTCTAGTTAATTATCTTGAGTTATAGAATTTAAATGAGTTCTAACTGGATTATTCCTTTTTGTCATAACGGGCCCAACATAGGCCCAGCTGAAAGCAGCCTGGTTCAGATCCCTGAATATTTCTTCCTCACTTTGAATTGGGCTCATTTTGAGCCCAAGGCTTGGGATATTTCATCAAGATGGTTTGTCTAGTTGTATGACTGATTCGCCTCATATCTGGGCTGATCTTTAGGCCCCATCTGCTAGAGAATTTGAAACTTTTGTTATTAAATTATTGGTTAAATTCTATAACGTAATTTGGGCCTTCCAAGCTAAGTAGCACGTTTGAACTAGGAGGTTATCCTCTTGTTCAAATGTGGACTTGAGTTTGAGGGCCCGGATCCCTTAACTAATTAATTAGGTCCCTTTAGAAACAAAACTACATAGAAAATCATAAGTCACTTTAGGATTGGCCTTTAAATAAAAAGTGGGACGAGCCTCACCAAATAAAATGCATGAATTGCAGGGCCCTCATTAAATGCTTTATTAAAAATATTTTAGAAATTCGGGACATGCCATTTAGCGAATTTTCATGACTTCCCACAAAGATAATAATACGCCAGCTGCTTTAGGCCCGACATTTAATAATATTACTTTCCTAAATTCGGGTGTACATTTATGTGACAAAAATCCAAATCTCAACGAAGTCGAAATGTGTCAAAAACCGCGGGTGCATTTATGTGACGTGGTTCGAGATGCGTTTTCACGACGTTGCAAATCTCCTTAAAAAATAATAATAAAAGCGGTCAAAAGTTAAAATTGCACATAAATTAAAACATGTATTAAAATTAGATTTTTAGCCAATTATAATAATTTAAGCGACCGTGCTAGAACCACGGTATCCGGGGGTGCCTAACACCTTCCCTCGGGTCAACAGAATTCCTTATTCAGAATTTCTGGTTCGCAGACTCCAACTGGGAAGTCGAAATTTTCCTCGATTTGGGATTCAAGTTAAACCGGTGACTTGGGACACCAAAAGCCAATCCTATCCGAAGTGGCGACTCTAAAAAATAAATAAATAATCCCATTTCGAATAATGTCACTTTAAATGGAAAAACTCCCTTATACATTTATCCTTCGGGGTAGGTGTGTAAAAAAGGAGGTGTGACAAGTATCAAGTGACGCTTGGCCAAATCTATCCATCTTTCTGGAGGATAGTCTATATGCTCCGTTATTTCTCGAACAAGGTCGTGGGTATGACTTTTACCCTTGACCTCTTGATTAGACTCTATAGCCCTCGTCTTTATCGAGGTTTGATTAAGCTTCACCCTCGATCCGCGAAGCCGTTTTTCTCAAGCATTGATGAGAACAAGGATTGGGGGTGGATGAGTAGGTTTGTCTGAGTGAGGACCTCGGATATCATCCCGGCCGAGAGGATGCCATTCCTGGAAAAGTGGAATATGGAGCGTATGTACCTTTCCTTCGAACATGCTTTACTGTCTCCTTACCTTCTTCTCAAAAATGATCTTCCCTTTGTTTTTGTAGCTATCGTTTGGTATCCCGAAGTGGTCCAGGACCTATCGGGGTGGATTAGGCAAATGAATACTTTGTTCCCTTATCTCAAGCGTTCTTGGCACGATTTGGCTAAAACTCAGTGGCCGGCCAAGAATCATGGTAAGCCTTCTGTTGCCGCCACTACCATGTTTCAATATCTCTTTCGTGTACCTTACGAGTTGATAAGCTTTGAGTATTATGCTTGTGCATGCCTTGGTGAAGGAGTGCTGATGAGTCCTCCTCCCGACGGCGAGGAAGAGACCTCGAAGCCCGATAAAGGTAAGAAGAGGAAGAGAAAGGCGGTCGCTGAATCTCCTACGTTAAAGATGCCCAAATCATGTAGGCCTCGGGTTGATGCCAAGGTCTCGACTTCAGTTATCGGGGAAAGTCCAGGTACTGAGGATGAGGATGACGATGATGATGTGAACCCTTTGGTACAAAGGACGACGTCGGGCACGGATGCCCCGCAAGTGGCTGGGTCGAGGGCCGCTGAATGGGGAATGATCAATTCGGCTTGAGCTTATGTTATGGAGGCCTTCGAGGAGGGTGCGGATACCGTCCCCGAGTTCTTAACTGGAAGTGGTATAGTCCCTGTCGAGGAACCCGTTGCTGATGGCTCCGGAGAACCCAAACCCGAAGTTTCTCGGTGGCGAGAGGAGACCCTTAGGGAGCTTAGTGCCCTGGGTGGAACCAGTTTGGGCCCTTTATACTCATCGGGGTAGATCAGGGATGCTCAGGATCAGGATTCTGCTGGTACGGGGGCCTTTTACGGAGGGAGAAATGTGCTTGAAGACCTTCTTGCTAATTTCGATGATAATATTAATCTCGATGCTCACGATGCCCTCGAGGAGGCGGAGAGACTCCATCGGCAGGTGATACTCTTGGCATATCATTTGTGTTTCTAAGTCTTTGTGGTTGACCTTCTATCTTTCCTGTGGTGTAGTCTTAGAAGATGTACGATCATGCCTTCTCTAAGCTCCAAAATGAGCTTTCATGCCTTAGGAAGGAGGTCAAGAATCTCACCTCGGGGTTAAAGGAGTCAGAGACCTCTTCTTCCCGAAAGGAGGAGGAGCTGAGTGGGATCCGGGCGAGGTAGGAAGGAATGTGCCGAGAAAAAGACACCCTCACCGAGCAAGTAATACTGTATTTGCGAACTTACCCTTTGTCCTTGTAACTTGGTGTTTTACCAACTTTATTTTCCCTCGCAGGTCAGGCAAAAGAATGCTCTGGTGGAGCAACTTCAAGAGGAGGTCGTTGCCAAGGATATGGAGGTCCTCGATTTGAGAGGACAAAATGGGATCGTGGCCTCGGAGAGGGACCTTCTACGGACAGAGCTAGCGTCGACCCGGGACCTTCTGCAGAGTGCCAAGGAGGAGGTTGTCGCATTATCGTTGGCTATGTCTCTGGCAGAAGAAAAGGCGTCCTAGTATAAGAAAGATTCCACCACTGCGAATGAACGAGCTCGAGAGATATTAGTGAAGGCTGAGCAGAAGTTAACTCGGGCTGTTACTTATGCTCATGCACAAGCGAGGAGGCAGGCTCTTGAGGAAGCGAGTGATAAGGGCACTGATCTTTCAGCTTAGATCGATGAGGCCCGAACCTTGGAGGAAGAGTCTGCTTTTTCGGCTACTCCAGATGAGGGTTCCGACGGTGATTCTGAGGGTAGTGGAGGCGAGGAGTAGACTAAGGTCGTCTTTCTTCCATTTTGTGTAAGAGTTTCCTAGGGGAAAGTCTTTGTAAATTCTCCCCTATTGTAAATGCGTTTTTGGAAATATAACAATTTCTCTTTTTCAAGTATTTCTCGTTCCATGTTTTAATGGATTTCCTTCGAATTTTGATGTTGGCTATTTGGGGCATATACTTGGAGCGGTCAGCCTCTGAGATCGGGCACCATCTCAAAAATTGGGCCGATTGTTTCTATAGGGTCGATGCCAGCAATAGCAAAAACTCTCGGGGTCTAGAGACTCCCGAGCGCTTGCATGACAGTGTCATTTATATGGCATGGTTGCGAAGTGACCGAGGTGGCCCCACCGGCGCGCTTCCCAAAAGAGTGATACTAACATGGCCAGATTTGGTTGGTCCCCAGATCAGGCGAATAGTCGCCGCCTGCTCTATATATGTACTTTCTTTCCTTTTATTTGAGGATACTGCCGTATTGAGCGACTATCTTCCTTATGGGGTTCTCCTTTCTTGCGCCAATTTCCCATTACCTCAAAGCTTTTGCCTAAGTCTTTCATTTCTTCTTTCTTCATTTTGCCATAGCTATGGCTACTGTGCCCACATCCGCTTGCCAAGGAGAGAAGGGTTCTTCTTTAGTTTCGCACTCGGTCGGTGGTACACCGCCAGCGTCCGGCGAGCTAACATCGAGGTGCTTTGTCTCGAAGAGGGATTTTATGTTAGAGGACCTCCCATTGTTCTGGGCTGCCGGGAGCATACGTCGAGGTTTATCTCCTCAATAGGGGAGGAGTATCTCGAGGTAGTCAGAAAAGATTGCGGATGGGGAGAAGAGGTGGTGTTGCAGGTGCCTTCCCCGGAAGAGAGAATTATGGCCCATGTCGAGGGGTTTTTGAACGTATATACGTACCCCTTTACATTGTGCCCTCTCGATAGGGTCGTGCTCTAGTTTTGTAGAAGGTATCAGGTTACCTTGGCGCAGGCCCACCCATCCTTTTGGAAGATAGTGCTGATGATAAGGTACTTTGCGGATAAGGCCGGGCTCGAATTCACCCTTAGTCATCTCATTAGGTTATACCGACCCTTGCATTACCGGGGCCTGATTACTCTACGACATTGATCCACCTGGCCCCTTGCCGTTAGCGATGAAGAGGACGAGGACCGGGGGTGGATGAGCCGATTTGTTTGAGCACGGACAGTTGATATTATCCCTAGAGAGTTTCTGCCATTTCCTGAGAAATGGAATTTTACACGTAAGTGGTACACTCGTGTTTTTATCGTTTTTGTCCATAGTGGAGGCGGGCACCGTAAAGATGTTTTCCTTTTTATTTTCTTTAGCGATCCCTTGGCTGCCGAACGAGGTTCTTGACCTGGCTGAATGTTCTCGTAAGGTGGCGGCTTGCTCGACTTATGATAAGTGCAAAGCGCGAGACCTGTCCAAGGGGAGATGGGAGGCAAAACATTATGGTAGGTGCTTAGTGGTTTTGTTTTCTCAGAAAGGTACTTTCTTTTTAGTGCACTAACTCTGCCACCATAGGTGTTGGAGAATTTTCTGAGATGAGGCCGTGTCCCCTCGGGGAGGAGGAAAGATTGCCAACCTCGGGGCCGAGGATTGATAACAACGGAAGGAGTCATCGGAGGGAGAGGATGCTCGCAGCGGGGCGAGCCCTATTCAGAGGTTCAAAAGAGACGTGTCGACAGAATCTGCAGCCTTTGAATCCTCTACTTTTGGAAAGACGATTCCTTTCTTACCGCCGCCTCCCATTCCTATCGAAGTTACTTCGAGGGACAAGGGTTTCCTGCCGCCTTCCTCTTCCTCTGCCAAAGGTACTTCGAGGGAATTTCGAGGCCAGGAGCCGAATGAATCGAGTGGAACATCGAGCGACCGTGCTCCCATCGGGAGTAGTTTTACTGGGGCCGATGAGGCCAAGCCAGTAGATGTGTGCTCGACTTTTGACGAAGCTCAGCGGCTCAGTTTCATGGTGAGTTTTGGCAGTCGGTACAAGCTTTTTTAGTTTCCTGCCTTCCTTTTCTTATTGAGCTCCCTTTTCGCAGGCCTTTGACAAGCTCAAGTCTGAGCTGCTTCATCGCGAAGCTAGGTTGTGGAAAGCTTTGGACAAGGAGAAATCCCTCAAGCTTCTTTATAAGAAGATGGGAGATGAGTTGGATTACCTGCGGTACGAGGCGCATCGAAGTCGGAACTACAAAAGCTATCTCGAAAGATAGGTAACCTTTATTTTGAGTTGATGTATGCTCTTCCTTCTGCTTGTGGAGATTAATATTCTGATATTCCAGCTGCAGAGTAAAACGGAGGACCTGGAACGACTTTGGGGCGACGTTGGCCGGGTTAAATATGAGTGTAAAGAGCTAAAGGCTCAGGTAGATGCCCAAGTTGAAGCCAAGAGGGATGCTTTGGCCAAGGCTTCCGCCCTCGAAGTGCAACTCCGAAATGCTCAAGCAAACAGCTCAGCCCGATTGAGCATGATCGCCGAGGCTCGAATCTAAACTTCTAAAGATGATGGCCGAGGTTGTAGTGCTCGGGCTGAAGCCGAGGAGATCCGAACCAAGGCTGATAAGAAAGTGGCCGTCTATTTGCAAGACGCTGCCGACGCTCGAGCTGAGCTGAGAGGGGTTCTCGACCAGGAGAGTAGGAGAAAAGAGTACGTTAGGTGTAAATCTCAGAGGGAAACCCTCGAGGAGATCCATGCCAGGGGCTTCGATCTCTCGAAAGAGACAGAGCAGGAAAAGGCGGACGAGTATGACACTGAGTTCCTTTTGTCCGATGTCGAAGATAGCGAGAAAGAGGCTGACGGGCCATAATCCCCAAGGGGGACGAAGATTAGGCCTTCCTTTTCTAATTTCGTGTATAGTGCTTTCAAAGAACATTGTAAGTGGAGCTTGTATTTTTTCACATATATGTATAAAAGGAAGCCTTGCGGTTTCATTTTTCATGCACTTCCCTTTGCTTCGATGTTTGTCAGTCATTAGCCAGATGAACTGGACTTTGAATTAAAAGAACCCTTAGATTTATAGTATGGACCTGGGGCTCGTTGGGCTGGCTCGTAGGCTCTTACGTGTTTAGATGGTACGGCCTTTTAGTATAAGCCGACGTTTAAGCTCTTATGCTTTTGCTCTTAGGCATATTCAGTTAGCTGTTTCGGGTTCAGTCTCCGAGTCGGGTTTCGACTCGAGCTCATTGACGCTTAAGTTTTTGAATTTAAAGCAGGCCCTTAGGCTCTTACGTGTTAGGTCAGTTCGACCTCTCATTTGGGCTGGCGACAGTGGCTCTTACGGTTTAGGTCGTACGACCTTTTATATGGGTTGGCGGCAGTGACTCTTACGCATTGGGTCGGTATGACCTTTTATATGGGCTGGCGGCAGTGGCTCTTACGCATTGGGTCGGTATGACCTTTAATAGTCTTTATTTTTCCCTCGCTAAGGACTTTTTGAAATTGTGTTTGCCTGACTCTTCGACGGTTCGATAAGAACCTCGATTGTAAGTTGTTATATGGCGATGATCGAGCACCTCGAGAGGTTTTACTCGGTGGCTGAATATTTCGAAGCCTCTAGTTTGGAGCTGACATGGTCGAAGATCTTTTGCCTCTGTCGAGGGTAGCCTGTTTAACCAGTTCTTTTTGAAGTACTTTTCGAAGTAATTGAAGGCCTGTGATTTTATTGTGACGGTCAGGTGTCCCTGAGTCGCGTTAGTTTGGCTGGTACAGCGTTGTGACCGTAGTCATTGTGTTTGGCTGGAGCCTTTCTGTCATGCCCCAACCTCGGGAGGCGCGATCGGCGCTCAATAGAGTGAACCCAACTGAGCAAGCCCTTTTAACACTTTCTACCCAACTCAATACGATTAAGAAAACCATGCTTTCGTTTATTTAGACAATAGCCAAAAATCGTACATTCAGCATTGTTAATTCATTTCCATATCACAAACCTTAAACCATTGTTAAGTTTTCAAGACTTCATATAGTTACAGTTTAGAAGAACTAGAGTTTAGAATTACTATGCAGTACATTGACCCATCCGACATCCGAACATAACCCACACAAACGTCTACAGAGCCTCTAAGGATACAAAAGACAATTATGACAACGCCGACAACAAGGCCCCGGCTATACCTCAAAAGTGGAAGTCTACAACAAAAGATGTACAACATAACCCCTTGAAGGAGAAAGGGGCTCACCAAGACTTTGAGAGGAGGATACTCCACTACACGCGATCGGCACTGTCCGCTATGGAACCACCTACATTCATTCAAAATGTAGCGCCCCCGACAAAAGGGGCGTTAATACCATGGAATAGTACTAGTATGTATAACTAAACACCATCCTGTTAGAAAGAAAAACCATACAAGAGTAAAAAGAAATCATAAAGACTACAAAGCTTCAAACAACCACCGCGTTAGCAATATAAAAGGTTCATATAGTTTCTGTAATTTTAGGTTGGGGCATTCCATTTTGTTGCATCATCATTCACAATACCACCATTTTCTTGAGCGGAGTCTGATCACGGCCCGATCGGCTAAGCCGTCTTACCAAGACGTTACCCTTATTTCATTTTCACTTTCCATTTTCAATTATCAATACAATACCACCATGTGTGTGTAACATGGTGTCCGATCACGGCCAATCGGCGAAGCCGTCTCACCAAGACGTTACCCTTTTCCGTCAATCATCTCACTTCAATTTTTTTGGTTTCACATATATTAGTTCATCGGCACTTGGGGCCACAATTACCACATCATACTTGGCACTAGGCCACATTCCATAACTCACATTTCACGTTATTCCCATTTTCAACATTAACCTTGCCATTTAAGATCATAGGCACATATAAAAGAAATTCAAGTTATAAGCAAAGAGAGGAATTCATCTAGTTCGGCATATTAATCACAATGTAACCTTGACTTGAAATTTAGGCATTTAGCACATAGCTCATGTTCTCCACACCTCCTCAATTTTACAAGAATAGCACATTAAACACATGGAGAAGCACCTTCCACATACATTTTCACAACACCAATTCATTTGACATAACAAGTACTACATCAATCAAATTTCGGACTTACAACATTTGCACGGACACCATGGAAGCTCAATTTCTAAGAGGAGGGTTTTTTATCCATACATACCTCAATAGCGCTTTCCTTAAATCCTTACAATAAATTCCGGAATTTCCTAGCAACTTCGATCTATTTTATGAACATTGCAAGTTGAACCAAGAATTAGAGACATGATTAAGGTTCTAGGTTATTTGAGCATATTAGCAAGCACTAAGTGTGCATTGTGATTTTAGTACCCCTTTTGTGAAGGATTTTCATCATTTTGCACCCCAATTTCTATCTTTTTAGTTCACAACCTCCCCATACCCCATTATCTTTTATGCATGCAAGAAAATCCATTTTTATACTAATGATCCCACAAGCTAATTCCTCATTCTAATGTGAATTTCGAAACCAAAGGTTAGGGCTCAAGTTCTTACCTCCTAGGTGAAGGCCTAGCAGCTGTACTTGAAATTCTTTGAGGGTTTAGGCAAGGATTGGGTGGGGACTTGATGAAGATCACTCACTCTCTAGAACTTCCTCTCTCACTCTATTTGCAGTAAAATAACATAAAAAGGGTCTAATGGGGTGTTTTTAATGGGATGGGGTCGGGTTTTAAAAGTTAGAAAATAGGAGCCCCGACACAATCTACGATCACATATGCGATCGCATAATGGACATGCGGCCCGCAAAAGGGACCGCAAAAATGGCTTCAAAAACCTGAACAAACTAACCGGGTATGCGGCAAGAATGCGGTCCGCATACCTGTTCTGCGGTCGCATAATGTACCGCAGAATTGCCCCTCGCAAAATTCCAAGGGGATTATGTGATGACTATGAAGCCCGCATATTGATTATGCGATCGCATAATGGGCCGCATAGTTGACCTCAAAATTAACCATCAAACTGTCTGACTCGGCGGCGACTATGCGGTCCGCATAGCTATTATGCAACCGCATAATGGACCACATAAACGCACTTTTCTGGAAAACATGATTCCTTAACTTTTTAATGCATAGATCAGTCCAAAGGGTCCGAACCTTTACAAATTACTAACACATATACCTAACTTGGCACTACGAGCTTTCAGGTTTTGAGTAGAAATTTTCACGGGGCCTTACACTTTCAGTCCGCGAGTGAAGTAGTTTTGGCATCTATATCGAGGGTATGCCTTTTTAGGGGTCTTATAAGTTCGATATTTAGCCTTAACTTTAAGATCGGGATTATGCCTTTTGTAAGGTCTTATAAATTTTTGCATGCCTTACTTGAGGTCTTACAGTTTTGGTTACTTGGTACAAGTATGGTTCATTCCTTGCTTAAGGTCATACTGTTTTGGTTACTTGGTACAAGTATGGTTCATTCCTTGCTTGAGGTCTTACAGTTTTTGTTGTTGCCCTGTATAGGTCTTACGAGACCGAGGTTGCCCACATGGGGTCTTATGGCCTCGAGTTTTTGATAAGTCGATGAGGTGGCGATTGGCGATAGTCCCCGAGTGTTCGGGACATTTTGGGCCCTGGGGCCATTTTTGTAAACTTGATGTTGCCTCGTTGAGGGCTTACGAGTTCTAAGCTTTCGGCTCGGAGGTCATACGGCTTCGAGTTTTTGACGCTAGTCCCCGAGTGTTCGGGACTTTTTTTGGCTCTAGAGCCGTTTTTTGTAAAAAATAGCAAACTTCTTTGAAACGCGAAATGCTTTGATGGAGGGGAAAGTATTATTTGATTACTTGGTATAAGTATACACGTTTTTGCTGTCAAGGGCTCGATTATTCTATACGGACACGGTTCATTCGATTGTTTGGCCCGGTACATCATTTTCTTGTCGAGGCCCTATTTAGCATCTCTTGGCTTCTCCGAAGAGGTGACCTTCCGGGGGGGATTCCCCCCAGTATTTGAGGTTGATTGAAGAGAAGCCTTGAATACATGTTGAGTCTTCCTTAGGTAGCATATAGATGTTTCCTCGTTAAAAACCTTGCCGGTAAAACCCTTCTTGGGATAAAAACCCGGTCGAAGGAAAAAAGTGCAACCTATGCTTTTGGAACCTAAGGCCTTCAAGTTGGAAAGGGCTTCGACTGTTTCGATCTCATACCTGCACATAGGTTAGTGTGAAATGTAATTTAAAAATGGAGATGATTATACCTTAGTGCCGATGGCGCATTGAGCCTCGTTGTGCTTCGAACGCTTGCTTTTAGGACACGACACGGTCCTTTGCTTGTTTTGTCGGGTGTAGCCGAGAATATAGCTTGTTATTTCTATTTTACTGTTTGCTTATCCTTTGGCTCCTTCTATGGTGGAGGTATTGGCGCCAGTGCCACATCGTGCACCGCAAACATCTCTTTTGCTGCATGTTGTTCCCCGTAGACGGTTTTTATCCCATCCTTTGTCAGAAATGTCATCATTTGATGGAGGGTGGATGGTACTGCTCTCATGCAGTGTATCCATGGTCTCCCAAGCAAGGCGTTGTACCTCATGTCTCCTTTGATGACATGGAATTTGGCATTTTGGGTAGTGCCGGCCACGTTGAACAGGAGGGTGATTTCCCCTTTCGTTGTTTCGCTCGCCATGTTGAACCTGTTGAGGACTTGAGAGGCGAGCACAATTTGGTCAAGCAGTCCGAGCTGTTCTACCACTCTCGGCCTGATAATATTGGCTGAGCTACCTGGATCCACAAGTACACGTTTAATTTGAAATGTATTCACAAGAAAAGAGATTACCAATGCGTCGTTATGGGGCTGAGATAGAGCCTCGATGTCTTCGTCGCTGAATGTGAGGGCGTCCTCGGGTATGTAACCTCAAGTTCGCTTTTCCCTGGTGATGGATATTTTTGTTCTCCTGACCATGGGTTCCTGTGGAGCATCGATACCTCCGAAGATCATGTGGATGACATGTTGTGGCTCGTCTGTTTCACTCTTCTTGGTCACCTCTCTTTCCCGGAACTGATTTTTGGCTCGGCCGCTGAGGAATTCTCGGATGTGACCTTTGCTGAGTAGTCGAGCTACTTCTTCCCGGAGTTGTCGGCAATCCTCGGTCCTATGACCGTGTGTGTTGTGAAATTCACACACTAAGTTATGGTTCCTCTGCGAAGGATCTGATTGTACGGGCCTTAGCCACCTGGTGTCTCTAATTTTATCGATGGCGAATACGATGTCTGAAATGTTGACGTTGAAGTTGTATTCCAACAAGCGAGGTGCCTCCGTTGGCCCTGTGCGCATATCAAATCCAGCTCTGCTAACAAGTCCCTGAGGATCCTGGCCTCGATCCAGCCTTCAGTCGTTGCCGGGTATGTTGCGCCTCGGGACGTTTCTTCTATCTTCAGTGTATGGTTGGTATATTTCTTTATTTGGCTTTGGCTCTTTCATCGGAAGCCTGCTAGGATATATCGAGCTCGAGGGGGCACCTAGTGAGTCGTCTTTGACCCTGATCTTTGATTGGTATCGGTTGTGGACGTCCGACCAAGTCACGGCGGGATATTCGACTAAGTCTACTACAGCAGTTTCGAAGCTATCGAGCTTCGCTCATTCAAACCTTGAGTGAAGGCCTGCACTACCTGGTCGTCGGAGACTGGTGTTAGTTCCATTCATTCCATTTGAAAGTGAGATACGAAATCTCAAAACATCCCGTTCTCCCTTTGCTTGATTTTGAAGACGTCGGATTTCCTTGTAGCTACCTTATGGCACCAGCATGTGCCTTTATGAAGGAATCTGCCAGCATGGCGAACGAATATATTGAGTTCGGAGCAAGGTTGTGATACCACATCATCGCTCCTTTTGAAAGCGTCTCTCCGAATGTTTTTAGTAGGACGGATTCGATCTCGTCGTCCTTTAGGTCGTTGCCCTTCACTGCACTAGTATAAGCAGTGACGTGCTCGTTGGGGTCTGAGGTTCCGTTGTACTTCGGAAGGTCGGGCATTCTGAAATACTTTGGAATGGGTTTTGGGGCCGCTTCTTGTGTGAACGGCTTTTGTACAAACTTCTTTGAATCTACACCCTTCAAGATTGGGGGTGCGCCCGGAATTTGAACAACCCTAGAATTGTAGGTCTCTACCTTCTTGTTGTTGGAATCTATCTTCTTCTTGCCCGACTCGATCCTCTTTGTGAGGTCCTCGAGCATCTTTGTGATGGCGGGGTCGGCTGCCGACCCGTCATTGCTTGATCTCTCTGGTACCTGCTCGGCTCGGGGAGCCGTTTCCGGTGCTACCGTGCTGGGAGTTTTTTGGTGGCTTTGCAGCTGAGCAATCGCCAGTTGTTGTGCTCGTAACATCTCGATGATGACGTGAAGGCTAACCCCTTGTTCTTCCTGAGCCGGGGTTTTTTGAGCTTCTTGTTGATCTCCTTGGTGCATGCTCCTGTTGGTGTGGGAGCTTATTTTGACGTGTTGAGCATCGGGCGTGACCGCATCCACGGGAATTGGTTCTGGCGCATCCTTAGGGTTTCGTGGTGGTACACCAACACCTGGAACAACTACACCATTTTCTCCATGGTCCTCATGATTGTTGTTTTCATGTGCGTTTACTGAGTTAGACATTTTGACCTAAAATCAAAGATCTTGTACAAGAAAAAGTGTGAAAGGTAACTTGCATTATGTAGTAAACCAGCAAGAAAACAATCACTGTTATTTTTAGCCCCACGGTGGGCACCAAACTGTTTACCATGAAAATGGTAATAACAATTAGATTTGATTTTGTGGTTCTAAAAATATGTGATCTATTTTTATGCTAGTTGTTAGGCAATAGATGCTAAGTGAAGGATTAGAAATTAAGATGATAGCTTGTAGATAATGTTATAATCAAATCGAATGGCTGGAAACCGGGGCCTCAAGCTAGCGATACGGGCCTCGAGGTCGAGTCGGACGCCCGGCTAAGGGCGGTCGATGAAGGATTAACAGTTATGCGAGCCACGATGGCGGCTTTTTACGATCAATAATGAGCAATAAATGATGAACAATTAATAGAACACAATGAATATAAGCAATAAATGTAAATAATGAGACCAAGAGAGTATGTCTAAGTTAGAGAGCAAAGAATGTTCTTGTATTGAATGTAGTGTGTTGTATATTCTGTATCAGATCTGCCTTACAAAATGACAGGGATCCCCTTTATATATCAGGGGGAATCCCAATATAGTATAAATGCATTTATTACAAAGATATGGGGCTGGTACAGCCATTTAATGCCATGATACGGGTTTAGACTAGCCTAATAGACTTTGTCAGCTCTAGTCACGTGCCTTGGGAACCTCACATCGATCCACCATAGTCGCTGGTTCGCACTGCCCCGAGGTCGATCATTTAGAACCCTCGGGGTCAAAACCCCGAGCTGAGCTTCGAGCCTTCTGGGGGCGGTCTTTACGAGGCGCCTTAATGATCAATAAAATTAGACCACTAATTTTTACCGTATACAACTATGTAATCGTTTCTATGAAATTGTCCCCTATGAATTATGTATCACTTGTACAGTTTATGCCAAGGGCTTTCCTTTCTGATAATATGTTGCTTATGAGGCCACGTTTGGTGTTGTTTTCATGTTATGTTGCAACGTTGCATTATGAATATGTCATTGGGATTGGTTTCTGGGATTCTCTGATAGGTGGATTGGACCAGTTATAAGGGAAACTCTGCCGAAATTTTTGGAAATTTAGGGAGTTAGTCAAAAATTTGGAACTGCTGGTGTGTGAATAGCAGCTGAGTCACATTGATTTCTAATGGCAGATTTTGACCCTTATTCGAGTATGAATGATATTAAGCGGGGGAGGATGTAAAGCCTCGTAAAAATTTCACCTAGAACCCGGGGTTTCGTGATGCTAAGGTGGACTTATGTGTTGATGATGGTAGAGATTCTTCGCGGCGAGCTTGCTTGCCGCGATGCAGTGCGTTGGAGAGTTGAAGAGTGGTATAGTGCAGTAAAGACTTTTTTGGGTTGAACAGTGCGTTGGAGAGTTAAAGAAATTTTTTGGCAGAGCAGGGCATTTCTGCGGTCCACAATGCGACCGCAGAATCACTCTGTGTGCGGCAGAGTACAACAAAAAAATGACCAATTTTGGAGGGTCATTTTGCGGTCCAATATGCGACCGCTTAATGCTTTAACGGGTCGCAAAATCCATCACAGATCCAGCATGAATATTTCTATAGGGGAGTTTTGTGGTGCATTATGCGATTGCAGACCTGCCACAGACTTGACCCGAGCAGCCCAATTCTTGACATCACTTCTGCGGCCCATTTTGTGGACCGCATATCCATTCTGTGGACAACTCTGCGACCGTAGAGCTGTGTTCAGAGGGTCTATTTTCTGGTTTTTATAACCCGACCCTATTTTGATATATAGACGTTAAGGACCATTTATAAAGTAAAAAACTGATACTTTGAGAGTGAGGAAGTGCTCTAGAGTGAGATGGGGGGTTCCTAAACTAATTGTTCATGAGTTCTTGCTCAAGGATTGGAGAAGTAAAAAGGAAAACTCACTAGATCTTCATCTGAGAGGTAAGATTCTACTCCCTAGCCCTCAATTTCGGGATTTAACTGAAAATACGTAATGACAAAAGCAATTCTTGGGTGTGAGAGTTGCTCATTATGCATGCATGTACTATCAAGGTTTGTGGGAAGATTGTTGAGCTCAATTGGGTAGACTTTGGATAGTGGATGAAGGAATACACCATAGGAGGACCTTGAAATCATAATGCCTACCTAGTATTTGATAAAATGCTCAAATGAGATGGAACCATGAACTCCTTCCTAGTTTGTGTTCAATTTTGTTATATTTCCAAATAGATAGAAGTGGCTAAGATTTTTTGAACATTGTAGTAATTTAAGGAAGGTCAAGGCGAGGTATGTTGGCTAAACTCTTCTTGTATAATCTAATCCATGATGTCCTCGTAAGTTGTAATTATGATTTGCTCAAGCTCTTATGTATCATGTTCCGCGTTACTCTTTACAAATTTGACTATCCCGAATCAATTATGTGTCGAATGATATATGTGCCAAATGTATTCCGAATGCTCCGATCATATTGTGTTATCCTTCGAGATTGTAATCAATTGTGACCATGTGTCAAAATATTATGAATTCAATTATGTCTCAATTACTAGCTAGTATGCCAAATTGTGGAAGAAAGCTCAATGTGCCTAAGAGTCTTATTTTCGCATATGTGTACTCAAAGTAATGATTAGAGATGCTTTATTGTTGATAATCCATGATGATATTTGAAAGCGAAAAGGGTGAACATGAAATATGAAATACGACCGACATGTCAAGAATGATATTACATTTGTGGCCACTAGTGATAATAAAATGAAAAGATGAGTAAAAGACTATGAACTGAGTCGAAAGTGCTTTATATAATAAATACTTGGGAGGATCGTTAGTCACAGGGTAGGTTGAAATGACCTAACCCTGAAACTACACGTGCCGGTGTAGGTGTGTATTGTGATTATTCCCATTATTTGGGACGAGATTGATGTGGTGAGATTATTCCCCTTAAATGGGATGAGATTATTTCTAGCTAAGGGTGATGTCAATCCACACGGTATTGTGGTGAGACGACCTAGCCGGTCGGGTAGAGATCGGACGCCATGCCGCACACATGGTGGTGATTGTGCTTGAGATTGTGATTGAGATAATTATTGAGGTTGTAATAGTGATTGTAATTGTGGTTGATGTCTTTGGGTGAGACGGCCTAACCGATCAGGCCGTGATCAGACTCCATGGTAAAATCAGGGTGGTATATCAGTGCTAAAGATCTCCAAACCTAAAATATGAAAATTTACTTGGAAACTTGTCTTGCTCTTAACTTGATGTCTTGATGTTGTTTGAGGATCCCATTGGATCTATAATTGTTCTTCCTTGCTTTATTACTCGATCTATTGAGAGGGTGTTTAGTCATTCATACTAGTACTATTCCACATGTACTAACGGCACTTTTGCTGGGGGCGCTGCATCTTCAATGGGTGCAGGTGGTTCCACAACAAGCAGCTTTGATCAGTGATAGCGGTACACTCTCTTCCTAGCTGACTTGGTGAGCACCACTTCATTTCGGGGTCATGTATCTTTTATTCCTTGTGTATTATGTTTTGAGGTATAGCCGGGTCCTTGTTTTCGGTACTATCATCATACTCTTTTATATCTATTAGAGGCTCCATAGACATAGCGTGGGTTGTATGTTGGTGCTGGAAAGTCAAACTAGTAATGTTGTATTTGTACCACATGTTCCACTTCAAACTATGAAAGTGTATGTATTTTGAAACTTATAAATGATGTAACTAATGATACTGAATTGGTGTTGTTCACATGATCCTCCAATTTCTAATTAAGGAAATAGATTTTCTCTTTATTCATGAGTGAGTTTGGGTAGAAGGTATTGTACAGGCTTGCTCGGCCGGGTTATCTCGGTTGAGCGCCAGTCATATTCCTCGAGGTCGGGGCGTGACAGTTCCTCTTTGGTATCGAAGATTCCGTATACGTGATTTACCACCAGTTAGGAATCACATTTGATTTCAATGACCTCGTAGTCTAGTCCTCGAGCCAGTCCAAGTCCGACAATCAAAGCCTCATACTCGACTTCATTGTTAGTCAAGGGAACAGTTTTTATGGTCTGCCTCAGAGTTTATCCCGAGGGCGTAACTAATACTACCCCGAGCCCGGATCCTTTCATGTTGGAAGCTCTGTCTGTGAACAAGGTCCAAACTCCTGATGTCATTTTCGACACCATCACCGCTTCTTTGGTGGCCAACGGCAGTGGTCCGGGACTGAAATCGGCCTCAAAGTCGGCCAAAACTTGTGGTTTGATCGCAGTCCTGGGTTTATACTCGATATCAAATTTACTCATCTCGACTGGCCACTTGGCCAGTCGGCCTGACAATTCAGGTTTGTGAAGGACATTCTGCAGGGGTAAAGTTGTCACCACGACTATCGGGTGGCGTTGAAAGTAAGGCCTAAGCTTTTGAGCGACAACTATGAGAGCTAAGGCCAATTTTTCAAGGTGTGGATAACGTTATACACACCTTGAAAAAGACACGTTATCCACACCTTGAAAAATTGATAAATATTTTGGATACGGGAGCAAAGACACGTTATCCAGACTGGCCAAGTGGTGTGGATACGGGAGCAAAGACACGTTATCCACACAAGATTAAAGCCAACGAGGACATTCCAGACCAGCTGTAAGGCCTAAGCTGTTGAGTGACAACTACGAGAGCTAAGGCCAATTTTTCAAGGTGTGGATAACGTGTCTTTGCTCCCACTAATATTTTTTTTCAAGGTGTGGTTAACGTGTCTTTGCTCCCACAATATTTATCAAATATTTCAGCTGATAAATATTTCAGATCTTTTAGCGCCTGTTGGCATTCCGAAGTCCATTCAAAATTGTTCTTCTTCTTCAGAAGTGATGGCATTTCTCCGAGGACCGGGAAATGAACGTACTTAGAGCGGCCAGCCTTCTGGTTAGCCATTGGACATCCTTCATGTTTATCAGCTGGTCTGGAATGTCCTCGTTGGCTTTAATCTTGTCAGGATTGACTTTGATCCCCCTTTGTGACACCAGGAAACCCAAATATTTACCGAAGCTGACTCCGAGCGCATATTTTTTGGGATTAAGCTTCACATTGTGCTTCCTCAGGATGTCAAAGGTTTCCTAGAGATGCTTCAGATGGTCGCCAACTTAATCAATATATCGTCTAAGTAAGCTTCCATTGTTTTCCCTATTTGCTTTTCAAACATTTTGTTCACAAGCCTCTGATATATGGCTCCGATATTCTTAAGCCCGAAAGGCATCATATTGTAGCAATATGCGCCAAAGTTTGATATGAACAAAGTTTTTTCCTAATCCTCTAGGTTCATTTTTATTTGGTTGTACTCGAAATATGCATCGAGGAAACCCATCAACTCGTGCCCGGCCGTTGCATCAATCATTTGATTAATGTTTGGTAATGGGAACGAGTCTTTCGGGCATGCCTTATTCAAATCCTTATAATCTACGCACATGCGAAATTTATTATTATTTTTGGAATTACTACTACGTTAGCTAGCCAGTCGGGATACTTTACCTCCCGGATTGAAACGATATCGAGAAATCGAGTGACCTCTTCTTTGACAAACCTGTTTATAACCTTGGGGATCGGGCGCTTCTTTTGCCTTACAGGAGGGATGCTGGGGTCCAGGCTTAACTTATGCACGTCCACCTCTAGCGGGATATCTGTCATACCGCGTGCGACCATGAAAAACAATTAATATCAATTTTAAGAAATTCTATAAATCCTGACATGAGCTCGGGGTTTAATCCTGTTCCCAAGTGGAACTTCTTTTCTAGGAACTTTTCAAACAATGCCACCTATTCGAGTTCTTTTGCCGTAGACTTGGTTGCATCCGTTTCTTTCGGTACCTAAAAATACCTTGTTACTTGATAGGATTCCGATGATTCCTCCCATTTGTTGTCTTCATTTGATTCGGTAGCGGGCATCGGTTCCTGTAATTACTATGCCGCGTGTTCCTTCCCTTTACTACTGGAGACCGATATCGCATTTATCTCCCATGTTGCTGGTTGATCTCCTCTCATTTGCTTAATTTCCCTCTAGAGATGGGAATTTAAGATATTGATGATATATTGATGGAAAAACCTTTATCTCGTGTAGCCTTAGTCTGCCAAGAATAATGTTGTAGCCTATGTCGCCGTCTACTACTTCAAACAGGGTAGTCTTCATGACCCCTTCTACGTTCGTGGGTAGCAAGATCTCCCCCCGAGTTGTCACACTTGCTAAGTTGAACCCGACGAGGAGCTTTATTGCTGGAATGATGTTCTGGTTAGCTTGGCGTACTCCAACAATCTCCATTGGATGATATTGACTGAACTTCCTGGGTCCACCAAAACATGTTTAATTTAAATCTAAAACATTAAGAGAAATTCCCAAGGCATCTTTGTGTGGTGGTAGAAGTCCATCGGCGTCCTCCTCTCTGAAGATGATTACGTCCTCGGCGACTTCACGGAGTCTCTTGCTATAAGTCACCGATACCTTTGTCTTTTTTGCTGCTGAAAAGGTTACACCATTAATCTTGTTTCCCCCGAAAATCATGTTGATCGTTACTCGAGGAGGGTCTTCTCCTATCTTCGAGGGTTCTGCATTGTCCCGATCACGGCCATAGTTATTTTTAGCCCGGTCGCTTAAGAATTCACCGAGATAGCCATTTTTTAACAACGTTGCCAGCTCCTTATGCAGATGCCCATAGTCCCCAGTCTAGTGGCCCTTAGTCCCATGATACTCACACCATAGATTAGGATCCCTCTGAGTAGGAGATCTCATCAGCCTTGGGGACCGTGCTTCCTTGATGTTCCCCATCGCCGATACCAGCTCCACTATGCTGACATTGAAATTACTCGGACAACCTGGGATAGGTGGAATCCCGGGAACCCAATATCTCTTTATCTTGTAATGACTTGCTATTCCGGCTGTGGTCAATTCTCCTACCGGGAGCAAATCTGTACGCCGATCAGAATCCTCCGCCACATTATCGACCCTTTTGTAGGGCAAAAACCGGCCCTTAGAAGATCGTCGATCTGTGCCAATATCATCCCTCGATATATCCCTGTTCTTTTCTCGATCCTGACCCTTGATTGATGACGGGAACTCGAGCTGATAATCTTTTATTCTTATCTTTGGCTTGTAACAATTACGGACGTCGACCCACGTAGTTGCCTCGAACTCGAGCAAGCTTACTTTTAGTTTCTAGGATGCATTAGAGCTCCTAGGGTTTAGCCTTTAGTAAATGCCTCAGCTGCCCATTCATCTGGTACGACCGGTAACAACATCCTTTCCTTCTCAAACCCGGTCAGCAACTCCTGCAGTAATTCGAATTCTCGTTGTGCAATTCTGAATATGTCGGTCTTCTGGGCATGTACCTTCCTGGCCCCAGCGTGGGCCTTAATGAAAGAATCTGCGAGAATCTCAATGTAATCTATCGTCTACTCGGGTAAAAGTGAATACTATGTTAGGGCCCCTTTCCTGAGGGTTTCTCCGAACTTCTTCAGTAGGACCGACTCAATCTTGCGTGGAGCTAAGTCATTTCCTTTCACCGCCATTGTATAGATTGTGATGTGCTTCTGAGGATCCGAAGTCTGGCATTTTGAATCGTTTTGGAATCAACTCAGGTGCTGCGCTCGGTTTGAATGATAACTAGGTGTATTTCTTCGAGTCCGGGCCCTTCAACACTAGTGGTGCACCCGAAATTTGGTCCATACAAGTGTTTATTTTCCTCATAAACGGCATGAGCTCAGCTTTAAAAGGATCATTACTGTTATTATTACCAGATCTGCTGTCGATCCCCCCGCCCCGTCGAAGCTGACCTCACCCCTGGGGTATTGTCATCAACCCTTTGTGCTATTTAATTTGCGGGAGCACCGGGAGGAATTGGACCTCTTCCATTTGCGTTGTTTGAAGCACCCAACAATTCTTGCCTCAATTTTGTCACACCCTGGACTTGCCGTGAGAGGTGGCCCATGATAGCGTTTTGTTAATATCTTAGGATCCTTACCATTTTCGCAACCTGGTCGTCTTCAGCGTCATCAGGAGTCGCCTCTCGTACGTGCCGTGGATATTTCCCTTCATGAACTGGCGTGGCTACATCCTCCTCGTTGCGGGTATCACTGATCGAATCCTGGTGTTGAGATAGATTTTTTGGGCCTCAACGTTGTGTGCGATGTTGTTATCGTCAACTGCCATCTTTTACGATTTTTGCTAAGAAACAAAGAATCAAACAGATTAGTAATAGATGCAAGGATCAACTCAATTACGCAACTATCTAAGCCCCATGGTGGGCGCCAAACTGTTTACCCGTAAAACAGTATAGTTGAATTTATAGCGTGGTTTATAGACAAGAGAGTCGCTTTGATCCCAAAATGATAAATAAATTAAATAAAATGCAAGACTTAGCGTTGAAATTGAGGTAAGATAGAAGACAACTTGGTTCCGGGAGCAAGGCTACCGAAGATAGGAATAAGAATATTGATAGACATAAATAAAGTATTATTTAGCTTGGAATAATATGTAGCATACGTTTTTCAGGAATCTCGCCTCTTACAATGGTTGTTGAAGTCACTATTTATGGCTAAGCCTAGGGAACAAGGTCCTAGGATCAAGCCCCTCTTAAATGAAAATAATGAGGGCCATTGATGAGTATGCAACGATAGACTAAGAATGTCAAAATTCTCTGTAACGGATACGTGTTTAATACTGAAGAATATTCTTCATTAAATGTCACCTGGTGGCAAATATCTGTTTGTCCCCATAGATAATGTTCCTTTCGAGGTCTACCCGATACCAACCGAAGCTGTTATCCTCGATCTTGGCTTCCACTCGATTCGTCTTGTGTTTGTCCCCTGTCCACGTGTCACTCTATCATTCGAGTATTTAATGTGAACCGATTTTATCCTATACACACCCATCTCCTCTTTTTGCTGGAAATAAGCAGTAGCTTGTAGGAAAAATTAGGAAGAGTATATTTTTCTTAGAGAATGATCAAGTTGTATTAGGATACTTAAGGCCACTTGATGATTACAAATTTACAACCATCAAAGATATCTCTAATTATACTATGCAAAATACTATTCAAGAGTCTAGTTCCAAAAAGGCTTCTTGAAGAATTAAGAGATAATATTGAAGAACTAAATACTCTTGAAATTATAAAAGACTCCTAGATAACACAAAAGTCAAGGATAATATCCATGAATGTATTAATTCTAACACTCCCCTTTAAAACATTTGTTTGACAACTCCAAAGCATTCTCGAAGGTATCAAAACTTGTCTTTGGGAAGTACTTTGGTGAATATGTCTGCAAGTTGTTCTTCTGTCTTGCAATAATGCAACTGAATTTCACCTTCCTCTTGTGCCTCTCAGATAAAATGATACTTGATGGAAATATGCTTGGGTCTTTCATGGTTTACTGGGTTCTTAGCAATGACAATGGCTGATTAGTCATCGCAAAACAAAGTAGTCCGTCCTTTTTGTTTTCACTAATATTTTCAAGAATTCTCCTAAGCCAAATAGCTTGAGAAGTAGTCTTAGCTGCTGAGATGTATTCTGCTTCAGAAGTAGATTGAGCATTAATATTTTACTTTTTTAGCAACCAAGAACAAATGCTTGAACCAAATAAAAAAGCATCACCAGAAGTACTCTTCATGTCATCTATACTTCCAACCCAGTCACTATTAGAATAATCAATTAAGTCCAAATTCTTATCAAATTTGTACATTATTCCATGATCCATTATTCATCTCAATTAGCGTAAAACTCTCTTTGTAGCTTCAAATTGTACTTGGCTTGGTTTTTGCATGAATCTAGACAATAAATTAGCAGCAAACATAATGCCAGGCCTTGTTGAAGTAAGATATAACAGGCTTCCAATCAAACTCCTATAAAGTGAGCTATTAGCTTTCTTTGCTCCATCATATTTTCTCAACTTTTCGTTTGCTACTAATGGCGTGACCACAGACCTGCAACTTATCATTTTAAAATTTTAAAGATTACTTTTAATATACTTCTTTTGAGAAATAACAATCCCTTCTTTCATTGAGAAACTTCAATGTCCAAGAAATAATGCAGCAATTCAAGATCGCTCATTTTATAGTTCTGCATCATATATTTCTTTAATTTCAACATCATCTTCACATCATTTCCAATAAAAATCAGATCATCCACATAAAAGCAAACAATGACAATGTTACCATGTTCTTGCTTCGCATACAAGGTGGCTTCACTTTTACTTCTTTGAAAATTATTTTTCAGAAATTATGTGTCAATTTCATTATACCAGACTCTTGGCACTTGCTTTAGCTCGTGCACCTTTTCTTCTCCCCTTTCAAAAAAAACCCTTGAGGTTTCTCAATATAAATTTCTTCTTCAAGTTTTTCATTTGGAAATGCAGACTTAACATCAAGTTGAAAAATCTGCCATTTCTTTTGTCTAGCAACAACAATCAAGGTTCTTATTATCTCAAATCTTGCAATTGGAGAAAACGTCTCATAGAAATCAATACCTGGCTTTTGCGTGAAAACTCTTGCAACCAACCTTGCCTTGTGCTTCTGAATTTCTCCATCTTGATTGAGTTTGATTTTGTAAACCCGTTTTAGACTACAATCACTCTTACTTTGGGTATATCGACAAGCTCTCAAGTGTTATTTTTCTCAATCATCCTGTTTTCTTTTTCCATGGTTTTCTTTCAAACATCATGTTTTATTGCGTCCTCATAATATTATGTCTCAATGCAAGCAAAATTTCATCTTTGGTAGATGTCACTCAACATTCTTGTTCCTTTTGGAAGTGATTTTGTATTTTCTGAATCAAAGATTTCTCCCTCCTTGAAGGACATTGTATACGACCAAAATCGGGGAGTTCGACTTTGGGGATACTATGGCACTCCACGCCCGACCTCGAGAAGGTCGAAGCAGAATTTGAAGTGTGACCTCGAGGTGTGTCCTCGAGGGAACATATCAAAGGTTTGCTGTGGTCAATCTCGGAGCAGTACAAATCGATGATCGTCATGGAAAGGCGGGAAAGCTCCCCAGGATACGTGGTTAGAGCTGACCAAGCCCGTGAGAATAGTACAAATCCGTACTGAGCCACTATACAGCTATACCAATAGCATTTCCTCGTCATTATTAGACATGACTATGTTAGGACTCCCCCCTTCTATATAAAGCGGGACCCTTGTCTTTGTAACACAGATGAATATTGAATACAATAGAACATTCTTTGCTTTTCTTGCCTGAACGTGTTCAACAATTACTCTACAGATTTAGTGCTTGTTCATTAATTCTTCTTCATTTATTGCCCATTATTAACCGCAAAAGGCTATCTTCGAGGCCTTCATTATCATTGTTTCTTCATCAATTGTTCATTGCTGACTGCCCTAACTAGGCCTCGAAGCCCTTTTCTATCCAGCTCGAGGCCCAGTGTTGCGTCAATATTGGTTTGCATATCTTGTTTCTCTTTACTTACACTTAGCATCTATTGCCTAACAACTAGTATTGAAATAAATCACATATTTTTAGAACCATACAATCAAATATAATTGTTAATACCATTTTCAAGGCAAACACTTTGGCACCCACCGTGGGGCTAAAAATAATAGTGATTGTTTTGGTGCTAGTTTTCTGAAAACACAAGTTATTCTTCACACTTTTTCTTGTCCAAGAATCTTTGATTTCAGGTCAAAGAATGTCTAACTCAGCAAATGCACACGAAACAATGGTATTGGGATTCACGGAGAGAACGGTGCAGATGCCGATGTACCACCGCAAAACCCAGGGGTGGCACCACACAAATCCCCATCGACATGGGCTCACGCAATGCTATGCATGTCGATGTAAGCTCTCATACTAACGGAAGTGTGCGCGGGAAAACCAACATGAAGCACAGGGGACTCCAGCTCGGGAGGAAAGAGAAGTTAGCCTTCAAGTCATTTTTGAGATGTTGCAAGCACAACAAGTGGCTATTGCTCAGCTACAAAGTCAACAAAAAACTCCAAGTACAGCATCACCGGAGACGGCTCCTCGTGTCGAGCAGGCACCAGAGCGATCGAGTAACAACGGGTCAGCAACAGTCCCCGCTATTACGAAGATGCTCGAGGACCTCACCAAAAGGATTGAATCATGAGAAAAGAGGAAAGAGGCTAACTATAAAAAGGTGGAGACTTATAATTCGAGGGTCGATCAGATCCCGGGCGCACCCCCAATTCTGAAGGGCGTAGATTCAAAGAAGTTCATACAGAAACCATTCCCATCAAGTGCGGCTCTGAAGCCCATCCCGAAGAAATTTAGAATGCCCGATGTTCCGAAGTATAACGGGACAACGGACCCCAATTAGCACATTACCGCTTATACTTGTGCTGTAAAAGGGAATGACTTAAAGGATGACGAAATTGAGTCCGTCTTGTTGAAGAAATTTGGAGAAACGCTGTCATAGGGGGCTATGATGTGGTATCATAACCAACCCCCAAATTCAATAGATTCATTTGCCATGTTGGCAGACTCTTTTGTGAGGGCACACGCTGGTGCCATCAAGGTCGCCACCAGGAAGTCCGATGTCTTCAAAATCAAACAGAAAGAAAACGAGATGCTAAGGGAATTTGTATCTCGCTTTCAGATAGAGCGAATGGAATTACCACCAGTCTCCGATGACTGGGCAATATAGGCCTTCACTCAGGGCTTGAACGAATAAAGCTCGGTAGCTTCGAACCAACTAAAACAAAATTTAATCGAATATCTCGCCGTAACCTGGGCGGATGTGCAGAACAGGTATCAATCAAAGATCAGGGTCGTAGATGACCAATTAGGAGCCCTCTCGAGCTCAGTATATCCTAGCAGGCTCTTAACAATGGAACAAAGGTTTACAGAAAGGGAGTCGAGACCAAACAAGGAAAGATACCAGCCATATGTAGAAGATCGAAGAAACGCCCCGAGGCGTAATACACCTCCAGGCGATCGAAGGACAGATCAAGGTCGAAGATCCCGGGGACTCATGAGTAAAGCCGGTTTCGATGGGTACACTGGGCTGGCAGAGGCACCCCGGCTATCAGAGTATAACTTCAACGTCGATGTCTCGGACATCGTATCGGCCATAGGTAAAATCAAAGATACCGGGTGGCCAAAACCCATACTGTCAGATCCTTCACAGAGGAACCCTAACTTGGTATGCAATATCACGGCACTCACGGTCATAGGACCGAGGATTGCAAACAGCTCCAAGAAGAAGTAGCCCGACTGATCAGCGAAGGGCACCTTCGAGAGTTCCTCAGCGACCGAGCTAAAAACCAATTTTGGGAAAGGTAGGCGAACATGAAGAACGAGCCAGAAGAACCACATCACGTCATCCACATGATATTTGGAGGGGTCGACGCCCCACAGGGACCCGTTGTCAAGCGGACGAAAATATCTATCACCAGGGAAAAGCGAACTCGGAGTTACATACCAGAGGATGCTCTCACATTCGGCAAAGAGGACATTGAGACCTTGTCTCAGCCTCAAAATGACGCACTGGTAATTTCTTTTCTTTTGAATAAATTTCAAATTAAACGTGTGCTCGTGGATCCAGGTAGCTCGACCAACATAATCAGGTCGAGGGTGGTGGAGCAGCTTGGACTGCTCGATCAGATCGTACCCGCCACTCGAGTCCTCAATGGACTCAATATGGCGAGCGAGACAACGAAAGGGGAGATCATCCTCCCGGTCAACATGGCCGGTACAATCCAAGATACCAAGTTTCATGTCATCTAAGGTGACATGAGATACAATGCCTTACTTGGAAGGCCGTGGATACACAGTATGAGGGCAGTGCCATCAACCCTTCATCAAATGATGAAATTTCCAACCAAGGATGGAGTAAAAGCAGTGTACGGGGAGCAGCATGCGGCAAGAGTGATGTTCGCGGTGCACAACACGGCACCGACATCGACACCCTCTACATCGAAGAAGCCTACAGACAAGCAAACAGCCAAGTAGCAACTACAACCGACATTCTCGGCTATATCTGAATGAGTGAATAAAGGACCGTGCCGCGTCCTCGGAGCAAGCAATTGAACCGTATCAAGGCTCAAACACTATCATTCTAAGGTACAACCCTCTCCCTTTTCATTTATGTTTTATACTAACTTATTGCAGGTGTTCGATTGAGAGGAATCGAAGCACCGTCCAGCTCGAAGACCTTGGGTTTTAAAGCATGCATTGCGCTTTTTTTTCCCTTAGATCGGGTTTTATCCCAAACGGGTTTTACCGGCGAGGTTTTTAACGAGGTAACATCCATATGCTACCTAAGGAGAACTCATCAAGTATTCAAGGCTTCTCTTCGATCAACCTCAAATATTGGGGGGCATCACCCCAGGAGGCCACCTCAAGGAGAACTCATCAAGTATTCAAGGCTTCTCTTCGATCAACCTCAAATATTGGGGGGCATCACCCCAGGAGGCCACCTCTCGGAAGAAATCGAACTATGCTAGGAGGACCTCGATAGGAGAATGTTGTATTGGGCCAAACGGTCAAATGAACTGTGTCCATGTAGAATAATCGAGCCTCCAAAGGCAAAAAACATGTACACATATATCAAGTAATTGAGGAAGCCTCTTTTCTTATCAACACACTTTGTACCTTGAAGAAGTTCACTACTTTCTCATAAGACGGCTCAAGGGCCAAAAACTCTCGAACACTCGACGACTGCCATCGACAGTCAGCTCATCAAGCCATCGAAAACTCAAATTCGTAACAGTCAGCTCATCGAGCCAGCAAAAAATCGAATTCATAAGACCTCGATCAAGCAACTTCGAGCTCGTAAGCCCTCAGTGAGGCATCATCAAATCTGTAAGACCTCAACGAGGCATGCCCAAACCTATAAGACCTTAAAAAGGCATAACCCCGTTAGTAAGGCCAAGGCTATATATCCGAACTTGTAAGACCCCTAAAAAGGCATACCCTCGATATAGACGCCGAGGTCATCTCACCCGGGGACTAAAGGCTACGACTGAACATAAAGACTACGGTCATATCAAAAGGCTCCGGCCGAAGTAACGCGGCTCGGAGACGTCCGACCGCCGCCACAAAATTAAAGGCCTTCAAATACTTCGTATAGAACCGGTTAATCAGGCTACCCCCGGCATAAGCAAAGGAGCTTCGATCATATCAGCTCAAAATAATGAAAAGGCTTCGAGACAATTTGCCTTCAGCAAAAAGGCTTCGAAAAATCAGCCTTCAAGAGAACCTCCCGAGGTACTCAATTATCATCACATATCGACTCATAATCGCCGTTCTTATTTGAGCCATCGAAGAGTCGGACGAACAGAAAACATTGCAATGCATAATCAAAACTTCAAAATCTTCAGCCGAAATGGGGGGAAAACTATAGCCAAATTAAAGGTCGAATCGACCCAACCTAAAAAGAGCCTCAGGGCCAACATAAAGAGCCTCAGGGCCAATCTAAAGAGCCTCAGGGACGATCCACGAAGCCTCAGGGCCGAGCTAAAGAGCCTAAGGGCCAACGTGTTGAAAACCTAAGAGTCAATGAGCCCGAGTCAATACTTGATTTGAGGACCGAGCCCTAAACGTTCAACTATTATCAATTATTCATCAAGCACAACCTAAGAGTTCTTATCTTAAAGTCCAACATACCGGACTAATTATCGGCAATCATCAAAACTCAAAACATAAACAAAGACAGAAGCAAGTGGAAATTTATATAAAGGGAAAACCAAAGGGTTCCTTTTTCATTATAAATAATGGTACAAAGATACATTTACAACACTCCCACGGGGAGCCCTATACAAAGAACAAGAAAGAAAAACCTAGTCAACCCTCGGGAACTTAGCCTTTCCCCTCGAAGACTATGTCTCAATCGGCTCCCTCAGGACCAGCTCCCTCATCGGTCTCCTCCTTGTTGTCTTCAGCATCGGAAACGAGGAACTTGGCGTTAAACTCATCCGCCTTGGCCTGCTCTATCTCCTCCGAGAGATCAAAGCCCTTACCATGAATCTCCTCAAGTGTTTCCCTCTGGGATCTGCATCGGACATATTCATTGCTCATCCTCTCTCGATCGGAAGCCTCCTCAACTTCGTATGAGCTTCAACAACATCTTTTAGATAGATGGCCACCTTCGTATCGGCCTTTGCTCGGACCTCTTCGGCCTCGGCTCAAGCGTCCACAACTTCGGCCTTCATCTTCAAAAGATCTGTTTCAAGCTTAGCAATCCTGCTTGTCCGGACCAAATTGCTTTCTCGAGCATTACGAAGTTGTATGTCAAGGGTGGAGGCCTTAGCCAAAGAGTTCCTTTTGGCCACAACATGAGCATCTATTTGTGCCTTCAATTCGTTGCATTCAGAATTAACCTGGTTGGCTTCGCCCCGAAGGCGTTCCATCGTATCTGTCTTTCTATGCAACTGAGATACTGAAATGTTAGTTTCCGAAGATGGGAGAAGAAGCCTGTATTCCCTCAAAATAGATGTTACCTGTTTCTCGAGGTTGCCTTTGTAATCATAACTTCGGTTCAACTCCGATCGAAGATGTATCAGCTTTCTTGTCTTCTTATCACAAAAAAGCCTAAGATATTTCTCCTTATTCAAGGCTTTACGCAACTTAGCCTCACAGCGAAGCAGCTCAGACTTGATCTTATCGAAGGCCTATGAGAAAGAAGGTTCAGTTAAAAAGAAGAAAGTACGAAGTTAGGAAAGCAATAATGACTTCAAAACTCACCATAGAGTAGAGTTGTTAAGCTTCCTCGAAGGTCGATCTCGCATCTAGCGGCTTGGTCTCATCGACCCGGGTAGAGCAAACCGAGGCACTCTGATTGGGCGGAGATACGTCGAAGCTCATTTCCCTCGAAGTACTTCCCGACGTCCGAGAACCAACTGCCAAATCAGGTAATGAAGGACCTTCGCCCCTACTCTCTTGTGGAATCTCTCCCTCGAGACTAGGGGCCTCGAGTCCAGCGGGCTGAACAGTCTCGGGAGGCCACCTAGTTCAAGCCATCAATGTAGAATCATCCTTCCCGGGTGCACTGATGTCCACATAACAACCGATAAATATGAGATCATCGCCAGCGACAACGTCCTCCTCGCACCCCTAGGCGGGTCCTGCCTTGCTATGGGAATCCTCGTCCTTCAAGGATCTCTTTCTTTTATTATCCTTCTTTGTCTCAGAAGTCGAAGGTCCTTCCTCCTCCTCGAAAGAGGACAGTCTCACCTCAGAAAACTCACCGATGCCTGCAACAAAGAAACTAGTGTACGTAAAGGAAAGTACTCCTCAAGAGAAGGACTACATAGCACATACCATGGTGCTTAGCCTCCCATTTGCCCTTCAACAAATCTCGCCACTTGCGCTCGTCATAAGTCGAAGAGGCTGCCAATTTGCGGGCCTAGTCCGTAAGATCGGGAACCTCATTTGGCATCCACGGGATCGCTGCGGAAAAGGAAAGAAAACGTCCTTATGGAGTATGGCTCCACCGAAGACAAAAATAATAGAGTTCAGTATATCACTTACGCTTGAGATTCCATTTCCAGGGAAACGGCAGGAACTCCGCAAGAATAATATCAAAAGTCCTCACTCGAACAAACCGACTCATCCACCCTTGATCCCTGTCCTCGTCATCACTAGCAATAAAGAGCTTGGTGGATCGGCGTCGTAGTGTAATTAGACCTCGATAATGCAAAGGTCGATACAATCTGATGAGGTGGCTAAGAGTGATCTCGAGCTCGGCCTTTTCAGCAAAAAATCTCATCATCAACACGATCCGCCAGAAAGACGGATGGATCTGAGCCAAAGTAACTCGATATCTTCGACAGAATTTGAGCAAGATTCGGTCGAGAGGACCCAACGTAAAAGGGTACGTGTACACATTTAGAAACCCCTCAATGTGGGCCATAATATCCTCTTCTCGGGAGGGTATCTGCAGCTTCACCTTTTCTCCCCATCCGCAGTCTCTCCTCACACCCTCAAGGTGTCTCCCTTCTATTGAGAGAATGAACCTCGATGCATGTTCTCGATGGCCCGGAACGTCGAGAGGTTTCTTTATCGTAAAATCTTTCATCGAGACGAAACAGTTCGAAGTTGGCTCGCCAAACACCGGCGGTGTACCATCGGTCGGGCGGGAAGTAAAGGTGATACTTCCCTCTTTCTGGTAAGTGGATTTGGTCATGGTATCCATGATTCCTTCAAAACAAGAAAGGGAAGATGAAAACTCAGGCGAAAGCTTTGATCTGATGCGGCACTAGAACTAGCACAAAAAAAAGGAACTATATAGAGAAAGGTAGTTGCACAAAGCGGCAAAGCCCTCAATGAAAGAAAAGCAGTGATATATAAGAAGAGCGACGACTATTCATTAACTTTGATATCCAATCAGCTCTGAAAAAACAATTATGACTTTTTGTCATAGAAATGTTCGAGGGAAGGTAGTTCGAGGGCCACTTCGGTCACTTCACGGTCATGTCATAGAAATCACGTCACCATACAATGTTCGAGGGATCAAGGAGTCATATCGATTCCTTACCAACCCGACCAAGGGAAGGTATGCGATTGAAACAAGAACAACCCGACCTCAAGGGTCTCTGTTACTCCAAGACCGAGCTCGAAGGAGTTAAATTCAAGTTCGAAGCTTGACTTTGGCATGAACACTAAAAGGCAAAACTTTGAAGACATTAAACAAGAAAATCCTTTGCATTACAAAAATATATTTACAAAAGTGTATTTACAAAAATCCCACACGGAGTCCACGTACAAAAAAAGATGAAGTAAAAAGAGCAAAGGTGGCCTAGTCTTCATCTTCGCTACTCCCCGAGCTACTTGCAGAGCCCTCGTCCGAAGTAGTCGGAGCTGCCGACTCCTCTTCCAAGGCCTTCGCTTCTTCGATCTTGGTAGAGAGATCGAAACCCTTGGTGTGCACTTCCTCGAAGGCCTGCCTTCGAGCTTCAAATCGAGCATGTGCAAGGGTGCGAGCCAGTTTGAGCTCGGCCTTTTCAAATATATCCCTGGCTCGAGTATTCACTGCAGCAGCATCTTCCCGATACGAGAATATGAGTACATCAACTTCATACTTGGCCGTGGATAACGAGGAAGCCGACTCAGCATGAAGCACCTTGAATTTGTGAACCTCCTCTTTAGCACCTTGAAGAAGACTCTGAGTCGAGGATAGCTCCTCTCGGAGAGTATCCCTTTCCGAGGCCATGTTATCCTTGTACCGCTTCAACTCAAGGATCTCGACATCTTTGGCCGCAATCTCTTCCTAAAGTTGCCCCGCTAGGGCATCCTTTCGCTCAATCTGCAACTGCCGAGTCAAGGTAATAAACAAGAGTTATGAAAACAAAAGGCAAGCTCATGAGTACCGAACTACCTGCTCGACGAAGTAGGCCCGCTATTAAAGCACTTTCTCCGAACTTGCTCGAAGGTTGTTCAGTTCCTCCTCCTTTCGGGCGTATAGAGTTTTTAGCTCATTCGACTCCGAAGCAAGCTTCTCGAACTCCCCCTCGCAATGAGTCAGTTCAGCTCGTAACTTGGAGAAGGCCTGGTCGTACAACATTGTGACCTATAGCACGAAGGAAAAAAGGTAGAAAAACAAAGGTCAAATCTCAAGGCACAAAGGTTATGTCAAAAATCACCTGTTTTAGGAGTTTCGCAGCCTCCTCGAGAACAACTGGAGCATCGAGATCAGCATCCTCTTCAACACCGGCAAAACAATCTCCAAATGCATCATCCTCTCCCTGGGATGCCCCCACATCGGGAGTCTCCCTGTTCTGGGCATCCCGTATTTGCCCTGGGGAAAACGACGGGCCTGATTGAAGATTGCCTAAGACATCAACCTCTATCGGGGCTTCCTCTCGCCCTCGAAGGGCCTCAGAGCGGGATCCTCCGAATGCGCCAACCCAGTGCTCATCGGCGCAAGTTGTATCCTTTCCAATGGTCGGCTCGGGGACTGCATCCAAACCCTCCCCGAGGGTCTTCTCAATACGAGGTGGGACCGCATCGGCCACCTCTGACTCGACAGTCTTCTGCCCGGCAACCTTCGAAGCATCAATGCTTCGTCTTGCCCTATGTACCAGTGGGCAACCATCATCGTCTTCGTCTTTAGCACGATGACTCTCAGCAGCTGCCGAAATTAGGATAGTTGCATCGGCCCTAGGCTTTCAAGCCTTAGCTCTCTTTGATTTCGGGGACTCTGCCGTCGTCTCTTTCTATATTTGGCGGGTTTTTGGGTCTCCTCTTCGGCAGGAGGAGGCAATCTCATTGAAATGGCTTAATCGAGGCTTGCACAAGCGTAATATATCAAACATACCGCCAAGAAATCTATTTATAAGGAATTTAGAGGTGACAGCGGTGAGGACTTACCATGATTTTTGGCCTCCCATCGAGTTTTTTGGCGAAATCATGCCAAACGCGCTTGTCATATAAGGAGGTGGAGTCTAAAAGTTTAACCCAGCCCGAGAGGTCCTTGACCACGCCGGGGAACCACACGGTGGCTACACAACCAGAGGACAATCAATTCAAAAAAGAAAGGAATTAGTTCGAAAGAGGAAAAGAGGACATTCAGATGATTAAACATGCTCAGTGTAACGACACTTACGTCTCATATTCCATTCCTCAGGGAATGGCATCTTCTCAACAGGGATGAGGTCTGATGTCCTGACTCGAACGAAGCGGCTCATCCATCCCCGGTCTTTATCTTCATCGATGCTGGCAAAAAATTCTTTGGTAGATCGATGCCGCAGTTTGGATAGGCCCCCTCGATTGAGACGAGGGCTATACAATCTAATCAGATGATCGAGGGTGAAAGGCATCCCCTCGACCATGTTGGAGAAATATATAATCAAATAGACGATTCTCTTAAAAGAGGGATAAATTTGACCAAGCGTCATTCGATATTGTCGACAAAAATTGAGGATCACCGGGTCTATCGGTGGAGGCGAAGAATCTACAGGACCTAATGTAAAGGGATACGTATATACGCTGAGGAAACCAGCTCTGTGTGTAGTTATATCTTCTTTCGATGAAGGGATCTCTACTAGTACCGCCTCTCCCCAGCGGCAATCTATTTTCAGCTTCTCTATGTTGGTTAATAGACTAATGTACCGAGACATGGGCTCGCATCGGCCCAGTACCGAAGAAGGGTTATCAATTTTGAAATCAGAGGATGTATCGAAGGGCCCAGGAATACACTCCTCAATGCAAGGAGGCACTACCTTTTTGCTCTTAGACGAGCGCGACGAAGAAAGGGCTTCCTCTTTTCGAGGTACTGTCTTAGAAGTTTTGGTCATGGTTATAACAAAGTTTCAAAGTAAGCTGACGAAGAAGTGAACACAGAAGAAGGGTGAAGGCTGGAAACTGTTAACAAAGATTTGAAGATTTAAAGACGGTGAAAAGGTTTAAATGATAGGGAATTGGAGTATTTATAAGAGTCATCTAAGTGTATTGGAGGAGTTGAAAGGGCGACCAATAGCAGTTTGTGGGCTTTTCGAGAACTGTGTTGACAAGACCTCTGTACAATAATTCTGTCACATCATTTAATGATCTCACGTGGCTGACGTCACAATGGGGGTATTGAAGAGGCAAGAACTCAAGATTGTTTCTTATCATTTCATTCTAAGAAACGCGGGGACTATCTGTATACGGCCAAAATCGGGGAGTTCGACTTTGGGGCAACAGTGGCACTCCACGCCCGACCTTGAGAAGCTCGAAGCAGAATTTCAAGTGTGACCCCGAGGCGCGTCCTCGAGGGAACATATCGAAGGTTCACTGTGGTCAATCTCGGAGCAGTACAAATCAATGATCGTCATGGAAAGGCAGGAAAGCTCCCCAGGATACGTGGTTAGAGCTGACCAAGTCTGCAAGAATAGTACAAATCCGTACTGAGCCACTATACACCTGTACCAATAGCATTTCCTCGTCATTATTAGACATGTACTATGTTAGGACTCCCCCTCCTATAGAAAGGGGGACCCTTATCATTTTGTAACACAGATGAATATTGAATACAATAGAACATTCTTTGCTTTCCTTGCCTAAATGTGTTCAATAATTACTCTACAGATTTATTGCTAGTTCATATTGCTCATTTATTGTTCTTCATTTATTGCCCATTATTAACCGTAAAATGATATCTTCGAGGCCTTCATTATCATTGTTTCTTCATCAATTGTTCTTTGCTAACTGCCCTAACTAGGCCTCGAAGCCCCTGTTCCAGCCATCTCGAGGCCCAGTCTTGCGACAACATTGATTTGCATATCTTGTTTCTCTTTACTTACACTTAGCATCTTTTGCCTAACAACTAGTATTGAAATAAATCACATATTTTTAGAACCATACAATCAAATATAATTATTAATACCATTTTCAAGGTAACTAGACATTTTTTCTCTTCTTGGCTTGGCGCATCCAGAGAAATGATAGAAGTATGATCCACCTATTTATCTTTCCAATTCCATGTAGTTTTTTCATAAAAAATGACATCTCTACTAATAACTAGTTTGTTAGTTTTCACATTAAGAAGCCTATAGTTTTGTCACATTACTATAAATAAGAAATATGCATTTTTGGCTCTTTTTATCAAGTTCTGTTCTTTTTTCAGCAGGTATATAAGCATAACAAATACACCCAAAAATTTTAAAATGACTTACAGAATATTTTGTTTCACTCCAAGCTTCAACTGGTGTCTTATCCTTCAATGCCTTTGTCAGGCACGTATTGAGGATATACAGTGTTGTATGTACTGCCCGTCCTCATTCATCATTGTTCTGGCCATTTTATCAACGATTCCGTTTTTTCTTTCAGATACACCATTTTGTTCAGGAGTGTACCTTGCTGTAAGTTGATTCCCAATGCTTCATTTTTTTAATATTCTTCAAATAATCTACTTAAGTATTCACGTGCTCCATTATTGCAAATGGTTTTGATGTAGCAACCCTTTTGCTTCTCAACAAAAGCTTTAAGGCTCTTGAAAGTAGTCAATTTTATACGGAAAAAATTAGAGGGCTCGATTTTGTGACCACTAGGGCGCCTCGAAAAAGACCACACCCGTGAGGCTCGAAATCTAGCTCGGAGTTCGCCCCCGAGGGTTCGTGATGATCGACCTCGAGGCAGTACAAACCAACAGTTGCGTTGCACCAGCAGGAAGTTCCCAAGACACATGATCAAGACTGACAAAGCCTGCAAGGGAAACACTAGTCTGTACCAGACTAGTATGTAGCTGTTCCAGCTATGTTTCTTTGTAATAATTACTCATGTACTATAATGGGATTTTCCTCCTTATATAAAGGGGATCCTTGTCATTTTGTAAAGGGATCGAACACACAAGAAACTTCATTCAATACAAGAACATTCTTTCTGCTCTCTAACTTAAACATACTCTCTATTTGGCTCTGTTGCTTACATTTATTGCTTTATTTATATTTATTATATATCATTAATCGTTCTTCATTTATTGCTCGTTATTAGTCATAAAGAGCCGCAATCACAACCCTAATAGTTGTTAATCCCACATCGATCACCCTTAGCCGGGCATCTAACTTGGCATCGAGGCCGCGCACGCGCTAGCTCGAGGCCCCGATTCTCAACGGTTTGGTTTGGTTTCTAAGGCCATCTTCAATCTCATATATTATTTTCTAATCCCGTCACTTAGCATCTACTGCTTAACAACTAGCATAAAAATAGATCACATATTTTTAGAACCACAAAATCAAATCTAATTGTTATTACCATTTTCAAGGTAAACAGTTTGGCGCCCACCGTGGGGCTAAAAATAATAGTGATTGTTTTCTTGCTGGTTTTCTACATTACGCAAGTTATCTTTTACACTTTTTCTTGCCCAAGATTTTTGATTTCAGGTCAAAACATCCAACTCAGTAAACGCACGTGAAAACAACAATCTTGAGGACCATGGAGAAAACGGTGTAGTTATTCCAGGTGTTGGTGTACCACCACGAAACCCTGGGGACGCGCAAGAACCAATTCCCATGGACGCGGACGTGCGCGACGCTCAACACGTCGAAATAAGCTCCCACACCAACAGGAGCATACACCAAGGAGATCAACAAGAAGCTCAGAAAACTCCGGCTAGGGAAGAACAGGAAGTTAGCCATCACGGTATTTTTGAAATGTTACAGGCACAACAGCCGGCGATTGGTCAGCTGCAAAGTTACCAAAAAACTCCCAGCACGGTAGCACCGGAAACGGCTCCTCAAGCCGAGCAGGTACCAGAAAGATCAAGAAACAAGGGGTCGGCAGCCGACCCCGCCATCATAAAAATGCTCGAAGACCTCACAAAGAGGGTCGAATCGGGCGAGAAGAAGATAGAAGCCAACGACAAGAAGGTGTAGACCTACAATTTTATGGTCGATCAAATCCCGTGCGCACCCTCGATCTTGAAAGATGTCGACTCCAAGAAGTTCGTGCAAAAACCGTTCCCACAGGAAGCGGCTCCAAAACACATTCCAAAGAAGTTTAGAATGCCCGATCTTCCGAAGTACAACGGAACCTCGGACCCCAACGAGCATGTCACTGCTTACACTTGTGCAGTAAAAGGCAACGACCTGAAGGACGACGAGATCGAATCCGTACTACTGAAGAAATTTTGAGAGACGATCTCAAAGGGAGCGATGATGTGGTACCAAAACTTAGCTCCATACTCGATAGATTCGTTTTCCATGCTTGCAGATTCGTTCCTAAAGGCACATGTTGGTGCCATCAAGGTAGCTACAAGAAAATCCGACGTCATCAAAATCAAGAAAAGAGATAACGAGATGCTGCGAGAATTCGTATCTTGTTTCCAAATGGAACGAATGGAACTACCGTCGGTCTCCGACGACTGGGCAGTGCAGGCCTTCACTCAAGGTTTGAACGAGCGGAGCTCGGTAGCTTCGAAGCAGCGGAAGCAGAACTTAGTCGAATATCCCGCCGTGACCTGATCAGATGTCCACAACCGATACCAATCAAAGATCAAGGTCCAAGATGACCAACTGGGAGCCCCCTCGGGCTCGGTATATCCTAGCAGGCTTCCGACGAAGGAGCCAAAGCCAAACAAAGAATGATACCAACCATAGACTGAAGATAGAAGAAACACCCCAAGGCGCAACATACCCCGCAATGATCGAAGGCTAGATCGAGGTCAGAACCCTCGGGAACTTATTAGCAGAGTTGGATTCGATGGGCACACAGGGCCGACAGAGGCACCCCACCTGTCGGAATACAACTTCAACGTCGACATATCAGACATCGTATTCGCCATCATTAAAATCAGAGACACCAGGTGGCCAAGGCTTGTACAATCAGATCCTTCGCAAATGAACGATAACTTAGTGTGTGAATTTCACAACACACATGGTCACAAGACTGAGGATTGCTGACAACTCTGGGAAGAAGTAGCCCGACTACTCAGCAAAGGTCACCTCCGAGAATTCCTCAGTGACCGAGCCAAGAATCAGTTCCCGGAAAGAGAGGCGACCAAGAAGAATGAAATAAACGAGCCACAACATGTCATCCACATGATCTTCGGAGGTATCGACGCTTCAGAAGAACCCATGGTCAGGAGCACAAAAATTTGCATCACTAGGGAAAAGCAAAATCGAGGTTACATACCCGAGGACGCCCTCACGTTCAGCGATGAAGACCTCGAGGCTCTATCTCAGCCCCATAAGGACGCGTTGGTAATTTCCTTTCTTGTAAATACATTTCAAATTAAGCGTGTGATTTTGGATCCAGGTAGCTAGGCCAACATCATCAGGTCGAGGGTGGTGGAGCAGTTTGGACTGCTCGACCAGATCGTGCCTGCCTCTCGAGTCCTCAACGGATTCAACATGGCAAGCGAAGTGACCAAAGGAGAAATCACCCTCCCAATCAACATGGCTGGCATAACCCAAAATGCCAAATTTCATGTCATCGAAAGAGATATGAGGTATAACGCCTTGCTCGGAAGGCCATGGATACACTGCATGAGGGCAGTACCGTCCACCCCCCACCAAATGATGAAGTTCCCAACAAAGGACGGGATAAAAACCGTCTACGGTGAATAGCATGCAGCAAAAGAGATGTTTGCGGTGCACGATGTGGCACCGGCACTAATATCTCCATCGTCGAAGGAGCCAAAGGATAAGCAAACGGTAAAATAGCAATAACAAGCTATACTGTCGGTTACACCCGACTAAAGCAAGTAACGGACCGTATCGCGTCCTCAAAACAAACAATTGAAGCGTATCAAGTCACAAGGCATCGCCGGCACTAAGGTATGGTCATCTCCCTTTTTAGTTCAGGTTTTTGCTCTAACCATATACGCAGGCACTCGATCGATGCTGCCGAAGCGCTTCCCAAGCTGAAGACCTTAGGTTTCGAAAGCATACGTTGCACTCTTTTCCTTCGATCGGGTTTTATCCCAAAAAGGGTTTTTACCGACAAGGTTTTTAATGAGACAACATCTATATGCTACCTAAGGAAGGCTCAACAAAGTATTCAAGGCTTCTCTTCAATCAACCTCGAATACTGAGGGGCATCCCCCCCGGAAGGTCACCCCTTCAGAGACACCAAGATGTGCTGAACGGGGTCTCGATAGGAAAATGATGTACCGAGCCAAATGGTCGAACGAACTATGTCCCTATAGAATAACCGAGCCCCAGACGACGAAGAAAGGAATACTTGTACCAAGTAATCAAAGAATATTTTCCCCTCCATGAAAACATTTCGCGTTTCAAAGAAGCTCACTATCTCTTACAAAAACGGCTCCAGGGCCCAAAATATCCCCAACACTTGGGGACTGGCATCCCGACCACTCGGGGACTCGCGTCAAAAACTCGAAGCTAAGCCCTAAATAAGGCAACATTAAGATTGCAAAAATGGCTCCAGAAGCCAAAAAGCGTCCCAAACACTCGGGGACTGGCGTCAAAAACTCAAGGCTACATGACCTCCAGGTCGGAAACTCCGAACTCGTAAGACCTCAATGAGGCAATACCAAGTTTGTAGGGAATGGCTCCCAAGCCATGAAATTGTCGATGACTCGGGGACTGCCGCCAACTGCGATCCCCATCGATCTGTCAAAAACTCGAGGCTATAAGTCCCCATGCGGGCAGCCTCGAGCACGTAAGACCTCCATAAGGCAATATCAAAATTGTAAGACCTCGAAGGCGTGTAAAAATTCCTAAGACCTTCACAAGGCAATATCAAAACTGTAAGACCTCGAGGTAATTCCTAAGACCTTCACAAGACAATATCAAACCTGTAAGACCTCAAGCAAGGCATGAACCATACTTGTACCAAGTAACCAAACCTGTAAGACCTCAAGCAAGGCATGAACCATTCTTGTGCCAAGTAACCAATGATGTAAGACCTCAAAGGCATGTAAAAATTTATAAGACCTTACAAAAGGCATAAATTCCGATCTTAAAGTTAAGGCTATATCTCAAACTTATAAGACCCCTAAAAAGTCATACCCTCGATATAAACGGCGAAACTACTTCACTCGGGGACTGAAAGGCTCCGTCCAAACATAATGACTGCGGTCACAAGGCTGTACCAGCCAAACTAATGCGACTCGGGGACTCCCGATGTCGTAACAAAATCACAGGCCTTCAATTACTTCGAAAGAACTTCGAAAAAAACTGGTTAAAACAGGCTACCCTCGACACATGCAAAAGGGCTTCGACCATGTTAGCTCCAGAACTATAGGCTTTGAAACACTTTTCCACCGAGCAAGACCTCCCGAGGTGCTCGATCACCACCATATAACGACTCGCAATCGAGGTTTTACTGAACCATCGAAGAGTCAGGCAAACACAAATTCAAAAATCCTTAACGAGGGAAGAATAAAGCTTATTTTAGAGGTCGTACCGACCCTAATGCGTAAGAGCCACTGCCGCCAGCTCATATAAAAGGTCGTACCAACCTAAAGCGTAAGAGCCACTGCTGCCAGCTCACATAAAAGGTCGTACCGAACTAAAGTGTAAGAGCCACTGCCGCCAGCTCGTATAAAAGGTCGTACCGACCTAAAGCGTAAGAGCCACTACCGCCAGCCCATGTAAAAGGTCGTATTGACCAATCGCGTAAGAGCCTAAGGGCTAGACTTAAAGTCAAAGACTTAAGGGTCAATAGGCTCGAGTCGAAACCCCACTCAGAGACGGAACCCGAAATAGTTAAACACATATGCCTAAGAACAAAAGCCTAAGAGCTTAAACGCCAGCTTACACTAAAAGGTCGTCCCGACCAAACATGTAAGAGCCTACAGGCCAGCGGAATGAAGCCCGAGGCCGTACAATAGACCTAAGGGTTCTTCTTCCAAAGACCAATTCATCTGGCTAAAGACTGACAAACATAGAATCGAAGGGAAGTGCATGAAAAATGAAGCCACAAGGCTTCCTTTGCTACATATATGTGAAAAATACAAACTCCATTTACATTGTTCCCTGAAAGCACTATACACAGAATCGTAAAAGGAAGGCCTAATCTACATCCTCCTCGGGGACTATGGCCCGTCGGCCTCTTTCTCGCTATCCTTGGCATCGGACAGAAGGGACTTAGTGTCGGACTCGTCTGCCATCGCCTGCTCTACCTCTTCCGAGAGGTCAAAGCCCCTAGCATGAATCTATTGAGGGCTTCCCTTCGAGACCTGCACCGGGCATACTCCTTGCTTCTGCCTTTACGGTCAAGATCCCTCCTCAGCTGAGCTCGAGCATCGTCAGCATCCTTAAGATAAATGGCCACTTTCTTATCGGCCTTAGTTCGGCTCATTACGGCTTTGTCCCGAGCATCCACAACTTCGGCCTTCACCTTCTGAAGCTCAGAATCGATCCTTGATATCATGTCCACTCGAACCAAGTTGTTTTCACGAGCTACACGAAGCTGCACTTGTAAGGCGGAAGCATTGGACAAAGCGGCCTTTTCCGCCACAACCTTAGTATCCACCCAAGCCTTCAATTCATCGCACTGACACTTAACTTGGGCAATTTAACTCTCAAGGCATTCCAGGCTCTCCGACTTTTTCTGCAACTAGAATAAATGAAATGTTAGCCTCTTAGATAGAAAAGGGAACATGCACCCCTTAGAACAAAATTTACATGCTCTTCAAGGTAGCTTTCATAGTTCAGGCTTCGACTCGCCTCATACCGCAAGTGTGCCAACTCATGCTCCTTGTCATCGCAAAGGAGCCTAAGTGATTTCTCCCCATCCACGGCTTTCTGCAGCCCGACCTCACAACGAAGCAGCTCAGATTTGAGCTTCTTTAAAGCCTATGAAGGAAAAACTCAATCAAAGAATAAAAGTTGCAAAAACCAAGGAATCAAAACGGCCAACCAAAACTCACCTTAAAGTAGATCCGCTGAGCTTCCTCAAAAGTCGAGCGCACATTTGCTAGTCTGGTTCCATCAACCCCAGTAAAACCACTCTCGATCAGCACACGGTCGCTCGATACATGCTGCCCCCGGCCTCGAGCATCCCTCGAAGTACCTTCGACAGGAGGAGAAGCCGGCGGCAGATAACCCTTGTTCCTCACCTCGGGCGCTGCAGGTTCAGCTGATGCATCCTCACTAAGCCTCCGGGATGGACTCGTTCTGGTATAAGCATCGTCACTCTGTGGAGGCTCTTTTCGCTTATTATTATTATTCAGCCCCGAAGCTGATGATTCTTCCCCCTCTCCGGGAAAGCACGATCTCACCTCAGAGAACCCGCCAATACCTACAAAGACGGAATCAATACGCTTAAAAGGGGAATGCTTTCCAAAGAAAAAGCAAAATCGCATAACATGTACCGTGGTGTTTTGCCTCCCATCTGCCCTTAGACAGATCCTGCCACTTATGACCATCATAGGTTGAATGGATCCCCAACTTCCGAGCCCAATCTGTCATGTCGGGGACCTCGTAGGGTGTCCATGAAATTGCTACAGAAAGGGAATGAAAAATGCATTTATGGAGCTCGCCTCCGCCATGAACAAAACGAGCAAAACAACAAAGACACAAGCGTACCACTTACGTGCAAAATTCCACTCCTCGGGAAACGACAGGAACTCCATCGGGATAATGTCAGCAGTCCGTACACGAATGAATCGTCTCATCCATTCCCGGTCCCCATCTTCTTCGTTGTCTGCAATGAAAGGCCTAGTGGATCGGCATCACAGGGTTAGCATGCCTCGATGGTGAAAAGGCCGATACAGCCTGATAAGATAACTAAGTGTAAAATCCAGCCCCGCTCCCTCCGTAAAGAATCGCATCATCAGTACTATATGCTAAAACGATGAGTGAATCTGAGCCAAGGTAGCCCGATACTTCCGACAGTAATCGAGCACAACCCTATCGAGGGGACCCAGCGTGAAGGGGTACGTGTATACGTTCAGAAACCCCTTAGCACGATCCATAATGCTCTCTTCTGGGGAAGGTACCTGCAGTACTACTTTCTGCCTCCCATCCGCAATCTTTTCTCACTAACTCAAGATGCTCCTCTCCTATCAGAGAGGTAAGCTTCAAAGCATGCTCCCAATGCCCCTAGGCATTGGGAGATTTTTCTGTAGGAAAATACCCCCTCGAAGCGAAATGTCTTAAAGGCAGCTCGCCTGACTCTGGCGACGCACCACCAACCAAGCAGGGATCAGAGGCGGAACTCCCTTCTCCTTGCCGGATGAATCCTGGCACAGCAATCATAACTGTGGCAAAGTTAGAAAATTGGAGCGAAAAATCTGAGCAAGGATTCCCAAGTTAAAGTAGTGAAGAGCCTAACACAGAGAGGAGAACTCTATACTCAGGATAGCGGAATCCCTAAAAAAGAGAAGACAAAACTATATATAGAAGCAAGCGGTGACTATCCGCCCACCTCAAAGGCCAGTTAAAAATATTGGCTAAGCCACTATCACTTTGGGAGACGTACCGGAGCGATCTCCTCGATCGTCTTATAACCATGTCATGCAATTTATGCGGTCGAATGGCATTTTAGGGATCAAAAACCCCCACATCAACAAGCCTCGAGATGGTACTCGATCTCGAGGGCCTCTATCAGAAGGAAGATAGGCTCAAAGGAGCCATTGATATCATTACAAGCCTCGAGATGGTACCTGATATCGAGGTCTTCTATCAAAAGGAAGATAGGCTCTAAGGAGCCATTGATATCATAACAAGCCTCGAGATGGTACCCGATCTCGAGGAACCTTGTCAAAAAAGAAGAAGGTAGGCTCTAAGGAACCATTGATGCCATTACAAGCCTCGGGATGGTACCCGATCTCGAGGACACTTGTCAAAAAAAAAGAAGGTAGGCTACAAGGAGCCATTGATATCACTGGAAGCCTCGAGATGGTACCCGATCTCGAGGACCTCTGTCAAAAAGAAGATAAGTTCTAAAAAACGTACTCATGTGGGCTTGACCTCGAGGTGGTACCCTACCTTAATGATTTCTGCTATTGCAAGTGCGGGTCATTTACCCAATTATCTGCCCCCCGAGCTACCTGAGCTTGAGCCAAGTTTTACTCAAAAACCACTGATAAAACCTTAGGTCTATTTCTCGCCTTCGGGTCCAGTTAAACGTCCTCTCGGTTACTTTAATCTAGGGGTTATCTGAACCCAGGAGAACCCTCGTCCGTGGTCTATTTGCAATGCCTTAAGGTTATCTCCGCTCTAAGTTCAAAGCAAGTTTTCAGGTCACCCGAGGTTGAGGAAACTCTCGCTCGGGGACTGCTTTCGAAAGCCTAAAGGCTATCTTTATTCTCGGACGACCAAGCAAGTTCCCCCTCGAGGACTATCGACGGGGTCTGAAAGGTTAGGTTTCGTTCTACAAATTCGAAGCCCTATTTTCACTCGGCGGTCCCGGCGGCCTAAGCTTGTATCTATCTAACCCGGGCTTAGTCTGAGGGATGACAAAGGACTCCATAGGATATCGTACTAATCAATCAGGAACCAAGGAAATACCTACACCCGGGCCCGATATTCGGACCGATCAGTAGAGTCATGCACTCAGATTCTTCACAAACGTAAATAAAGGAAAATCCAACATAAATTAGAGACGAATTGAAGAAACTTCTTTGCATTAATAAACGTTGATTATAAAAAGCCCATGAAGGGACCTTACATACAATTACAAAGCCCACGAAGGGTCCTTATACAGAAACAAAGAAGCAAAAGTAACAGCTAAAAGTCTAGTCTGCTCTTGGGGGAACATCCTCGGGAGCAATGCCTTCGAGAATCGTTTCTTTGGGGCCCCACCTCGACCTTCCAAACGGCACCTTCAAGGATGAGGAAGAAGCAGAAAACGATTAAGAAGCAGAAAAAGATGAAGAGGGGGCCGTGGCTCTCCAAAGAGCAAAAGCTCTTAGCAGGCCTTGCCGGCACGACTACTTTGAGTCCACTTCTTGGAACATTGTGCCGTGCAGGTTAGTAGCTGGTAGCACCGCTTCACTCATGGAAAACAAAAGGGGTGAAGCGCCACACCCAGCCGAAGAAGGGAGGTGACCAGCTATGTAAAGTTCGAACGTCCTCTTGAGCATCGGTGTAAAGTTCGAATACCTTCCTAAGTAGGAAGAAATCGGCACCCCTATCTCGTTGTCTCGAGCCAACAATGACATCAGTAACAACAACAACAACAACAAAAAACCAGTGCGATCCCATTCAGTAAGGGAAAACTCTGAGAAAGAGCCATAATACAACTGACAAGAACACTGTCGTATGACCTTGCGGCCATAGGCTTTAAACATGGGAAATAAAATGGGATAAAGATGAAGAGAAGTAAGGAGCCGAAGATTGTTGAAGAAAGACTGAATGAAGTTTTGGTTCAAGGAAGCTTCCATTTACAGAAAGGAGGGAGCGTGACCAACAGAGCAATCAATGCCTCTGGGAAACGTGCCGACGGCGCAATCAATGTCTTGGGAGAACGGATCGGCATGCGCAATCAATGCCCGTTGGGAAACGGATCAGCGGCAATATTATCGCCTTGAGAAAGTAAAGTGGCACTACATCAAGTGTTTCTCGGAAAGACGTATCGATGGGACGTCTTAGTTATCGGAAAAGCTGACATCATGAGCATGACATCATCGCAAGAGGCTCGAGGGGATCGGTGTCAAGATCATTTCTTATCATTTTATTCTAAGAAATACGGGGACTATCTGTATACGGTAAAAATCAGATGGCTCGATTTTGTGACCACTAGGGCGCCTCGAAAAAGACCACCCCCGGGAGGCTCGGAGTCTAGCTCAGAGTTTGCCGCTGAGGGTCGTGATGATCGACCTCGAGGCAGTACAATCAATGGCTACGTTACACCAACGGGAAGTTCCCAAGACACATGATCAAGACTGACAAAGCCTGCAAGGGAAACACTAGTCTGTACCAAACTAGTAAGTAGTTGTTCCAACTATGTTTCTTTGTAATAATTACTCATGTACTATGATGGGATTTCCCTCCTTATATAAAGTGGATCCTTGTCATTTTGTAAAGGGATCGAATACACAAGATGCTTTATTTAATACAAGAACATTCTTTCTTCTCTCTAAACATACTCTCTATTTGGCTCTGTTGCTTACATTTATTTCTTTGTTTATATTTATTATATATCATTAATCGTTGTAAGGCCCCGTAAAATTTTTACTGAAGAACCCGAAATCTGGTAGTGCCAACTCGCCGCGGCTCGAACCTTTTGGGTGATCTGTTCATTAAAACGTTAAGGAAAAATGTTTTTCAGAAGAGCGCGTTTTTGCGGCCCATTATGCGGCCGCATAATAGCAATGCGAGCCGCATATCTGCCGCAGAGTGGGTCAGTGTGTTGGCCAATTTTAGGACAACTATGCGGCCAATTATGCGATCGTATAATCGATATTCGGGTCGCATAGTCGTCGCATAGCCTCCTTGGGATTTTTGTATAGGCAGTTCTGCGGTGCATTAGGCGACCACAGAACAGGTATGCGGACCGCATATTGGTCGCATACCCAGGCAGTGTATCGAGGTCTTGAGGGCCACTTTTGCGATCCCTTTTGCGGGCTGCATATCAGTTATGCGGTCGCATATGCGATCGCAGATTGAGTCGGGGCTCCTATTTTCTAACTTTTAAAACCCAACCCCATTCTATTAAAATCACCCAATTAGACCCTCTTGAGCTAATTTCTATTACATTTAGAGTGAGAGCAAGAGTTCTAGAGGGAGAAAGTGATCCCCACCAAGCCTTTACTCAATCCTTGCCCAAATCCTTGAAGATTATCAAGTAAAGTTACTGGGTCTTCATCCTAAGAGGTAAGAACTTGTGCTCTAACCTTAGATTTCGAAATTCCTACTAAAATAAGTAATTAACAAATGGGTTCATGGGTATAACGGTTGATTGTCTTGCACGCATGAATGATAAAAGGGTATGGGAAGATTGTGAGCTAAGAATGTAACAAATGGGGTGTAGGATAATAGAATTTTTCACAAAAGACCTTAAAATTCATAATGCACACTTAGTGCTTGAGAGTATGCTCAAGTGAGCTAGAATCTTGATTATCTCTCTAATTGTTGGATCAACTTGTAATTCTCATAAAATAGATCGAGGTGGCTAAGAGTTCCGGAATTATTGTAAGAGTTTAAGAAAAAGCTCCATTGAGGTATGTATGGCTAACCCTCTTCTTCTTAGAATTGAACTCTTGGTGTCCGAATATTTGGCGTGAGTTCTGAATTGATCATACTAAATGGTTTGCCTTTATGTATTGGGGTGATAGATTTATGTTCCATGTTTGTTCTAAGTGTTGCCCTGAAATCATGCTATTTGAAAATGTGATCATGTTCTCCAAGCTTCCCTTTTGTTTTCTTTTCTTTTCCTTGTGTGCGCATGCCTTATTTGATAGCACTTGTTGACATGGTTATTGGCGATATTTGGAAAAATAATAAAGAGAAAGACTTGAATTAGAAAACGTGTCCAAGTGCCAAGAACTACTTAATAAATGGGGCTGCTTGTGTCAAGTAATGAAAGATGAAAAGAAATGTAAATGAAATGGATGATTGAAAGAGGTTATGTCCCAAGTGAGATGGCTTAGCCGATCGGGCCGAGATCGGACGCCATGCTAAACACATGGTGGAATTTATGTTGGACTTTCGTTATCATTATGAATTTGGTTATGTCTCACTTGGGATGACTTAGCTGGTCGGGCCGAGACCGGCCTGCATATAAAATCACGGTGGCATTATGGGTTATGGCACTCGGCACTACAGAATATTAACCTAAAGGAACGGCAAGACTTAACCGGAACTATGTGAACCTTAATTGGTGTTTCCTTGTAATCCTGTGAAGTACTTGTTGATGTTATAACTGCTTTCTATTTGTTCATTATTCATCCTATTAAGAATTGTGTTTGCCTTACCTACTAGTACTATTCGACAGTACTAACGTCCCTTTTGTTGGGGGCGCTACATCTTTGAATGGATGTAGGTGGTTCCGTTGCTGTATAGCGCCGATCGCAGATAGTGGTGCTCTCTTTCTCTTTCCACAGCAGGCTTGGTGAGCCCCCATTTCTCCCAGGGGTCTTGTAGTTCTTCTTTTGTACAAATTTCCCTATTTTGAGGTATAGTCGGGGCCTTGTCGCCGGTATTGTCATTTTGGTCTTTTGTATCCTTAGAGGCTCCGTAGACGTTTATGTGGGTCATGTATGGGTGCTGGGGTTGTCATAGGATCACGGTGTACTTTGAAACTTTTCTCTAATAGATTGTCAACTGTGTGTACTTTTGGAAACTTAACTATGGCATGTTGTATTTAAGTAAAAATTTAACTAGCAACGTGTATGCATTTATATAACAACTCTCTCTCTCCCGTGTTTAATAATTGGTGATGCATTCCGTCTTCGGGTATTGAGTGAGTCGGGTAGGAAAGGCTAGTAGGCTTGCTTGACCGGGTTCGCTCAGTTGCGCGCCGGTCGCGCTCCTCGAGGATTGGGGCGTGACAATCATTCTTCATTTATTGCTCGTTACTGGTCATAAAGAGCCGCAATCACAACCCTAATAGTTGTTAATCCCACATCGACCGCCCTTAGCTGGGCATCTAACTTGGCATCGAGGCCCCGCACGCGCTAGCTCGAGGCCCCGATTCTCAACCATTTGGTTTGGTTTCTAAGGCCATCTTCAATCTCTTATATTATTTTCTAATCCCGTCACTTAGCATCTAGGACTTAACAACTAGCATAAAAATAGATCACATATTTTTAGAACCACAAAATCAAATCTAATTGTTATTACCATTTTCAAGGTAAACATCAAATGTTTCTGAAATTTTCTTTCAAGAAATAAACCCAATTCATTCTTGAATAATCATCAACAAAAATTAGAAAGTACCTTTGGCTTCCCAAAGATAGAGTCTTCATTGGTCCGCAAAAGTCTGTATGGATTATTTGCAATGGTGAACTTGCTGTCCAAGATTTTCCTTTTGAAAAAGATTTTCTGTGTTGCTTTCCCATAATACAACTTTCACATGGATCCACCTCAGTATGTATTTTGGGAAGACCTTGTACCATGCCTTTTTTTTAGGAGCTCAAGCCATTAAAATTCAAGTGACAAAATCTTTTGTGCCAAAGCCATGAATCATTTACAACTTCACTTTTAATGCATTATAATGAAGTTGTAAAGGTTTGTGTTTATCATCTTTGCTTCACCAATGACTTGATTTGGCTCAGTTTTGTCATAAATTTTACAAAGATCACTCCTAAACAAAAGAGAATAACTATTTTTTATGTGCTGATCAATACTAAGAAAATTTTCTTCCAAGTCTGGAACATAAAGAACATCATGAATTTGCTTAATGCTTATTTTTGTGTTGATTGAAATGATACAATTACCTTTGGCGTCAAGTAACACTCTATTTCCCATTCTCACTTTAGAAGTGACACCGAGATTAATTGAAATGAAAGTCTTTTTGTCTCCACACATGTGATTGGTACAAGCGCTGTCAACATAGCATTCATTACTTTTTTTTTTTGAAGCATCAGATTGAGATGCATAGAAAAGGTTCTCTTCTTTTTCTTGTACTTTTTTTTTTCTCATAAAAGTTGGCTTGCTCTTGTTGCTTGTGCTTACAAACTTTCTCAATGTGGCCAAACTTTTTACAAAAGTTGCATTGGGGCATGCCTCCGTGACAATTATTTTCTGCATTATGATTAGTCTTTTTGCAAATTTTACAAAAATGACTAGTATTCTTCTCAACTTTTTCGGTATTCTTCTTGGTGAAGTCATCACGATCCTGCTTCTTTTGTCGACTATACTTCTTTTTTAGTTGATTCTTTGAGAATTTTTTAAAATTCTCATTGGTCTTGGACTAGAAAGCTGCCTCTTCTGGTTGATTACCATGAATTTTTTTTTCGCTTCTCATGTGCACGAGCTCTTTGACGGAAAGCTTAGAAAGATCTTTCGTCTCTTCAGTGATAGCAATGTATTCATATTTTTCATAACTTGTTGGCCAGAAATTTCGTCATCATGATTTCTCGTTTCATTGACAATATTCATGACTCTTCTGCAATATTCATCTATTTTTTTTCAGATTCTATCATCTTCAAATTTTTGAATTTCTCTTCTAAGGTTTTGAAGATTGATAGTGAGTACCTTTTCATCACCATATACCTCAGCTTTCAGATACTCCCAAGCTTGCTTTGAAGTATCATATGTAGCAACTTTTGTGAAAAACGAAGACTCCCATTTGAATTTTGCTCAAGGCTTTTGCATCTTGACGACGCTTAGCCTCAAGGTTTTGCATCTCTACTATTGAAAGGTCATCATCATCTTATGGTTCTTCATAACCATTTGCAACAATTGTCCACAAGACTTCAATTTTTGATAAGTTCTCATTCTAATCTTCCAATATTCAAAGTCATTTCCATCAAAAAATGCAGTTAGAAGAATTGAAGAATCAACACCTTCTCTAGTGTTTGATGTCATCATTATTTTTCTTCAGTTAACCCTAGATTAAGATCGTAAACCGCTCTGATACCAATTTTTAGGAAAAGAGAATGTTTTTCTTAGAGAATGCTCAAGTTGTATTAGGCTACTTAAGTCCACTTGATGATTACAACCACCAAATACATCTCTATTTATACTACTCAAATTACTATTCAAGAACTAACAAGGAACATGCATCACAAGTTCCTATAAAGACTTCTTAAAAAATTAAGAGATAATATTAAAAAACTAAATACTCTTGAAATAATAAAAGACACCTAGATAACTCAAAAGTCAAATATATATCCATGAACGCATTAATTGTAACATAGCTATCCCTGCTCTTACAACTTACTGTAGCGGCGTGCAAGAGGAGGTATTTGGAGAATGGGAAGGGGATCGCTCCAACTACAGTCACGTAAATCTCAACACTCATTTGGCTCCACTCAAGGTAATTTTTTTTAGCAAAAGGACCGCTAAGAAGATTGCTTAATGGCTAATTATATACATAAAATCAAACCAAATAAGTATTATAATATGTACAAGAATAAGCTTTGTAAGAACTAAAACTAATGTCAACTTAGAGACAAATTATCCTAAGTTGACTCTAATAAAGAAATCCAATACATATAAAATAAAGCAAAATGACAAGCCAACAAGATGATTACTGCAGAAGTGTCCAATTGCCTCGGTTTGGTGCAATCTCCAACACCTACAAAGCTCTCACCATGTGCTATGATACCAAAACCAAAAGAAGAATCCTTCAAGGCAAAATTGAAATGTGCATTTTGTCTTTTGACTGTGTCCAATCTCCAATGAATTGCCTCCCATGAAACGTGACTAATCCGTAAGTAATTGGCCCATTTGTGAAACAACTAGGTGATAACCATACCACCTATTAAGATATAACATTATGCAATATTAATACATGTGAAGGGAATCAATGGATAGTTATTAAACCGAATATTTATCCCCCTATCAATGTAATGAGATCTTACAAAGTGCAAGAAATTAAACAACTTGCATAATAATGTACAAGACAATAACCTTTCCCCGCAAGTGTATGTGTCCGTCAAAGCATGCCGGGTAGATTAATTCTCTAAGTATCTTGTTTGTCCTGATGATCATTTGAGTCTTTGTCTTTCAACCTGGATCTCTTATTTTTATTGGTCTAAACCTCATGTTAGGAACTTGAGCCTTATCCACATTAAGTATCTTCTTTGTTGTAGTAGTAAGTGCATGAAATGTGTCAAAGTATATGGTACCTGAAAAATCAAAAACTAGGTTAGTAACATAATATGCCAGTGCCTTGCCTTTTCCTCACCACATGAGCAAGCTGCACTTATCCCCTTCTTCTCAATTGATTGATCCCAATAACCTCCATCACAATGCTTCATGACACCTCCTAAATACTATCCAACACATTCTTTATTGTCAATGAGTCAGTCTCAACAATTAACACCAATAAGTTAGAAACATAGAAATCCAAACCTTCTTATATAGAATCGTCTCAGTAGTCATGTTAGTATCCACCAATCTCCTTACCATAGCATATACAAGGCCACCATCACTATTTCTAACATAATAGGCAACAAAACTAGGCCATGGATTGCCCCTTGAAGCTCCATCAGAATTACATTTGTACTAATCTACCAGAGGACATGAGCATTTTACCAACTTGCACCCCATCAAGGGCTACCCTTAAAAAATGCTGAATCATTTATGGCCAAAGAAAAGAAATATTATGTAGAATATCTCACATCGGCCAGCTGATATTGGTGGTTGTTAATCTCATGAACCACTCTCTTAAAAGAGATTTTCCCATCATAAATCACCATGTTCCTCCTCTTCCAAAGTTGCCAACATATCATCGCGTGGACAACTTGAAATAATCGCTTAAGTTTACTTAGGTTGTCTGCATTCCACCACTAGAAAACAGCTTGGTGAAGCTGTACAAAAGGCCCATGAATACCTGCAGCAGTCACATAATAGTTCCATATCCTAGAAACAAAAGAGCCAGTGAGAAATAAGTAAGAAATTATTTCCTGTTGCGGATTGAGGCAACACCAACACCGAGAGGATATAGAATACCCAATTATTGTAAGCACATAATCAGTTGGCACCTTAAATTTTCACAATCTCCAAAGAAAGAATAATACTTTGAAAGGAACCCATTCACATGTTCTTAAAGTATGGAGAAATATGAGCCCTATGTCTAAGAATGTTCCATGCACTGCTCACAGTGAATTTATCTGAGCTAATTAACTTCCACCAAGGTCTATCTCATTTCTCAGAACCCTCTAATGTATCCTACTCCTGCCTAATATTCTCAACAATTTTATCCAAAAATATAATTTTTGTACATTCTAGTTTCCATTCTCCATAAGTTCCTCCATATCCTAGATATATCATCAATAGGAAAATCAGTAGGAAAAACATGGCATAAAGCACCAAATTTGGTCCAAGTTATCAAACTAAACATTGGAGGAACTACATTTAGGTTCTTACCAAATTTTTTGTTCAATAAAATCTCTAGCCTCCAACGATTTCTTCTAAACGTGAGAACCATCTCTCCATTGTATCAAAGTGGGTATCTGCTCAGTAGTTATTCCATACAAAATCTGCCCACAATAATTTAGTAGACCGGAACTTCCATTAAAACTTGGAAAATAAAGCTTTGGAAGCGTCATACAAAGACCTAAACCCTAATTCACCTTCTTGTCTAGGTAGACAAGGGTTTAGCCATGCTGATCAATGTTTTCTTCTTCCATCTTCCTTATTGCTTTAGAAAAACCTCGCAAAAATTCTATGAAGATCATCTAGGATATATCTAGGAGGATTAACACCGGATAACAAGTAAATTGGCATGCTTTGAAGGAAATTAGATATAACCACTAGTTGCCTCCATAAGATAACAACTTGCCCTTTCATGATTGCAACTGCTCCTTCACCTTCTTAATGAACCCATTGTAATAGGATTTCGTTCTCCTCGTGTAAACTGGTTGACCTCCAATATTTTCCTCTTCATTCATCACCATATTGAGTTCATCCCCAACATGCCAAGGCAATTCAATATCACTATCAAGTAGTACAAGTTGTTCCAGAGTTCTATTCTTTAGAGTGTGAAGCATAATTTTTCCATATTCTTTTAGAAACAACTTGAGTATAACCTATTGTTCAGTGTCCATTACAATTTTCACCTAGGTCTCCTAGGTATTTTATCAAACACCTAATGTACATAGTTCTCTACAACACCCATTAATGGAAATTTATTAACCCAGCATCCACCTTTCGTTCCACAACCATCCTTAGTTAATTTATGACTTTCAACTACACATGCATGTCCAACCACCCACTCCCAATTAACACATATATCAAATAAAATACTTCTTCATTCTCTACGGTGCGCAAATTTTACGTTGAGAGCTTATGGCTTCTAATCACCATCCCACAATGTCCAATACTTAAATTCCTACTCATATACTCATTAGCAACCTATGTATGTAAGTTTGGGATGTAGCATTACCTTTTTGGAACAAAGTCCTACAAATTCATCTATTGAGTTCATGAAAAATTGAGCTTAGAATCTAAGGATTCCACGAATAGGTTGTGTTAGTCCTTGTGTGTGATGTTGAGTAGATGTAAATCCATAAAATAACCTTACCTTGGTGTGTATGAGGGTTGGAAACTTCCTCATTCTCTCTACAACGGTTGACCCTTCAAGAACATCCACTGTTTCTCTCTCTTGGAACTCACTTCACCCTCATATATGAAATAAAACTGAATATCTGCTTTTACAAAAATGCCACTCAGAGCAGTTCTATGGTTGTATAATGGACCATCTTCATGTTCTTGTGTCGGGAGAAATTTAAAAATAGTCAAATTTACAAGTCGTCATTCAAAAATAGCCTCAGTTTCAATAGTAATCGAAATTTAGTCACTTTCATGTAAAGATAAATCTGAACGAAAATACTGTTCAAAATCCGGAAAAATACTCCAGCATAATATACTGGGGTTCTAGTATGTTATACTGAAACTCCAATCTAATATACTGGAGTTCCAATATAATATACCGGTCCAGCATAATATACTGGAGTTTGGAGCACCGGTGCTCCAGTCTTCAGTATATTATACTGGAGCCAGCAAAGTATACCGGTCCAGCATATTATGCTGGAAGTTCATACACAGGTGTACTGAACTCCAGTATATTATGCTGGACCGGTCTCTGTTGCAACAAACTAGTGGCTTTTTTTCAATGACTTGGCAAACATTGGCTATTTTTGAATGACCAGTCCGAAAACTGGCTAGACCGTGCTATTTTGTCTCTTCTGTCCATATAATGGGCCGCATAACTGTCCTAAAATTTAAGGTTAAAATAGCACGGTCTAGTCAGTTTTCGGATTAGTCATTCAAAAATAGCCAGCGTTTGCCAAGTCATTGAAAAATAGCCACTATTTTGCTGCAATTGAGATCGGTCCAGCATAATATACTGGAGTTCAGTGCACCTGCATATAAACTTCCAGCATATTATGCTAGACCGGTATACTTTGCTGGCTCCAATATAATATACTGAAGACTGGAGCACCGGTGCTCCAAACTCTAGTATATTATGCTGGACCGGTATATTATATTGAAACTCCAGTATATATATTATGCTGGAGTATTTTTCTGGATTTTGAACACTATTTTCGTTCAGATTTATCTTTACATGAAAAGTGGCTGAATTTCGATTACTTTTGAAACTGTGGCTATTTTTGAATGACCACTTGTAAATCTGGCTATTTTTTAATTTCTCCCAAATTTAAGAGATATTCTGGTCAACTCCGCGGGCGGCTCTCCGGTCTGCTTTCCTATTTAGTTGTTTGCATAATGGACCCCATAATGGTGCTCCAACTCTGGTGATGTCCTAGTTAGTTTTGCAGTTCACATTCATGTTTTGTGGTCCCCATAATTCCACCATAGATTTCCCCTTAGTTCTACCCAGATATTCTTTTCACTTCTGTGGGTAGCTTTGCAGCTCCCATTCTAGTTCTGTGGTCGCATAATTTCTTTGTAAAAGGCCTTCGTTAAATGATACTCCCTCCGTTTCATATTAGATGAGCTAGTTTGACTCAGCACGGAGTTTAAGAAAAAAAAATTTTAAATTCGTGGTCTTAAAAGCTTAAGGGGTAAAAGGTTTGTGGGGCCATGACATTTGTGTGGCTATAAAAGGTTCTCATTAAGGATAAATGGGTAAAATGAAGAGTTTACAATTAAATTATCTCCAAATTTAGAAATGTGTCATTTGTTTTGGAACAAACTAAAAAGGAAAGTACCTCATCTAATATGAAACGGAGGGAGTATATTTTAGTTAATTCTACGGCCTATTTGTGGCCGTAAACCTATTTTGTTTCCCACAAAATTACCATATAATGCTTCCGGAGCTGGTACTTTTATCCATTTTTTTGGCAATTGTGTGGTCCAATTTTTTGTACTGTGGCGAATTTCGCATCGCCGACATTTTCGTTTGTTTTGGAACTTTAAAGCCTTAAGATCTTATGAATTTTTACGGTTCCTTGTATTCTTCCCCCCTTAGGTTCATTCGTTCTCGAATGATGATTAGAGTCCAGCGTTGCGTTCATAAGTTGCTCAAGCTTTCACTTAACCACTATGCCAAACCCTTGGTCGTTCACTCTCAATCTATTAGTGCCTTAGAATTTGGGTAAGACCACAGATTTTCAAAAATTTCGATAGAGTTTCTTTTGTGTTTAAGCCTATCCACCTGTCATAAAGCCATAGAGACCAACCTAGAAACATATTCCCAAGGATTACGATGCACCATAAGCATGAATAATATTAATCATAACATTTTCCTCAATTGGTTGCGACTAGTCTACATTATACATAACAAAATATGTATTAAATAAAAGAAGGGCCTCCTAATAACCTTTACATATTTACATTCGACTCTTCAAAAAAGTGTGAATATCTTTTCTTCATGTCTTCCTCCGCTTCCCAAGTGGCTTCGTCAACATGTTGGTTCCACCATAACACCTTGATGGATGCTAGTTCATTGGTTCTCAACTTTCAAACTTGTCTATGAAGGATGGTGATATGGACCTCTTTATATGTCAAGCCTTCATTCACTTCAATACTCTCTGCGGAGATAATACGCAAGGGCTCACCTATGACTTCGAAACATGGACATGTGGAACACTGGATGCACGAAGGACAATTTTGGAGGCAAGTCCAGCCTATTTGCTACTTGACCATTTCTTTCAACAATTTGTAAGGTCTAATGTACCTTGGACTCAATTTTCCTTTCTTCCCATATCACATTACGCCTTTCATGGGCGGAAAACCTTTAGAAATACCCATTCATTTTTCTTGAACTCCAAATCTCTATGCCGAACACCTGAATAAGATTTTTGGCGACTTTGAGCCATCTTCAACCATTCCTTGATGATCTTGACTTTCTTTATAGCTTTGTGAACAAGATCTTGCAGTACCTACTCTGCTTCACAAATTTCCAACTATAACGACTCGATCGGTTTTTTTGAGTATATGAATTTAGTTTGGTGGTTTATAGTCGTGATTAGATTCATATGATATATTATGACCTGTGTACATCTTCGATTTTGGTTCTAGAGTGGTTCAATATCGATTTGGAAGAATGGTTCTCAATTAGGAAGCTATAAGTTGGAAGAGTTGACCAAGTTTGACTTTTGTGTGCTTAAATTCAGACTGGAGTTGTGATGGTTTCATTAGATCCGGATGATGATTTTGGACTTGGGCGTACACCCGAATTTGCATTTGGTTATTTCTAGAAGGTTTTGACACTATTTGGCGAAAATTGGCAGTTTGAAGGTTTGAAAAGTTCATAGGTTTGATCAGGAGTTTACTTTGATATGATCGAGTTCGAATTTTTGTTCCGGAAGTTGGAATAGGTTTCTTATGTTATTTTAAACTTGTGTGCAAAATTTGAGGAGATTCTGAGTTATTTAAACGTGTTCGGCATAAGTTTGGAATTTGGAATTCGGAAATTCAAAATAGTTTAATAAGCTTGATTTGATATGCGATTCGTGGTTTTAATATTTTTATATGTGATTTGAGGCCTCGATTAGGTCCCCGTTATGTTTTGTAGCTTTTTGGTATTTTTGAACGGGGTCCAGAGGGGCCTGGGAGAGTTTCGGGGTGGTTCCGGACCATTTCGTCTCTATTTGGCATTGCTGGTTTTTTGCTGGTTATGGTGCCTCAGGTCTTCTTCGCAATCGCGGAGGCAAGGAAGTGATGGCATAGTGTTTTGGAGTTTCTTGTTGCCTATTGATCATGTTCGCGAGAGGAAGAGCGCGTTCGCGAAGGGTTGAGAGGTTTGTTCTTCGCGTTCACAGGAGATGGTTCGCGATCATGATTCATCGGGGAGCTGGGGACTTCTATCTTCGTGTTCATGAGATCGTTGGAGTTTTTGCATAGTTATGGTACGTGTGTTTATCGTGTTTGCAAGGGCAGTATTGCGAATGTGAAGCATATTTTTGGCTGAGTTCATCTTTGTTCTTCGCGATTGCAAAGTGTGGCTCGCATCGCGAAAGGTTTGCTTGGGTAGTGCTTATAAGTACTATATTTCGTACCTTGAGCTCATTTTATCTCATTTTGAGTTATAGAGCTCGGATTTGGGAGATTTTGGAGCGATTTTCACTGCATGGATTGGGATAAGTATTTTTTGACTCGTTTTTGGTTATATTACATGATTCTATCTTCGATTTTGGCATTTGATTGATGATTCGAAAAGGGAAATTAGAGGTTTATGTCTAGACATTTCTATAGTGAATAATTGAGTTTTGAACATTGATTCAAAGTCAAATTTGAGTGAAATTAGTATGGTTGGACTCGTATTCGAATGTGTTGTCGAAATTTATGAGTTTTGTCGGGTTCCAGGTCGCAGGCCTGGCTTGACTTTTTGGTTGACTTTGAGTATTTGATTAAAGATTTGTCATTTTTCATTTGGGTTTGTTTTCTATAGAATTATTTGATGTTTTGAGTTGCGTTTTGTTAGTTTCGAGCCGTTTCGAGGTTGATTCGCGCGGGATGGCGTTTCAAGAGTATTGTTTGACTTGCCCGGTATTTGATGTGGCTTGTTTGAGGTAAGTAACATATCTAAACATGGATTGGAGGGTAATTATCCCTGAGTACCCGTGCTAGGTGACAACGTGTGTACGTGCACCGAGGTATTCATGATCCAGGTAGCTCTTAGGCTATTATGTGCCTTGTTTTTCTATTATGCTTCTTTGATATCATGTTTTCTCCTTTTATAGGACCACGTGCAATATTATTCGTGCTAGTAATCTTGTCTAGGCCACCTGCTTAATTATTTGAGACATGATAGGGCTATTTTCGCCATGTTGAGCTATTTGCCTTAACCGTAGTCATACTGTACAGTCTTGATAGTTACATCCGCATGTTATATATCTGTCCATGTGCGGTTTTGATATACTGTCTCACATGTTATTGGTGTCCTTGTACGTGACACGAGTTGAGCTATATTTGAGGCATATTGCGATATTCTGAGTTATATAATAGGATTATGTTTCTGTGAGATATAGGCATATGGTGACTTGAGCGGATTGATGATTGATGTGGTCCGTAGAGACGTGTTGTGAGTTATGCTGGATCAGGTTGCACTCCACAACGATTATATTGATATTGAGGTGGAGCGTATGCCATGCCCCACATTAGGCTAAGTCTCACTGATTTTGAGGATACGCGTGCACTGGTCCCCACATTTGGGCTATGTGATATTGATTAGAGCTTGTGCCAGGATCCAACCCTCTGGAGCCAGACATGCCAGTATTGAGCACATGCACAATGATATATAGACATGGTTTGGTGAGGGGCATTGATGCTAGGCACCCGTACAATGCTCAGTGATTGTGTGTGATGAAGTGGGACATTTGAGCCAGTCACCTTGAGTGTGCTGAGAGTAAGTGTACTCGATGATATCACTGTAAAATTATTAACTTGACATATGTATTTGACATGTAGGCATAGAGATGTATTTTTCTCATGCTAGACGGTAATATGAAATTTGATGACTTGACATGTATATTTGACATGTAGGCATATAGATGTATTTTCCTCATGCTAGACCGTAATCTGGCATTTGAAGACTTGACATGTATATTGGCATGTAGGCACAAAGATGTATTTTTTTCATGCTAACTGGTAAACCAAAAAGTCTTATATGATGTTGTGAATTGGAAAACACAGTTCTTTTGATAGACTCTATTTAATTGATTTTAGTGGTAAGATTTGGACTTTGACTATTATACTTGAAAAGAATGTCTACTTTCTCGTGACTATGAGCGTGCCGAGCATAATATCTTTTAGGTTATTCAGTATTATTGTCTTCATTACATTATTATGAGTTGTTATTGGCTATTGGTGTTGGACACTAACCATCATTCAAACTCGTCACTCCTTTCACTCTGAGGTTAGGTTTGTTACTTATTGAGTACATGGGATTGGTTGTACTCATACTACACTTTTACACTTTGTGTGCCGATCTCGGAGTTGATGCTGTTGTGTATGACAGGAGATGGAATTGAAGATGTTCCTGCTTTGCAGATTTAGCTGCCACTTGTCCTTGGTAGTTTCATATTTGAATTCTGTTTATGTACATTCTAAATAGATATTGTATTTATTTTCAAACTAGTTTGTAAATCTAAGTCTTAATGGCTCATGACTTGTACTACCAATCTTTAGGATATTGTATGGTAATTCAGTTACTTCACTTATTGATTTCATAATAAATTTACTAGCATTGTGTTGACCATTGTTTGGCTTACCTAGAGGGTTGGGTTAGGTGCCATCACTACTAGCCAAATTTTGGGTCGTCACAAGTTGGTATCCGAGCTCTAGGTTCATAGGTTCTACGAGTCATGAGCAAGTGTCTAGTAGAGTTCTGTGGATCAGTATGATGATGTCCATACCTAGCTTTGAGAGAGTATAAACAGCCCATCTTTCTTTCTTTATCGTGCGTTATTGATTCAGCTTGAAGAGTATCTCTTTGTATTCCTTCCACTCACTCGTATGGTATGTTGAGTATTCGATATCAGTTGTGCATTGAAGACTTATGATATCCTGGATAGGTACAAGATGTGTTGTCTATGTTGTGGAGTTAGTCCAGTCTAGAAGACTTGAGGCAATGTTCCGATCGCAACGGCTCGTTGGTTTCCGTCATGTGAGTATATGCTTTTGGACTTTTATGTCCGGCAGTGTCCCTAGGAGTGGGATTTATGGCTCAGTGAGTGGTTGGATGGCTATATGATGAGTATAATGTGACTGCAGGATGTGTTTAGGTAGCTTGGATGTGACGAGAAGAGTTTGCTTGGAATTTGAAAAGGACTATTGGGTGCTTGATTTCTACCTTGATGTGTTGTACAGTCTTGAGTTATGAGTGTGTATAGGTATCTTTGATGTTGTTCATGTGTGGGATGAAGTAGACTCTTATGTCTTGTTGACGATATTAGACTCGAAAAGATTAAGTTATCGCATAGTGATTATGACCATGGTAGGGCGTAGAGAGATGCCAGTTTGAGGCTAAGCAGGTAGGTTATCACATGCGGGGTAGTCTACAGATGTGTGATTTTTATGTTGTTTTTATGGAGAGTTTGTTTCTGCTAGTGGATTATATGTGTTGCAATTTGAGTTTAGATCGCTTGAGGAAGTTGGCTTGGCTGTCACGAGGAAGAATATGAGCTTAGCAAATGATTTCAGGTATTTTTATGATTTGTGCTACATGAGTTCATGAAGGATGTGGCTTAATTACGGTACGAGACTATGGCAGTTGTGGGGTAAAGGTAATGTGGGTTATCAGATGTTATGTTGTATGGCTTCGAGCCAAGTGGGCGAGTCTGCTATCGATGATCAGATTGCATGGTCATATGTTATATTAGTTTTGGTCTGAGGTATACAAGTGGATCGATTATGACTTGAAAAGGGTTATTTCGAGGATGACTCGAGTAACAAATTTTTGGATGCATGATGTGTTACACTTTATGGATGTATGGAAATCCTCGAATGATTTGGGCCTTTTATTCGTGATGGATGTAATATGCTAAGAAAAGGGAGTCACTCAGTTGCCTTAAGGTGGGGTTACTTCTTAGGATGTTGGTGTGCTAATGGAGCACATGTTGTTCGGCTCATTTGAGCGGTGCAATTGACATTAGAGTGGGGTGGATAACTCTCTAAAAGGTTCTAGTGAGTTTTAGATTTTGATGTGGTATTTGAGGATTTTCCCCAAATTTTTTATATGACTAAGATTTGAGATTTGTATTGGGTGGTGTCGAGACTTGCGGTATTTCTGTCTCCTTATGGATTCTACATTTCAGTATCAAAGTGGTTAAAAGGAAACAACTTCAGATTCGCGGAAGGTCTCTTTAGAGTGAGAATTTTGGTTGCGGTACTATTGGGGGCTTAAGAGGGTATATAGTGGTTTATGGGACTTATGACGACCGCCGACCTGATACCTGCCAAATTTAGGCCATTCCCTAAGAAGTGGAATGTAGCATGTAAGTGTCCTTTTTTCTTTTAGATATGGATTTTACGTTTTGCCTCCTTTTCCCTCATCGGTTGTTATTGTGGTGCACCCCTCGCTCGAGCCCCAAACGCCAATCCTCAGCTCGAGGAGTGGATCGAGGTATTTATTTGCAGATGCCTTATATCGAGTTCTCTTGGCGCGAGCTCTCGAAGGGCCACTAGGAGGCCCGTTCTCACGGTAAGATTCTCTTGGATAAGTAGTACTAGGCTTTCCTTTTCAACACTATGTTTTCATTCCTTCTTTTCTCATTTTTGCAGGTTTACCTAAGACCATCGAGCTTAGGCCCTTAGTAGGGGGTGAAGACCTACCCGCCGATCCTTCTACTTCGGGGCAGCCCGGAGCTGCAGCAAGAGAAAAGAAAAGAAGGAGGGCTCCACATTTCCCGAGCTCGGAGACAAAGAAGTTAAGGAGAAGGTTGGCTCGTAAGCCCAAGGAAATCTCCAGCTCTCGGGTGCCTAACTCGGACTTGCTTTACCGGCTTAGGGACGAGCCCGAGGAGGATGAATTTTTTGTATCTTGTGAGCCGTTAGTCCCCGAGGAGCGAGTGGAAACCTAGGGGAAACAAGGTTTAGGAGGCTAGTGCAGAGGTGAGGGCCGAAATCTCTCGAGATGCCAGCTCCGCTCCACCCGGTGTAATCGAAATTTCGGGATCGCCTTCATTTATAGAATCCATATTCGATGAATCCCGAGCGACGAAGGAGCGATCCAACAAAGGGGCTCATGGAGCGGACGATCCCCTCCGCTACTTTTTTAATAGTGTGGACTCAACTGCCCTGGAGGACTTCTCCGGGTTAGGTCACTTAGAGGTACCCAGGAAAAGTCCATCCTCGGAGGTCGGTGGGCTGAACTCGAGCCCGAGGTTGAACAGCCGGTTCCCTGCTCCGAGAGCGGATCCTAGCCGGAAGCGGTCAGTTATTATCACCGTCCTGGAGGATTACTAGATTCTTTTTGCCCTTGTCGGGGTAGCTAGCTCTCTCTAGTGTCTGGTAATCAAAGAAGACTAGGCAAAAATGAGCGAGATGGATGCGTTGTGCTTGTTTAACAAAGCACAACAGGGGCTGAACTGGGTAAGGTTTCATTACACTCTTTTATCTTCAAATTTAGCTTTTGATAACTCTAATGCCTTTTCCTTTTCAAACTTTTGCAGGCTTCAGTACTCTATCATGAAACCTCTCTCTGATACTAGGTTGAGCTTAGCTAGCTCGTGGCTGAGGTCAAAGAGCTTTCTGAGAAGAGGGATATGTATAAGCTTCTCAGCGAGCAACGTGAAGGAGAAGTCAAGAAACCCCGGGCTGAGTTGGACGCGACTCGGAAAGAACATGCCGACCTGGTGGAACAGGTAAAGATCTTTGATGTTGGTGATGATGAGTTAGACATGGAAACTAATGGTCAAAATTCACAGGTCCAGCAGAAGCTTGATCGGATCGACCAACTTCGAGCTGAGATGAACGAGGTCAAGGCCATGGCCGAAGAGCAGAAGGGCTAAATGGACCGATTGGCTTCAGAGAAGGAGACTGCCTGGGAGCAGCTCGCCTCGGTGGAGGTCCAAGCGGCGGGGAAGAAAGTAAGGCCCGGTCCCAAATATTGAAGACCTCCAGTCTCAACTAGGCTCGACTATCGTTGAATGCGATGCCCTTGGCAAGGAGCTTAAAATAGCTAAGTCAGTGACGGAAATAACCAAGGCCGATGCTGAAGAGATGGTGGCCCAGTACATAGCTGATGTTGAGGCAGCCCAGGACCGCCTGAAAGTCACTGTCAAGTACATGAAGTGGCAATCCCGAAGAGAGGCCCTCAAGGAGGTTCATGCCCGGGGTTTCGACCTGTCTGCTGGGATCGAAAATTCTAAGAGGCTCGAGGGCGAGGCCAAAAAATTGGCCGATCCCGATGATGAGGAAGGCTCTGAGGGCTCCGGCGAAACTAAGGACGGAGAAGACTCCGATGGCCCCGGTGATGAGGCGGGCTCCGGCGAAGATCGGTCTTAGGTGCCTTGGAGACTTTTCTTTGTTTTTGTAATTTTGTATATTTTATTGAGGCCGTTTGGCCTTTTTTTAAAGATCTTTAGTGGAATATATATATATATANTATATATATATATATATATATATGTATATATATATAAGGCTTTTTTCCCTTTGGCAATTTTCGAGTTTGTTTCTTTTGGATACTTTTTAATGATTGCAAAGATTTCGAATGCCTTAGCATGGGACAAATTGTAGTAATAGGGTCTTGTTCGGAGATTCAAACAAGGCTCGTTCTCGATGTAATTTTGTTTAAAACTTGTGGTGCTTGGTATGACCGGAAGCTTTCCCCAAAGCGCTTACTTAGATGTTTTTAGATTATAATTTTGCCGAGGGTAGCCTTTGATCCGGTTTGGAATTTTTGAAGGCCTTATGTTTTGGTTACGGGCTTTAGACGTCACTAAGCCGTTTAAGTTCGGGTATTGCCTATGAGGCTTTGTACCCCGGGTTTCGATACCCATCTATCCAAGCTTGCCTAGGACGACAGTCCTTGAATGGGGGTGGATGTAGCTTTTAAAGTTTAGGCACTGCCTAATAGGTTTACATGCTCTCGGGCTTCGATAGCCCGAGCTATCTGAGTTTTCCTTGGACGACAGTCCCCTAGTGGGGGTGATCTCTTGGATTCGAATAGAGGCGACCCTTGGGCTCAATATCCTTAAGGAAATAAAATGTAATAGTTCTAAGGGACAAAATATGTATTTGCAGGGTTAAAACTTTCTTTCATTTCTGTGCGCAACATACAAGATTGCAAATGTGTACAAGCTTCGTGTTATGGCTTAAGTGGTCTATATGGGCACGATTCATTTGACCGTTTGGCCCTTACAATATTTCCTATTCGCCGATCCCAAACTGTTCAAGCACGAAGATTCCTTTCTTGCAAAAATCATTATCCGAGGGTGATGGCCCCCAGTATTCGAGGCTGATCGCAGAGAGGCTTTGGATACTATTGATGTGATTACCGAGTCCGGTTTATAACCGGTCTTCAATACTAAGTTAGCACGATCTACTGTTGCCTCATTAAAAACCTTGCAGGAAAACCCATTTGGGACAAAACCGGTTCAAGGGAAAAAGAGTGCAACACATGCTTTCAGGCCTAAAAGTTGTATCATTACTTGGCCATTGCCTGCAAGTGTTAGTCCAATCCGTAATATATGTGAAGAAAAGAATGAATGGGATTGTACCTTAGCAGTAGTATCATTTTAAGTGGGTTACGTTCTAGTTGTTCGGTAGTCACTCACCGTTCACTGCTTTGAGTTTGTATGATCCTTTGGCAGTGATCTCGATAATTCGATATGGACCTTCCCAATTTGGTCCTAGCTTACCTTCATTCAGATTCCGGGTGTTCAGTGTCACCTTTTTTAACACCAAGTCCCCAATACTCTGACACTTGCCTCTCCGATTGTAATACCTTTCGATCCGTTATTTTTGGGCGGCCAACTGGACGAGGGCAGCCTCACACCTCTCGTCCAACAGTTCTAGGCTCGTGCTCATGGCCTCATCATTTGACTCTTTGGTCGCATATCGGAACTTCAGACTCGATTGACCGGTATTAGTGCTTTGGCACCGTAGACCAATGAGAATGGGGTGGCCCCGGTACTATATTTTGAGGTCGTACGATATGCCCCCAGGACTTCGGGCAAAATTTCCTTCCATTTTCCTTTGGCGTCGGTTAACCTTTTCTTAAGGTTTTGGAATATGGTTTTGTTTGTAGACTCCGCATGCCCGTTCCCACTAGGTTGATAGGGTGTTGATAGGATCCTTTTGATCTTATGGTCCTCGAAATATTTGCTCACCATACTGCCGATGAACTACTTCCCATTATCGCACACGATTCTTTTTCCTTGAGTTTCTCAAATACCTGGGCCTATTTAGAAAAATAATCATTCATAAATAATATAAATTGAGCCTTACCGAGCGCCCATGGCAGGGGACCGACGATGTCCATTCCCCATTTCATGAATGGCTGGGGCGACAGGACCCAATGTAGTAGCTCCCCGAGCTGATAAATCATCAGTGCGTGCATCTGACATCGGTCGCATTTTTGTACAAACTCCTTTGCGTCTTTTCCATGTCGATCCAATAGTAGCCGGATCTGATTATCTTAGGAACCAACGACTCGGCACCCGAATGGTTCCCGTAGTGCCTTCCTGAACTTCCCTCAAAACATATTCGGTATCTCCCGGTCCCAAACATATGGCGAGTGGGCCATCGAACGTTTTCCTGAATAGGGTGTTGTCTTCGGATAGGCTAAACTTGGCCGCCTTTGTGCGCAAAACTCTCAATTCTTTAGGATCCAAGGGCAGCTTCCCGGTCTTCAGGTAATCTATATACTTGTTTCTCCAGTCCCAGGTTAGGCTTGTCGAATTTATCTCAACGTGGCCTTCTTCCACTATAGATTTCATGAGTTGTATGAACATTCCCGAGTTAAATTCATCGTCATAAACCGACGATCCCAAGTTAGCAACAGCATCGGCTTTGCTGTTTGATCCCGAGGTACATGTTGCAAAGTCCACTCCTTAAACCGATGTAGCGTTACTTGTAGTTTATTTAGGTACCTTCGCATTCATTCCTCTTTGACTTCGAACATCCCATTGACTTGGTTCACCACAAGAAGGGAATCACACTTAGATTCGATCACCTCAGCCCCTAGGTTTTTAGCCAGTTTGAGACCTGCAATCATGGTCTCACACTCAGCCTCATTGTTAGTCAATTTTACAGTTTTAATAAATTATCTAACTACATTACCTGTCGGTGGCTTCAACATGATGCCAAGTCTAGACCGCTTTGCGTTCGACGCACCATCCCTAAAGAACGTCTAGATTCCCCAGGAAGTCCCCGAGTTCAACAACAATTCCCTTTTGACCTCAGGTATTAGGCCGGTGTGATGTCGGCCATGAAGTCCGCCAATATTTGAGATTTGATGGCTGTTCGGGGTAGATATTCAATATCGTACCCGCTGATTTCCACGGCCCATTTGGCCAATCGTTTTGAGAGCTCGGGTTTATGCATTATGTTCCTTTACGGGTAAGTAGTCACGACACATAAGGTATGCCATTGAAATTACTGTTTTAACTTCCTAGAGGCGCTTAGCAAAGCGAGCGCCAATTTTTCCAGGTGAGGATACCTAGTTTTGGCCTCGCCTAGAGTCCTGCTAACATAATAGATAGGAAATTGTGTACCTTCATCTTCCTGGACCAAGACTCCACTTACCGTTTTCTCGAATACCGTTAAGTACAGGTACAACTATTCGTCTGCCTTCGGAATATGAAGCAAAGGCGGGCTCGAAAGGTACCGCTTGAGTTCTTTGGTTTTTTAGCACTCCGGGGTTCATGAGAAGTTATTTTTCTTCTTCTTCAATAACGAGAAGAACCGATGGCTCTTGTTAGAGGACCTTGAATTGAATCAACCCAAGGCGACTATGCGCCCGGTTAACCTTTGAAAGGCCTTGACATTGTCCACCACGGTACCGTACTCTATGGACTTGATCTTATCAAGATTGATCTCGATTCCCCGGTTGGACAGTATGAATCCGAGGAATTTCCTAGACCCGACTCTGAATGCGCATTTTTCCAGGTTTAGCTTCATATTGTACTTTTTCAATATGTTGAAGGTTTCCTGCAAATTTTTCAAATGGTCCTCAAGTCGTAGGGACTTAACTAACATATCGTTAACGTAAACCACCATTGATTTTCCTTTTTTCTCTTCGAACATCTGATGTACTAGGCGTTGGTAAGTGGCACCAGCATTTTTTAGTCCAAACGGCATTACATAGCAGTAGGTGTTGTATTTAGTGATGAAGGATGTTTTTTCCAGGTCGCCTGGGTCTATCCAAATTTGGTTGTACCCGGAATAGGCATCGAGAAAGCTGAGGATCTTGTGGCCGGCCATCGCATCGATCGCAATCGATGTTGCACAAAGGAAAAGAGTCCTTGGGGCATGCATTGCTCAAGTCTTTGTAGTCTACACACATTCTTAATTTATTCCCCTTTTTAGGGACTACTACTACATTTGCTAACTAATCCGGTATTTAACTTCCCGAATGGATCCTATTTTAAGGATCTTAGTTACCTGGTCTTTGATGAATGCATGCTTGACTTTGGACTAAGGCCTCATTTTCTGTTTGACCGGATGGAACTTTGGATCCAGGCTGAGCTTGTGAGTAGTTATTTTTGGCGGGATCCCTGTCATGTCAAGGTGGAACCAAGCGAAATAATCTATATTAGCGATAAGGAATTCAATGAGTTTTTTTCCTGAGCTCAAGACTTAACCCCGTGCCCAGGTATGCCTTACGATCGGGTAGGTACTCGACCAATATGACTTGCTCCATTTCCTCGATCGTTGATTTGGTGGCATCGGAATCGTCATGGGCTACGAAAGACCTAGGAACTCCGTAGTCGTCATCCTTACCCGTCCCTTGCTTTTCCGGCTCGGTCGGTGCCAGCATCGGTGATTGCTATTTGGTTTCTTCCTTGGTGATGGAACTCGAGTTCTTTGATGTCGAGAGTGTGGATATCGGGACCACCTCATCGACCGTGAACATCTCCTTTACGGACGGTTGTTCTCCATAAATTATTTTAGTCCCTCTTGGTGTTGGGAATTATAACACCTGGTGTACTATCGAGGGCACTGCCCTCGTGTTGTGAATCCGTGGCCTCCCGAACAGAGCATTGTATCTCATATGTCCTTCGATCACGTAGAACTTTGTTTCTTGAATGGTTCCGGTGGTGTTCACTGGTAGGGTTATCTCCCCTTTAGTGGTCTCACATGCCATCTTGAATCCGTTTAGAAATCGGACTGCAGGCACAATTTAGTCTTATCGACCCAGCTAGACCCTCGATCTGATGATATTGGTCGAGCTACCTGGAGCAATTAACACACGCTTAACTGAAGATTTATTTTTACAAATATTACCAGTGCAACATTATGTGGTTGCATGATCCCTTCAACGTCCTCTCCATTGAAAGATACGGTTCCTTCTCGCACGTAATCCCGAGTCCATTTTTCCCTTGTGATGGACACTTTGGTACGCTTTAACATTGCCCCCTGTGGGACGTCGACCCCACCGATGATCATGTTGATGACGTGCTGAGGTTCCTCCAGCTCGATCTCTTTATTGGAGTCCCTATTCCAAAAATGATTTTTGGCTCGATCGCTCGGGAACTCTCGGAGGTGTCCGTTGTTGAATAACCGGGCTACTTCATCTCTTTGATGTCGGAAATCTTAAGTTCTGTGGCTGTGAGTGCCATGATACTTACACATTAGGTTTGGGTCCTTCTGAGCAGGGTCGATTTTAAAGGTCGAGGCCACTTGGTGTCTTTGATGCGTCCGATGGCCGATACGATGGCCGCAACATCAAGGTTAAAGTTAAACTCCAATAACCTTGGCGCTTCCTTTAGCCCAATGGGTCTGTCATAACCGTTTTTGCTAATGAGTCCCCGGTTATTATGACTTCGGTCGCTTCTTCTTTCACATCTCACAGGGTTTCGTCCAGATCCATTACCCCTTCGACCTCCATTGTATGGTTGATACCAATCTCTATTCGATCTCGGTTCACGATCAATGCCTCTTTTGGATCTGTCACTAGCTCTAACGGGATAAACAGACCCGGAAGGGGCCCCGAGTTGATCATCTTCAACCCTGATTTTTGATAGGTACCGGTTATGGACGTCGGCCCAAGTTACCGCTGGGTATTCTACCAGATTTTGCTTCAACTGTTGTGAAACCAACGAGCTTCGAGCATTGAGTCCTTGGGTGAAGGCCTGAACGGCCCAATCCTCTGCGACTGGAGGCATATCCATCTGTTCCATTTGAAACCTCGATACGAACTCCCTAAGCTTCTCGTTATCCCTTTGATTTACCTTGAAAAGGTCCGATATCCTCGTCTCGACCTTGATGGCCCCGATGTGCGCTTTTACAAAAACGTCTCCAAGCGTAGCAAACGAATCAATAGAATTGGGGGGTAAGTTGTGATACCATATTATAGCTCTTTTTGACAAGGTCTCTCCGAACTTTTTCAGCAGGACGGACTCGATCTCATCATCTTCCATGCCGTTCCCCTTGATGGCTCACGTGTAGGAGGTCACATGTTCATTTGGGTCAGTTGTTCCGTTATACTTAGGAATTTAGGACATGGGGAACTTCTTTGGGATCGGCTTTGGAGCTGTGCTTGGAGGAAAGGTTTTTGAACAAACTTCTTGGAATCCAAGCCCTTCAATATCGGTGGTGCTCCTGGGATTTGATCGACCCTGGAGTTGTTGGTTTCCACCTTTTTGTCATTGGCTTCGATTTTCTTTTCTCTCGATTCCACCTGTTTTGTTAGCTCCTCGAGCATCTTTATGATCTCGGGGTTGATCACAGGTTCAGCTTCACTTGGCCTCTCCGTGATTAGTTTATTTCTGCAAGTGTTTTCCTGGGGCAGTTCAGGCTCAACTCTGTTGGGGGCGCGACTTTGGTTTTGCATATTGTCTATCGCTGCTTGTTGAGCCTGTAGCATTTCGAAGATCACCCGCAAGTTGATCCCATCGCCCTTACTGCCATGAGTATCCCTGGCTACCGACCTGACTTCCCCGCGAACGCTGACCTCCGGGTCGGTGGGCAAGTTAGCGTCAATGGCCACGTGGGAGCTGACGTCGATTGGGTATGCGACCGGGGCCCCGTTGGGGTCAATAGGGTGAACTTTGTTGTATTGTTGTTTTCACCGTGGTGACCAATCTCAACATCAACGTTCTGAGGGGCAGACTGGGAGTTCGACATTACTTGAAATTAAAAGTTCAAAGAACAAGTGTAAAATAGAGTGCTTTATGAAAATTTGTATCAAATTGCCACTATTATCTTTAGCTCCACGGTGAGCGCCAAACTGTTTACCCTAAAAAATGGATAACAATTACATTTGTAAGTGGTGTTAAGGACATGTGGATTAACTCAATACAAACGGTAAATATCGCTAGATTAAACAGGTAAAATGTGTAATAAATTATCGAACCACTTTAAGGGCGGGGAACTCTGGACACGACGACAGCCTTAATGAAATATCTGTCCTCTATCCCAGACTTATAATAATGAAGCACTGATCAACAAATGTAAGAGCCTTGAATAACAGAGAAAAATAATAATATATTGCCTTAATGTGCGTGTTACCATCCTGTTAATGAATAATCAGACTCCCCCTTTATATAGTAGGGGAGTTCTACCATAGGTACAAATTCATAAAAGATAAAAATCTTTCCTTTAACTAATCATCGGATTTTCGCCTGTACGTGCCGATATCCGCGCCGAGATATCCGGCAGGTCGCGAATATCACGTCCTTCTGTAATAGTGCTCGGTTGCCCGACAACGTTCTCCGAAGTCTTTTGGGATTTGGACCAATCCCAGATCATGACCCCGATATTCTCGAGGGTGGGCGTCATGCCCCCAGACTCTGGCTCGATGGGACCCTTGCCTCGATTCTAGTTCCTTGTCATCACCGCTCTAGCTCAATTTACCTTATCGGAAATTGGGGCGTCGCATAGGCCCAGTTTCACCTGTATACAAAGTCCTCATGGGAACGATACTTTACTAGTCACTTTATTACTTGACGATCGTGTATACTCACGTGTGCATTTGGCCGTATCAAGTACTCCCTCCGTTACAGTTTATGTGAACTTTTCTGCTTTACGAAAGTCAATTTAACTAATCTATGAAGCAAAATTGAATTAGATAAACTCAATATTTTAAAGTTAAAATTTATTTATTAAAAAGTTAAACGAAAAGTACTATAAATTGCACTTCTTCTCATGTCAACATGATGAAAAAATGTATTTTAAAATATTTGTCATGGTTTACCTAATTTGAATTTCGAAAGCGAAAATTGTCACATAAACTGAAACGGTAGAAGTGGACGTGTCCCAGCCCCAGCTGACGCACCAAAATGGTAATAAGAAGTAAGAACAAAGATTCAAGTAAAATTTTAGCTAGAGAATACATGTACTAAAACAATTAAATCAACACACATAACATAGATGAACTGTAAACACGGTAACTACATTATCTGATAACTTCATATCATACGTCAAGTAATCGATTCATCTTTTGCTTCCTACCTTATTTTGTTTCTTCTCTACTCTTGCTCATGAGGTGGCTAGTAATTAGGTACAATTCATTATTGGAAAATCATGATAATCGCAGCCACTGATATCACGGTTTCACAAACCTTGTTTCCAAACAACAACAAGAGGGGAAACCACTTGGTGTTTCCCGTCAGACCAATTCAACATGCCCACCTCTACCAGCGAGCTTAGAGTTGTCACCGCCAAATTCTCAGCCTTAATACGAACCACATAACTTTGTCTCTGACCCATTTCTCTGAAATCTATTTTGGTTGGTGTTACAGTTACAGTCGCACCTTTAGGATTTGTCACCAATACTGTGTAAGTTGATGGAGCCTCACCAATATGTGTCACAGTCCTTGTCACTTGTACAATTCCCATACCTGCTGCTTCAGTCGAATCAATAACCACTGAGATTGCCGGATAATTAAAATCCCACGGCTTATGGTGCTTCCCCATGCACCTCCATGGTCTCCTAGCAATCTGTTTAATATCCCTACCACTATAATTAGATGCACATAAAAAGTTCAAATAATCATCGACTGTTATGTCATAAACCAATCCAGGATCAACGGCTTTTTCGGGATCCACATGTCCTGCACCCATGTCCAACACCGTTGAAACGTTATAGGATTTTTCATCTAGCAACATCTTGCCTTGTTGATCTTGTGTGTATGCAGTTGTCATGAGAGCTGAGCGAATCATTGCTGGTGACCAGTCCGGATGGGCTCCTTTGAGTAAAGCCGCTAAACCAGACACGTGCGGACAAGACATAGATGTTCCAGATTCAATATTAAACTGAGTGCGTCGCGTGTCAGATGACAGCTCAGTTGGTGCCACACCATCCGGCCAAGCAGCTAAGATATTCACTCCAGGCGCGATGACATCTGGCTTGAGAACGAAAATAGACTCTGCGTTAGGTCCTCTAGAGGAGAAAGATGCAACTACGGGTGCCGGTTTTACCCCAAGTTGAGTTCCGTAGAAAGCCATAGTCGCTGTTGGATTGTTGTTGGAGTTGATGTAATCACGAATGATGTTACCAGCTGACTCGGTAACCCCCAGTCCAGGAATCAAGTGTGCATCTGCAATTAGGCCTTCTCCCATGGGTGCTACATTTGCTACAATGACTCCAGCACCACCGGCTTCATTCACGACCTCTCCTTTTGCTACCCTTGGAGTGCCACCACGATCGCAGACCACAATCTTCCCACGCACACGCTCTTTATCTAGTGAATCGGGCATGCATGTTGCTGCAGAGAAGCTACTAGAATGCCTAGCACCATTTCTTATACCAACTGAAACATTCCCACCATATACTAACGGCAACTGTTTGTCAGGCAAAGGATCACCACTATACAATGACGCGCCAGTGATTCTCTTGCCATTTCCAAGGACAAGATCAGCAGGGAACTTTCTATCAATAGTACTAGCACCCACGGTTGTAATCCATGGAGCTACATTCGTCACCGTCATTTGCCTTGGACCTTCGTTACCTGCTGAAGCGGAGACAAGAATACCTTTCTCCATTGCTCCGAAAGATCCGATCGCTATGGGATCAAGATTGTAAGGAACAGCACCACCACCGATAGATATTGAAATAACGTTGACGCCATCATCCACAGCTTTATCAAATGCTGCTAAGATGTCGGAATCCATGCAACCCCTTTTCCAGCAAACCTTGTACGCTGCAATTCGAGCCTTGGGTGCTATACCGACAGCAACTCCTTTAGCGAATCCCAGCAAAGAAGCATCCTCAACGGCTCTGCCAGCTGCAGTGGAGGCCGTGTGTGTTCCATGACCGTCGCTGTCTCTAGCGGACTTTATGTCAGTAGAGGAATTCATAATCTTCCCAATTCTCGCCTCATAGCCTGCTGTAAAGTATCGAGCTCCAATAATCTTTTTATTGCAATTGGCTTTTGTAAAATCTTGCCCTTGTGTACACTCCCCTTTCCAAAATGATGGAATTGGTCCCATGCCTTTGTCATGAAAACTTAGTCGTTCTGGCCATATACCGGTATCAAGTACACCGATAACAACGTTAGAACCCGAGTCAGACTCGGATACAAGATTAGCTGGAGCAGAAGCTGATGAATCCAACCCCAGAAAGTGAGGTGAGCGAGTGGTATGAAGTTGGCGAAGTCGGTCGGGTAAAACTGAGAGAACCCCTCGGCGACTTGCCAGTTCTTGGGCCTCTTTTTCAGTGAGTCTTGCCGAGAAGCCATGGAAAACAGTTTTGTACACATGAAGGAACTCCAGATCAGTGGTTTCTACTTGGATGCTGTTGGATTTTGCAGAGTTAAGAGGATTCGAACTTAGGCTTCTAAGGGTGGAACCATACCAGTGCTCAACATCAGAAAAAGCAGATGGTTTCATGTCATTTTGAACTCTAATAATGTAGGATTGCTTGTTTCCAGAGATTATATTAGCATCAATGAGTGTTAAGAAGAGAGAACAAGTGAGAAAGAGAGCAGCTTGAAGAGAGTGGCATCGACCCATTTAGGAATGAGGAGTAAAGAAAAGAGGTGACAGTATGTATACATGGGTACGTATATATCCCTATACTTATAGAAGAGTTCGGAGAAAAAGAGAAGAGTTGGAAATTGATATTGAAACGCCTAATGCCTGCGAGCTTAGCATGACGAAAGAGAAGGCGAAAAGCATGATCTTTTGTGGTAACCAAAAGTTCGCTTAACATGCTTTCTTGCCACCGAAGTGGACCATCTTTATAAATTTGGCTCGTCTCTTTCCTTTTTTTTCTTTAGGGGATCACTACTCTATATTTTACGTACTAAACATGTTTTTTCTTCAACTCTTTCTGTCTTGTTGCTACCTATTTTTCTTTTGCTCATTAAAGGTGCAGAAACTGGTAAAATGATACTCCTACATCTACGCGTGTACTCTCCAAACGGTGGAAGATGTTCTACCACCGACTGCCAATCGATGCTAGGAATGTTAACCCAAAAAATAATTTTTGTAATAAAAACAATAATAAATATTTTGGGTTTCTAACAATTAACTTTATTCACTTTTTCAAACATAAACGATACGAAAAAGAAACAACTAATAAATTAAAAAAATAAAGAAAAGAGAAATCTTATTGATGATTGTAGTCTTTCTTTCGTACGAAAGCAATAATTTTTCAATAATAGAGAACTGTAATACAACACTTTAGTTGAGAGTATGACTCACTAATTTTTCGGCGGGAATACAAGATATGGAAGGGGTGGAGTTTTAAATAATACATTCATTCGTAACTGTTTGTCTTGTTTAGTTCCTGCTCGTTACTATCATTTATTGCATTAAATATCCATTGATTTATAACGCTTGAGAAAATGATGGAAAATCACATGCAATCAGGGATTGACTTGATTCTTTTCATATTTGTAGCTATTAATGACCCTTATTTATCAGTCCCGTCGATATGCTCTTGTGTTTGACCCAGAAGCTAATAGGCACGGTAGTTTTGTGTGTGACCTCGAGAGTGTTGCACTTGTCTTCCGTACACGTCATTCTTCTTTGTCGTATTAATTCCAACAACATCTGTCATCATAAAATAGGTCCACGTGACTCCACTAATACGGATAGTCCCCCCACTTTTTTGATATTCTTAACTTAATATTAGGGAATATTTTGTCACCTCTTCCCGAGATTATTATGACGTGCTGCTGAAGTGAAGAGACATGCGCTACTTCAATTTAATGCTCGAGACACGCGTCTTTTTGTGATTGGTTCTGATTTTTTGTAATGGTTTTCCATGCACAGACACCTTTGTCAACTTGATATGACGGTTCCATGATGATGGTTTATGAAGACGTACCTTTTCTTTATAAATGCGGAACCACAAACCCTCAACCTTCCTTCTACTTTCTTTCGTCTTTGTTGTCTTCTTAGAATCCCTTCTTTATTCTTCATTCTTACCTTCAACTTCATTTCTTCATGTTCTAAACGACATACAAATCATCTGTTTCTACTACTTCTGATGTTTCCCCTCATCATACTATTATACTCGATGATCTTTCCTCTACAGTAACTCCTGTTAGGAATAAAAGAAGGGGAGAAAGTGTTCGAGCCTTAGTTCTATGGTAAACATAAATCACTCCTCTTTTGTCAAAGGAATTTCTTCAAAATCTGCTTCTTCTTCTTGGACTAGGACATCTGCTACTCCTAAATCCTCTTCTAAGGGTAAAGCAAAGGATACCAATGAACCCTTGGTTGAACCCTTAGTTTCGGAGATTGTTCCCCAAAAATTCACTTTTATTGCCGACTGTGCCGAACGGAACAGTGATATAAATAAGAAAGTAGGTCGTAATGAGTATGTTGACCTTTATCAATATCTTTTCAAGCATGGCCATCTTCCACTCGTTCGTAGAAAGTGCCGATGAAAATCTAATTTTCCAATTGAAGCTCCTGGTGAAAACAATCAAATAACCACCCATCGTGAAGGTTCTTCATTCATCTATACTTACTCTTTTACCCTCGGGTGCGATCCTGCAATAGACCTAGTGATCATCGAATACTGTCAACATTTCAACGTGTGCCTTGGCCAAATACATCTGATAATTTTGAGGTTAGTAGCGTGTACACGCTACTTGTTGAATTTGGTTTAGGAAACTTTTACTTTTTGTTGCCATCTTTACTTGTACCCCCAAGCTTTTATCGTGCTAGTGTTTTTACACATACAGCAAGGAGCAAGCAAGTCGTTGTTGGCCCCGAGGATGATCAAGATATAGGGTGGTACAGTAGATATGTGGCTATTCCAACTCGTGAGTTGGTGGGAGATGAGAACATGCATTTTCCTGAAAAGTTGAACTTCAAACATAAGTTTCTGTCACTATCTTTAAATTTCTTTCCTTTTAATTGAAACTCTAATTCTTCCATATACTCGTTTTGCAGCAACCATAGAAGTTGTTGGTGAAATACAAGACATCTACGAGTGGGTGGCACTGAAGCTACCTTCTGCTCTTATGGATTAGAGGACATGAAAGTTTCTTTCCTGGAATTTTTTATGGAAAGTAAAAACTCATGGTGAATAATTTTTTGCGCCGTGATTATTTTCGCGTTCACTTACTTTTCTTTTTTATGCTTCATTTTCATGTGCAGGATTTGGAATCCCCGGTGTCCCCCTTCTTCCACTCCTACTACTAGACTTGATATCAATACAACAAAGAAGTGTATCTTATATTTATTCTCTTCAAAGAGGAAAGATAGAGAAACTCTTGCCTTTGAAGGAGAAGAGGAAGATCCTCCTATCATGAAGAAACCTCGTTCCAGAAAGCAGATTGTGTTGGAAAGACGATAAGAATAATCCCCAAGCCAAACCTTCCGAAATAGCTCTAGTTTGTTTGGTTGATGAACTAGAAGATACTCTGATGGTGATTTTGGAGGGAGAAACCGCTGAACCAACTTCTATACCGATCGAAGTATTGTTTGATCATGAATTCTGGGATAATGATGGTGGAGACCCATCATAGTGATTTTGTCAATGATGACCTTGGAAGCGACCATCATACAGATTTTGTCAATGATGGCCAACCTCCCTCAGCTCCAGCTTTTGGGGTTCAATGAAGGCTACTATTGAGGTTTTTATTCCAACAAGCGATGAGATCAAATCATATGGACTCGTTAAGAATGATTTTTATCTAGGTTATGGCCTATTAGAAGTAGAAGGCGCTCTAGTGGGTTCTTCCCGCATAGTAAAAGATTGCAGCCAATTTGATAATGATCGAGTTTGAAGAAGGTAGGGAGAAATAGCTCCTTCTATCGCTATTCAAAATGAAGTCGGTCCTTCCAATAAAGGAAATATGGAGCAAATGATAGTATAAGTCCCCAAAAGTATCAACCTTCTGAAAAAACTAGACCGAATTATCGTCTGGTTAAAGCCTTTGATTGGCCCCACCAAGAGGGAACAATTTGAGTCACACTCTTCAATCACTCTCGCGAGTGATGTGATTCATTTAGCTCTTAAGGTATAATTTCTTCTTTTTTGTTCCTTTTTTTTCTTTTTCTTCATACTTATCTAAATTCTTTTTTAACCTCCTTTAACGCTGATCAACTTGACGGGTATGGAATTGATGAGGAGGGTGGCTTGGATTGAGAAACAAGTTGAGGAATTAGACACGGAGGCTGATAGCTGGAAGATTCAATTTGAGAGCCATATGTTAGAATGTCTCCTCACCATCTGTGAGAGAATAGAAGAGCAAAAATTCAAGTTGGATAAACAAAACCTACATGAGAGAGAATGAAAGAAAAAGAAGTTTTCCTAATAGTCTCGTAGCCTCTCGAAGATAAGTATAGACGTCTTCGTACAGATTTGCAAGACTTCACTAAACTTGCTCGTGACTCACAGAACTATTGAGATGGTGTTTATGATTTCTTTGTTCTTGTATGATAGCTCTTTCTAATGAAATGGTGTTTAGTTATACATGCTAGTACTATTCCATGGTACTAACGTCCCTTTTGCTGGGGGCGCTACATCTTTAAATGGATGTAGGTGGTTCCATAGCAGTCAGTGTTGGTTGCAGCTAGTGGCGCATCCTCTTTTCAGCCGACTTGGTGAGCCCCACTTTATTTCGTGGTCCTGTATCATTCATTCATCATGTACTTGTATTTTGAGGTATAGCTGGAGCCTTGTTGCCGGCATTTCCATATTTCTCTTCAGTTGTATTTAGAGGCTCCGTAGACAGGTTGTGTGTGGTGTCGGGTATTGGAATCAAAATAGAAATATTGAAATTTGGCAAAGATGTATAAAACTTGTAATATCTTGAAACTTATGAACGAGATTGCTAATGAAATGATATGGAAGTCATTCATGATATATTCATAGAATTTGATTAATGGTGTACATTTCCTCTTTATTCAAAGATGAATTTGGGGTAGTATGAAACCTAACAGGCTTGCTCAGTCGGGTTTACTCGGTTGAGCATCGGTCGCGCTCCTCGGTTTTTGGAGCGTGACAAACTTGGTATCAGAGCCTAAGGTTTTAAAGTGTCCTAGGATGTCTCGGAGTCGTGTCTAGTAGAGTCTTTCTTATCGGTGTGTTGTCGACCATGTCTATAAGTTGGAGGCTATTCGGACATTTAGGAATTTCACCCTTCTTTGATACCCCAGATCGTGTAATAGAGCTCAATATAGGGAGCTAATCTCCTCGCTATGTCTTATTCCCAAGATGAGTAATCTCGATACCATAATCCACGAGTTTGAAGCAGTAAGGAGGGAATGACCCCACCATTGAATCTGAGGGAGATTGCCCAAGAGTTTGTTAGAAGAATGTATCGAGCCATGGAGGGATTGGTAGAACTTGTTGCTAAGGGGAGTACCTTTATTCCTATTAATGTCTCTGCACCACCAGATCATGTAGTATATCAGTATGTTACCTACGTACGTTACGGATGTGGAGTCGAGGGGTATCGATTAAGCTATTGCCCTATCAACCTAAAGTCACCAGGTAAGTCACTCCTTAGTACATCAATATGAACAACACAAAATTTCTACTTGTTGTATATGTACATCCATAGTGAAGAGTTCTCATAAACATGGTCTTAACAAGATGTTGAATCACAAAACATTGCATGCACCTACTCTTTGAACGAGACGTATTATTCATGAAACCTCCTGATCACAGTTCTCTTACTTACAGCCTCATATGGAATTGAGCTCTATAATTATGTTCTTGAATTGAGTTATAACACTATTAATACTTCCCACTTGCTTTCCTAAATTCTAAACAAGGGACTATATCCGATGAATTTCTTACAAAACCTTTTTATTTAAATGGACAAATCTGCTCATTTGTGCCTATGCATGCACTGTCGTAAAGTTTACCTATGTGGTGTCAAGTTCCATGTAAAGCATCCCAGTGTTGCGATCCCTCTCGAGTCACTCTTTTTCTCACTGGTGTATATGGCTTCTATGGTTTGAATAGTCACTCTACTCTCTTTCGAGTATCATCACGAAACCTTCTCACTATCTAGTAACATAAGAGCATACATCAACACCTATCATATGAGTGCATGTCAATCGAAATGGTCACCGTGTGCATAAAGTCTCTCTGAAAATTGAGTTCCTCACAACTCCGTCATGGAAAGATCTTGTGTCGTCATCTTAGTATAACTTTCATGTCCACATGGGACATCCCGCAGTAAGTAGGTCACTTTGTTCCTAGTATTGTGGTCGCCCATGGCGTGGTCTTGTATTGCAGCTTGGGAGTTAGTATAGTAGAAGCATGTCCATCTCATAACAAATGTTTATTTTCCCTTTATACCTCCACAATATGTGTTAATTGTGTTCCTTAGTTAGTGAATTCATTGTGCTAGTTTCCAAACACTTGTTCCATAACTATGAGAGAACATATCCTTCTAGGTGACATTGTAACACTTCCTTTCTCATAAGGACCCTTACTAGGCTCTCCGCCAAGACCAAGCGCACCTTTGGGGTTTCATAGCACAATGCCTGTTTCTCATGTTTTTCTGTCTTTCATTAACATCTGGGTATTTCTCAAGTCAAAATCCATGGAGAACTCATTATGGACATCTGCAAACCTTCCATGATTATTTTATACTATCTCATTGGGTTCCGTTGTCCTTACACACTCGACTTCTAGAATCATTGACTATGTCATTGTCATGTGCGGGGAGTTTTGCTACCCTTCGTATTCCACCTCCCTGGGTGGATAGGAGTGTTATTTGTCATTCTCCCCGGAGCATCATGTTAACCATTAGAATCCCTCTAACCAATGCATGATTTCGTCCCAATATTCAGATGTCCTAGCTATGTGGTTTCACTCGTGAAAGGTTGAGATTAGATGCCTTCAGATTTTTTCGCATATCATGAACAGATTGATTTGGGAGACAAGTTTTTGTATCTTTAGTTCTCTCATATATGATCAATTATCAGGAAGGGTTAAGCTGTTTGAAATATGATAATTCTCATAAGTGTTCAACTTTTTTTCATCCTCATGGGCTTGTGGCATAGATTCTTGTGTCAGTTAACGATAGGAGTGTAATTCAACTTCATGTGTTTTGGAAACCCATATCGTATTCAGGGTACCTGAGTATTTTCATTCTTGATAAACGAATTTTTCCTACACTCTAGGAGCCGACTGGGTCACGTGCTTGAATATTCCTCCTTAATGATTCCTATTGCCAATGTACTAGTTACCCATACGCCTCATTTGTCTAATAATTGATGTCATCACAATGATTAACCATGTCAGTATTGTTAGTAGTAATCTTCGTGTCTATTAGCATATAACCTCATGAAATACTCTGCTTAGCACATTAATGGATTCCAAAATAATTCCATCCTGATCTTGAATTCTGTTACTCCTCATTGTATTAAATCTATTGGGTATTGGAGGTTCAAACATGTCAAAGAGGAAGCATCCCCGTGTGATCACATATATTCGATAGGTAATTTTATGGTTAGTTATGATAGAGCATCTTGGAGTAATTGTTGAAGGTCATCAAAGGTTTAGCGTGGGTGTTCGTATAGAGATTTAGAATTTAGGAGGGTGAACAGGTTATTCTCAATATTTTCCCCTGAAGATGTTATGTGAGTTGATAATGAAGGTTGCATAAGTGTATTTCACATTAGGCTGCACTAGGAGTATGAAGTTTCCCCATAGTTGTTCCCCATATATTTTGTGTTTTCACATGTCTATGTCTAAGAAGGTAGTTGGAGATCCTTTGTGTATCATTCCGGTGGAAATTATTGAAGGTGAAGTTAATGGATAGTTAGCTTATGCGAGGTATCTAGTTGTCATCCTTGTTAGATAAGTTTGGAGGTTGGGGTTGTTTCCGTGAATGTGTTATGGCAAAACCTGTAAGTCGAGGAGGCCACCTTGATGGCCGAAAGTGTCGTGGAAAGAAAATATTTTCGCTTGATCGTATAACAATTGATTTTGATTTGAAAGGTACCTTATAGGTGTTATGATTTAAAAATGTGAAGTCCATGTTTAGGTATCATTATGATAATGTAGCGCTTGTAATGAAGAAATTAGTGTTATGGATATACCTAGTGGTGCTTTGTCGAGTTGTAGATGAGTTGTTACGATGGTTTTGATGGTTCTCTGGCAGGTGGATAGGCCTAGTTACAAATGAGACTCTGCCGAAATTTCGGAAACATTTGGGAGTTAGTAAAAATTTAGCGACTTGAGGTAGGTGAAAAAAGGAATATATTGTGTTAAGTGCTTGGGGCGGACTCTACTCCTCATTCGAGGACGAATGATCCTAAGCGGGGGAGAATGTAAGGCCCCGGAAAATTTCACTAAGTAATTTAGGACTTCGTGGTTCCAGGTAGACTAATTATAATATTTTATGTGATATTAACATGATGGGCATCAGTTGGATTTGGTAAATAAGTGTATAAGTCTTATAATTTGTAATGTGGGGTCTAATGGGAGGCCTAAGTCTAAGTCAAATCGGAAAATTTCATAATAGGCTAAAATTCCAAATGAGTTTGCACAAGTCCACACTTTGAACGAGCATATATATATATATATATATATATATATATATATATATATATATATAAGGTTTTATGTGATGAACAACCTATCAAATGAAAGGTCTTCGAGTCTAGTTTCCAACACTTCAAACCGTTCGTCATTTGGACATTCCTACACAAAGTTATGACCAAATTACCAAAAGGTGGCAAAATCCCATTCTGCGGCATATTCTGCGATCGCAGAAGTGGTTATGCGACCGCAAAATGGTCGCAGACCTATCCAGTATAGCCCAGTTCTNTCTAGAGAGAGGTGAGAGCATTTTAGAGATAGAAAGAGGGAACCTAGCCTCCTAATCATCAATCTTGCACAAACCCTCAAGAATCAAGCATGCTAATCTCTAGCTCACTGTTTTCCGGGTAAGTCCTACTTCTAATATTTCATATATGAGATTATTAGTTCAAAAATATATTGTGGGGTTAGAAATATGCCACGCATCTGACTCTAAGCTACAGTATGTGGGACTAATGAACTATTTTGGGTAGTTCTTGATGAAATTGGATGAGGGAAGAAGGAATTTCCATTGTAGAACCTTGTAGTCTATTTCACATGATAAGGTGTTTGATGAAATTCCTACGAGAGTTACACCATGGGAAATCTTTCTAAATTATTAATTGATTTTCGCTTTCTCCTTATAGATTATTACCGCTAGAGATGTTGGTGCGTAACTTAAGGAAAGCTTAAACAAGGTATGTATGGCTAAAAACCCCTCTTCTTAGAAATTGAGCTCCCATGGTGTCCATGCAAATATTGTAAGTCCGAAATTTGATTGATGTATTACTTGTTATTTCAAAGGGATTGGTGTTGCAGGATATATGTGGAAGGTGTATCTCAATGTGTTCAATATGCTATTCTTGGTAAATTGAGGATATGTGAAGAATGTGAATTATGTGCTAAAAGGCCTAGATTTTAAGTCAAGTTTAAATTGAGATTGTTATGCCAAACTATGTGAAATCCTCTATGTATAAAGATGTTTGAAATAAATCAAATGAATTTGAGAAATAGAGTGTGGCCAACATGCTGAGAACTTGAATTATAATTGTGACCGGTGATGCCTATGACATGAGAAAATATGAAACAGATTATGAAATGAGCCTTGACTCTGCTTTTCATAAATGACTTCAATAATAAAGTGCCCCAAAGGCTTTGTACACAATTTATGCCCATAAGTGGCGGTTCGAGATAATGTTTTGCCTTATAAGTACATCCAATGTGATCCGAGTTGTTACATACTTCGATGTTGAAATTGTATATTGTTGTGATTGGAAAAGAGTAATTCAAGAATAATTGGTGTAATTGCTTGTTTATTCCTTTGATGTGTGTTTCTATTGTGGTTTGGTGTGTCCCCTCTTTTTGGAAGAATCCTTTGTGTTTAAAGTTCCGCTGCTAATGAACTTGAGGTGTATGATTTCTAAAATACTGTATATGCCCATGATTCATGATTCCTCTCGTGTGTACTTGAAGTCTTAGATTCAATGGCTTGTTGTTGAAATTGATATTGATGTGAAATGTGGGGGAAAAGAGCTCGAATTATGAAATGTGGCCTAATGCCAAGTATGATGTAATAATTGTGGCCCCAAGTGCTGATGAACTAATATATGTGAAACAAAAATTGAGGTGAGATAATTTATGGGAAAGGGTAACATATTCGTAAGACGGCTTAGCCGATCGGGCCGTGATCGGACGCCATGCTACACACATGGTGGTATTGTGCTGATATTGAAATCGGAAAGTGATAATGAAATTTTGATTGAGGTAACGTTTTGGTAAGACGGATTAGCTGATCGGGCCGTGATCGGACGCCATGCTACACACATGGTGGTAATGTGGTGATATTGAACCCGGAAAGTGACAATGAAATAGTGATTGAGGTATATGTCTCAAATGAGGCAGCTTAGCCGATCGAGCCGTGATCGGACTCCGCGCAATAAAGCGGTGGTATTGTGAATGATGATGAAAAGTTTTGAAATGTCCCAACCTAGAGGTATGGAAATTATGTGAAAGCTATGTGATTCCTTTTATTTGATGATGTGGTGATTATTTAAAGCTTTTGTTGAATCCTTATGATTTCTTTGTTCTTGTATGATAGTTCTTTCTATTGAGATGGTGTTTATGATTTCTTTGTTCCTTTATGATAGTTCTTTCTATTGAGATGGTGTTTATGATTTCTTTGTTCTTGTATGATAGTTCTTTCTAATGAGATGGTGTTTAGTTATACATACTAGTACTATTCCATGGTACTAACGTCCATTTTGCCGGGGGCACTACATCTTTAAATGGATATAGGTGGTTCCATAGCAAACAGTGTTGGTCGTAGCTAGTGGCGCATCCTCTTTTCAGCCAACTTGGTGATCCCCACTTCATTTCGGGGTCGTGTATCATTTGTTCATCATGTACTTGTATTTTGAGGTATACCCGAAGCCTTGTTGCCGGCATTTCCATATCTCTCTTCAGTTGTATTTAGAGGCTCCGTAGACGGGTTGTGGGTGGTGTCGCGTATTGGAATCAAAATAGAAATATTAAAATTTAGCAAAGATGTATAAAACTTGTAATAGCTTGAAACTTATGAACGAGGTTGCTAATGGAAATGATATGGAAGTCGTTAATGATATATTCATAGAATTTGATTAATGGTGTCCATTTCCTTTTTATTCAAAGACGAATTTTGGGTAGTATGAAATCTTACAGGCTTTCTCAGTCGGGTTTACTCGGTTGAGCAACGGTCGTGCTCCTCAATTTTTGGGGCGTGACACGCACATTGAGTTTTCTTTCACAGTTTGGCATAATAACTTGCAATTGAAACATGATTGAAATCATAATATTTTGACACATTGGTCACATTTGAATTCATTCTTGAACGAGAATATAATATGATAGGAGTATTTGGCACACATTTTTAATATATGTCTTTCAACACAAGCTTATTCGGAATAGTAAAAAATATAAGGAATAACTTGGAACATGAGAAATAATAGCTTTGCCCTTCATACTTGAAACTTGCGAGAACACCGAAGCATTCGATTCTAGGAGAGAAGTTTAGCCAACATACCTCGCTTTGAGATTTCCTTAAATTACTACAATGTTCCAAAAATTCTAGCAACTTCAATCTATTTAGATACATAACAAAATTGAACCATAATTAGGAAGATATTCGTGGGTTCAGCTCATTTAAGCATTTCATCAAACACTAGGTGGGAATATTCGGCTATAGGGTCCTATGGTGATGTTCCTTCACCCCCATAAGCCATCCCCACTTCAATAGGTCACCTATATATACTCCACAACATCCCTACCACCTTCATTGGCACATGCATGCATCATTAACCAACTCTTATTCTAAAAATTATTTTCCCCATTACGTATTCCCAACCCAAATTTCGAAATTGAAGGCTAGGACTAGAACCTTACCTCTTTAGTAGATAATTTTGCAAGGTTTCTTACTAAATTCTCCAAGGCTTGCGCAAGGAATTGAAGTGGGAGGTCTTGGAGCTCCTCCTTATCTCTCTAGTTTCTCCCCTCTATCTTAAAATATCAGAATTTCGCTTCAAAATGGCCCCTTAAGTCTATTTATCGAAATAGGGTCGGGTTATAAAAATACAAAACGGGCCCTCCGAACTAAACTTTGCGATCGTAGAGTGGACCGCAAAATAGGTATGCATTCCACACAATGGACCACGAAATCGACCTCTAAAAATTGGGCTGCCTGAACAAGTCTGCGGCCAGGTTTGCGGTTCGCAGACCAGTTATGCGATTGCAAAATGTACCGCAGAATCACCCAATGAAACTCTTCGTGGTAACTTTGCGATGGAAATTCAGCCCCCAAACAATTATGCAGTCGCATAATGGACAATATAATGATCTTCAACATTAGCTTAGACCCTGTTGCATTCTGTGGCCGATCTGCGGTCCGCGAAGGGGTTCTGCGGTCACATAGTTGACCGCAGAAATGCTATTTTCTGCAAAAAATTACTTTCAACTCTCCAAATGCAGCAGCATAACGACTACACAACGATGAATCACAACATGAAAACAACATCGACCATGGCATCATAAATCTTATATTACCAAAAGGAACATCCTTAACGTAAACTGTACAAGGGAAACATTATGCATATAAAGTAATTTCATAGAAAAAAATTCATAGCTATTCAAAAAAAATAAGGGTACTTATTCTTCATCTCTTCCTCGGCCTCTCAGGTGGCCTCTTCAACCTGTTAGTTTCGCCATAGCACTTTCATGAGGACAATTTCTTTATTTCTCAGCATTCAGACTTGCCTATCAAGAATGGCAACTGGAATCTCTTCATAAGTCAATTCTTCACTAACCTCAATAGTCTCAACCGGACAATGAGTGTCGGGTCTCCAACTACCTTCTTCAACATAGATACAGAAACACTGGGTTCACCAACGACATCTATGGCGGTAGCTCAAGTCTATAAGCCACCCGACCAATTATGTGAATGATTCTATACGGTCCGACATACCTCAGACTCAATTTTCCTTTCTTCTCAAACTGCATTATACCCATCATGGGGGAAACCTTCAAGAATACTCAATTATCCTCTTTGAACCAAATCCCTGCGACGCATATCCGAGTAAGACTTTTGACGACTCCGAGCAGTTCTCAATCATTCCTTAATGACCTTAACCTTCTCCATAGCTTGATGCACGAGGTCTGGTCCTATCAACTCTGCTTCCCCAATCTCGAACCACCCAATGGGAGATCTGCATCTCTTACCATATAGAGCCTTGAACGGTTCCATCTGAATGCTAGCATGGTAACTGTTGTGGTAGGAAAATTCTATGATTGGAAAATGATCATCCCAGCTACCCTTGAAGTCAAGAACACAAGCACACAACATATCCTGAAGTTTCTGAATAGTCCGCTCTGTTTGCCTGTCGGTCTGTGGATGAAAGGTTGTACTAAGATTCACCTGAGTACCCAAACCTTGCTAAAATTTCTTCCAAATATTAGCTGTGAACTGTCCCCCCTCCCCCCCTCCCCCCGATCAAAGATGATAGAAACTGGAGTGTCATGCAACCTGACTATTTTCCTGATATTGTCACGCCCCAACCTCGGGGAGCGTGACTGGCGCTCAACCGAGATACCTCGATCGAGCAAGCCTGCACAATGCCGTCTATCTAATTCACCCATAAATAAAGAGAAGATACATTCATTAACTAGACAGTAGGAGGTCATGTGAGTAACACCAGTTCATTTCCTTTAGTTACATTATTAACATGTCTCCAAAATATTACACTATACAATCGTAGTTTGAAGTGGAACATGTGATACAATTACAACATTTTTAGTTTAACTATCCCAGAACAAGATACAACCCACACTATGCCTATGAGCCTCTAACAGAAATAAAAGAGTGCTACGACAGTGCCGGCAGCAAGGCCCCGGCTATACCTCAAAATACTATGCACAAAGGACAAGAGATACAGGACCCCAAAATGAAGTTGGGCCTACCAAGTTAGCTAAGGAAAGGGTGTACTGCTATCACTGCTCAATGGCGCCCGCGGTGGAACCACCTGCATCTATTAAAGATGCAGTGCCCCCAACAAAAGGGACGTTAGTACATATGGAATAGTACTAATATGAATAACTAAACACTCCCTCAATAGAACGAGTAACAGTACAATGAGATAGAGACATGGAATCAATGAGGGCCTCAAACAACATTTAAGTATCTAGTTAGCAGAAAGAATAAATTTCAAGCAAGTTTTAATACTTTTAAGTTGGAAGATCTTTAGTACCGATACATCACCGTGCGTTTAGCACGAAGTCCGATCTCTGCCCGATCGGCTAAGCTGTCTCACCCCGAGACTGTCCACTTACGAGACCACCATGTGCGCGGCATGGCGTCTGATCTCAGCCCATCAGCTAAGCTGTCTCACCACAATGCCGTGTAGGCCAACGTCACCTCACATTTTGCTAGCAATCAGCTCATCCCATTTAAGGGGAATCTCAACACATCAATCTCATCCCCTATTCGGGTAAACTCTCACCACCTCACACGGGGATTTTACCCCTCACTCGTACACCGACATATGTAGTTTCTGGGTTAGGTTATTTCAACCTACCCTTCCTCGGTGACTAACGATACTCCCAAAGCATTTATTATTTAAAGGATTTATAGCTTATTTCAATGTCTTTTACACTTCTCTTCATTTCATTGGCACTAGTGGCCCCAAATGTAATATCATTCTTGGCACGTTGGCCGTATTTCATATCTCATGCTCACTTCTTTCACTTTCAAACATCATCATGGATTATCAACAACAAGGCATTTCTATTCAAGACTTTAAATACATATGTGAGCAAATAAAGTCTTAGGCACATTGAGATTTCTTACACAATTTGACATAATAGCTTTCATTTGAAACACGATTTGAAGTCATATTAATGCACATCACATTCCCGAAGGATAATACAATAAGATAAGAGCATTTTGAACATGTTTTAAACATATAACTTTCGACATAACGCTTAAGGAATAGTCAAATTTATAATAAATTATGGACCTACAAGACCATTGTGGGATTCAATTCTAAGAGAAAGGTTTAGCCAACATACCTGGTTTGCTTCCTTGAATTACTACAAGGTTCTGAAAATCTTAGCAACTTCGATCTATTTGAAAATATAACAAATTTGAACACAAATTAGGAAGAAGTTCATGGGTTCAGCTCATTTGAGCATTTTAACAGACACTAGGTGGACATTATGATCTCAAGGTCCTCCTATGGTGGGTTCTTTCATCCCACAACCCAAAGTCTATCCATTTGAGCTCAACAACCTTCCCACAAACCTTGATATTACAGGCATGCATAAATAACACTCTCACACCCAAGAATCACACTCCCCATTAACCATCTTCTACCCCGAACTCAAAATTGAAACTAGGGTATGGAACCTTGACTCTTAGATGAAGACCTTGTGAGTTTTCCTTGTGAATTCTCCAACTTTCGAGCAAGGATTGATGAACAATTAGCTTAGGGACTTCTCCTCTCACTCTATGGCACTTCCTCTCTCTAGAAATACCAAATTTTCTCTATACAAATGGTCCCTAACATCTATATATTGAAATAGGGTGGGGTTATAAAACCAGAAAATGGACCCTCCGAACAGCTCTGTGGTCGCATAGCGGACCGCAGAATAGGTATGCCATTCGCGAAATGGGCCGCAGAAGTGATGCCAAAACCTAGGCTGCTCGGGTCAGGTCTGCGGCTGATCTGCGGTCTACAGATCAATTTTGTGGTCGCATAATAGACTACAGAACCTTCTCCCGAAATTTTCTCCTGTCGGTTCTGTGACGCATGTGTGGCCCGCAAAACCACTATGCGGTCGCATATTTGACCATAAAACGACCTCCAAAATTAGCCATTTTCCTGATTTACTTGAGTAGTTCTGCGGTCGCATAATGGATCGCAGAAATGCCCTATTATGCAACAATGTTTCTACAATCATCAAACACATAAGCCTACCTTGGCATAGCGAAACCTTGGGTTCTAGGTGAAATTTTACGGGGCCTTACATCTTCCCCCACTTAAGATCATTCATCCTCAAATGAGGGTCAAAATCAGCCATTAGAAACCAGTGTGACCCAACTATTATTTCACACACCAGTAGTTCTACATTTTTTACTAACTCCCAGATTTTCCAAATGTTTCGCAAGAGTCTCCCCTATAACTAGGCCTATCCACCTATCAGAGAATCACAGAAATCAATCCTAATAACATAACCATAACACAACTATGTAACACAACCTTGGAGGCAATACCGGCCACAATGTCATAAACATTATATTACCAAAAGAAACGTCCTTAAAATAAATTGTACAAGTGAAATATAATTCATAGAAGGTAAACTCTTGACATGTCCATTGAACATAGCTACCTAAATACATATTTATTCAAGCAAATTAGGGTACTTCCTCTTCATCTCTTCCTCGGCCTCCCAAGTGGCCTCTTCAACCTATTGGTTTCGCCGTAGCACTTTCATGGAAGAAATCTCTTTATTTCTCAGCTTTCAAACTTGCCTATCAAGAATGGCAACTGGAATTTCTTCATAAGCCAATTCCTCATTATCCTCAATAGTCTCAACCGGAACAATGAGTGTCGGGTCTCCAACTACCTTCTACAACATAGATACATGAAATAGCGGGTGCACCAACGACATCTCTGGTGGTAGCTCAAGTTTGTTAGCCACCTGACCAACCCTCTGAATGATTTTGTACGGTCTGACATACCTCGGACTCAATTTTCCTTTCCTACCAAACCGCATTATACCCTTCATGGGGAAAACCTTCAAGAATACCCAGTCATCCTCTTTGAACTCCAAATCCCTATGACAAACATCCGAATAGGACTTCTGACGACTTTGAGCAGTTTTCAACTAATCCTTTATGACCTTAACCTTCTCCATAGCTTGATGCACAAGGTCTGGTCCTATCAATTCTGCTTCACCAATCTCAAACCACCCAATGGGAGATCTACATCTCCTACCGTATAGAGACTCAAACGGTTCCATCTGAATGCTAGCATGATAACTGTTATTGTAGGAAAATTCTATGAGCGGCAATTGACATCCCATCTACCCTTGAAGTCGAGAACACAAACGTGCAACATATCCTCATCATCTGGATGGTCTGCTCTTCTTTCTCGGGATCTATAGGTGATAGGCGGTACTAAGATTCACCTGAGTACCCAAACCTTGCTGAAATTTCTTCCAAAACATGGTCGTGAATTGTGCCCCTCGATTTGAGATAATAGAAATCGGAGTGCCATGCAACCTGACTATTTCCTTGATATACAACTGAGCATACTGTTCTATTGGCTCGGTAGCCTTAACATGTAAGAAGAGTGCTAATTTCGTGAGTCGATCCATAATTACCCAAATCGGGTCGAACTTGCGAGGTGTGCGAGGTATTCCTACTGTAAAGTCCATATTGATCATCTCTCACTTCCACATTTGAAATTCTATGTTCTATGCCAACCCACCGGACCTTTGGTGTTCCGCCTTCGCTTGCTAACAATTTGGACATCTTGCCAAACAGTCTGTCACATTCCTCTTCATATTGTTCCACTAGTAGACTTCCTTAGAATCATGGTACATCTTTGTAGAGCTTGGGTGCACGGAATATCTAGAAGTGTGGGCCTCAGTCATGATTCTTTCTTGGAGACCATCCATATTTGGAACACATAGTCGCCCTTGATACCTTATCGTACCATCATCCATGCCAAGAGAAAAAGCCATGGTCTTATGTTTATCAATCCCCTCCTTCAACTATACCAACAATGGATCATTGTATTGCTTCTCCTTGACCTCCACAACAATCGATGATTCAGCCTTATTTTGCACAATCACCCCAACTTTACTAGAGCCCGCAAGACAAACTCTCAAACTAGCAAACCGATGAACCTCTGTGGTCAACGGTCTTTGATATGCCTCTAAGTGAGCCAAACTACCCATAGATTTCCGGCTAAGCGCATCCGCCACAACATTAGCCTTCCCTAGATGATATAGGATATCGATGTCGTAGTCTTTGAGTAACTCAAGTCATCTTCTCTGCCTTAAATTCAATTCCCTCTTCTTGAAAATATATTGAAGGCTCTTATGGTTCCTGAATATATCCACATGGACCCCATACAAATAGTGGCGCCAAATCTTTAATGCAAGAACCACCGCCGCGAGCTCTAAGTCATGTGTTGGATAGTTCTTCTCATGATTCTTGAGTTGCCTAGAAGCATAAGCGATCACCTTGCCATGTTGCATCAATACACACCCAAGGATGATCCTTGAAGCATCACAATATACCACAAACCCATATGTACCCTCTGGTAAGGTCAATACCGGTGTCGTAGTCAATCTTGATTTCAACTCTTGAAAGCTCTTTTCACAAGCATATGACCATTGGAACTTAACCACCTTCTATGTCAATTTAGTCAAAGGAGCGGCAAGAGTAGAGAACCCCTCCACAAATTTCTAGTAATACCCAGCTAAGCCCAAGAAACTACGAATCTCTGTTAGGGTTGTAGGTCTAGGCCAATTCTTCACAGCTGCAGTCTTCTGGGATCAACCTTAATTCCTTCTTTGGAGACGACATGACCCAAGAATGTGCCGGATTCAAGCTAAAATTCACATTTCAAAAACTTTGCATACAACTAGCGCTGATACAGAGTCTGCAGAACCACCATGAGATGATCGGCATGGTCCTCTCGACTTCGTGAATATACAAGAATATCGTTAATGAACATTATCACGAAGGAGTCAAGAAAAGGCTTGAAGACTTGATTCATAAGATCCATGAAATCTACCGGGGCATTTGTTATCCCAAAAGACATTACCAGAAAATCAAAGTACCCATATCGGGTTCTGAAAGCTATTTTCGGAATATCCTGCTCCCTGATCTTCAGTTGGTAATACCTGGATCATAAATCAATCTTGGAGAAATACTTAGCACCCTGCAATTGGTCAAACAAGTCATCTATCTTTGGCAGTGGGTACTTATTCTTGATCGTGACCTTGTTGAGCTACCGATAGTCAATACACATTCTTAGTGACCCATCCTTATTCCTTACAAAGAGAACTGGTGCACCCCAATGTGACACACTCGGCCGAATGAAACCTTTCTCTAACAAATCTTTCAACTACTCTTTTAGCTCTTTCAATTCTGAAGGTGCCATTCTGTAGGTCGGAATAGATTTAGGCTGAGTGTCTGACATCACATGAATACCAAAATCAATCTCTCTATCTGGAGGAATCCCAGGGAGATCATCAGGAAAGACATCCAGAAATTCATTCACAACTGGCACGGATTCAAGTGTAGGTGCCTCAGCATCAGTGTCTGTAACTCGGACCAAATGGTAAATACAGATCATCTTCGTGACCTTAAGGTAAAAAATAAACCTACCCTTCGGAACCACATCATCCCCCTTCCATTCAATAACTGGATCTTTGGAAATTCAAACCTAACGGTTCTGGTTCAGCAATCAAGCTTGGAAAAACATGAATAAAGCTAGTCCATCCCTATTATTATGTCAAAATCAACCATCCCCAACTCAATGAGATCGGCCATGGTGTCCCGACAAGCACCGTGACAACACAATCCCTATAAACTCGTGCGACCATAATAGACTCACCAACTGGAGTAGATACAGAGAACAGCTCGTGAAGTTGTTTTGGTTCTATCCTAAAATCCCATAGCAACATAAGGAGTGACATATGATAAAGGGGAACCGGGATCAATAAGGGCATATACATCATGAGATTGGACAAATATACCTTTGAAAATATCAAGAGAAGCCTCTGAGCTCTGGCGACCTCTCATAGCATAGAAACGTTTGGGTCCTCCCGAACTCTGTGCACCATCTCTAGCTGCACCACGCCATGCGGGTGCTGGAGTGCCTCCAGCAGCAGGAGGTGTTGCGGATGTAGTAGCTGTGGATCTGGCTGGTTGTGTTGCACCATTGCCCATGCTCTGGCGGGACGAACAACAATCCCTTTGAATGTGACCCCTCATACCACACCCGTAGCATATGGGTTGGTCCATAAAATAGGCCCTAAAGTGCATCTTCCTACACCTAGGGCATGGGGTCCTCTGCTGCTGGAATCTCCCTCCTGGCTGACCTTGCTGGTAGGATCTCATGTTGCCCTGTCTGGGCCTAAAACGGCTCCACTGCTGCTAATTGGTCCCTGATGGTTGTGCACTGACTGAATACTAAGCAAAGGACTGTGATGGCCCTGACGACCCTCCCTAAATGCTGACCTGCCACCACCACCAGAAGTACCACTAAAGTTGCTCGCTAACCGGGCGTTATGTCTACCCTCTCGCTCCATTCTATTCTTTAATTTGTGGGTCTTTGTGGCTTGAGAAAATGCCACCATCTTTTCATAGTTCAGATCGGAATTCAAGGCAGCTATAGCAGCCTCATTAATAACTAATGGACTGTGGCCCTGCACAAACCGGCGAACTCTAGCCTCCATTGTGGGAAACATGTAGATGGCATACTTGGACAGGCGTGCGAACCTAATATGATACTCCCACACACTCATGCTACCTTGTTTCAGGTTGTGGAGAATCATAACTAGTAGGAGTGAATGTTCTGTTTCCTTTGTCCACTGAGACCACTTGGCGAGTTATCAGATTGGTGACTGCATTTTTTAGTCCATTCACATAGTGCTCGTTCCCACTTGAGTGCCGAAAGAACCTTTCTACCTTTTCATTCACTGAGAATGTACCCTTTACTTCCTTCTCAAGGATACATTCCCTTCCAACAGGGCTTCCAGTGAGAAGAAATTCATGATGTTTTCAGCTACATGCTTTAAGCATGCATTGTCCATAGTCCATCGCAGTCCGCTTCCTCTCACTGTTCCCTGCTCATGCACATCAAGGGTTAGATTTAGGAACCCAAACTAGTTTGGGTCCCTTGTTATTATAAAAAGGATGAATAAGGGATTTCCTAGTCCATGCAGGCAACATCCGCTTTTTGCGAGTGGTACCTGGTCCTTTGTTAGTAGTCACTCTATCAGTAAACACTTTGTTCTTCTGAGCAGACTGAACCCTGGCCTGGCAATTTTCTTTAAAATTCACATTGTTCCCATAGTGGGTACATAGCTAATTATCAGGTACAGTGACATACTTGCTGTGCGGGTTGAAGGGAGTTTTCTCCCTTTGGAACTCGATGCCCTGCTTGTTCCCACTATTGTTGAGATACATGGAAGTGACAGCATCTGAGGACAAGGTCCACTTCAAGGATTTCTCAAGATCATTTCTTACTTTCTCCAACTCTGCTTGGAGTTGCTGATTCCTCTCGAGTTCACTGCAGAGACTGGTTTTTACAACAGTTAACTCTTTTTCAAGTATGATGTGCGTCTCACTGGCTACTTCCTTCCCTTTCCCAAGACTTACATTCCTATGCTCTCTATTGAGTCCCTCAATGGTTTTCTCTAGATCAGTGCATATTACTAACAGATCATCCCTTTCCTCTTCAGTAGATGCAACTTTTTCTTCTAAGGCGTGTTTCACATATTTAAAGCCTTCTATTGTTTCTTTTAGATCAACAACTGCTACCATCAGATCGTCTCTCTCATTTTGCACACTAGTTATTTTTTCATTCAAGGCTTCCTTTTCTTGTTCAAGATTAGCTATGGTCTCATTTAAGTTCACTACATAGACCACTAGATCATCTCTAGATTGTTCGGCCTCTCCTAGTTCTATGGTCAGTATTTCTTTATCATTTTCAAGGCTATAATAGGCATCAATTAGGACATTAGATAAGGACCTTAGCTTCTTAGAAGAATAGGGTTTCAGATTTCTCTGAACATCCCTGAAGTTTACCTCATCGTCTTCATCTTCTTCATCATCATCATCTGACTGAGCCATCAGCGCGAATAGTGAATCGTACTTCGTGCTTTAGTTTCCACTGCCATCATGGAACTGTCCTCTGCATCTGATTCCCTTTCGGATTCACTTGAGGAGTTTCCCCAAGCAGCAAGAGCCTGCTTAACGATATTATCTGCAGCACTTTTTCGATTGAATCTTTTATCTGGAACCAGGTTCCTTTTTCCTGCTTTGTCAGGATTCTGCTTGTGTTGCTCCAGTTTTGCGAGTGGGCAGTCTTTGATGAAATGCCCTAACTTTCCACATCTGTGACAGAGATCGTTGTTCCTTGTTTTACTTGAACTGCCCCACTTTTGTATACCACCATTTCTTCGAACCATCTTTTGAAATCTCTTAGTAAGATAGGCTATGTCACTATCTTCATCACTTGAATCACTGCTTTCAGCCTTAAGCACCAGGTTCTTTTCCTTCTTAGGCTCTCTTCTTTCACTGTCTTTCTTTCTTTTCATCTCGTATGTCTTCAGATTACCAGTCAACTCATCCATGGTCAGAGTCTGTAGATCTTTAGCTTCAGTGATGGCATTTACCTTGCTTTCCCAAGACCCGGGTAGAACACTGAGGATTTTCCTTACAAGCTTGTTTCTGGGAATTACATCTCCAAGTGAGTGAAGCTCATTTATGATGGAGGTGAATCTGGTTTGCATATCTTGTACTCATCATCCTTCATCCTGAAGAGCTCATATTCAGTGGTGAGCATGTCGATCTTAGATTGTTTGACCTCAGTAGTTCCATCGTGTGCTGTTTGTAAGGCTTCCCATATTTCTTTAGCAGTATCACAAACTGATACTCTGTTGTATTCATCAGGTCCTATGCCGCACATCAAGATTTTCTTGGCACGATAGTTCTTTTCTACAGCTTTTCTGTCAATGTCGGTGTACTCTCTTCTCCCTTTGGGCACCAATTCTCCTGTTTCTTCAAGTTTCTTCATGGGAACATGTGGACCATCACAAATGATGTCCACAGCTCTGAATCTTCTGCCATCATAAAATCATGCATCCGGGTCTTCCACCAGCCATAGTATTGACCATTGAATCTGGGAGGTCTACAGGTTGATTGTCCTTCTTCAAAGTTTGGTGGAGCAGCCATTGAGGATACTTCCTAGGTGTTAGCCTGATAGGAGAAACCTGCTCTGATACCAATTGCTAGTTTATGTGAGTCCACCAAACTATAGAGTACCTGTTCCTCTATGAGTTGATACGTAGAATTCAGTAAAGACTTGTCACGACCCAAACAGAAGGGCCGCGACGGGCACCCGGTGCCTTACTCAACCAAGTACCAATGTAACATATCTTTCTTATCATACTATCATGGGTAAATGAGCTATAAAACCCGTCATGAGATAACGAGAATAAAACATAAGGGAATACTCAACATATGATGACCCAACATGATATACAAACTTATATATGTGACATACGGGCGTATAAGGTCAACATGACCATTTGTAAACTCAAAACATAGGCCGACAAGGCCATACAAGTATCCATACACCTGACATCTGTCTACAAGCCTCTAAGAGTACATAAAATCATAATGGTCGGGACAGGGCCCCGCCATACCAATCAATACCTATCCAAAGCATACTGACCAAATAGGCAACTCCGGAGCAAGTGGAGTGCACCAACACTTTCGCTGAGCTGATAGTCTACTTGGAGGACTATCAATCTATCAATCGGGACCTCCTGGCGTAAAATGCAGCGTCCCCAGGCAAAAGGGACGTCAGTACGAATAAAGTACTGAGTATGTAAGGCAGGAAAGCATAAACAAGAACAGTAATGTAAAGAGAAATAGAGGAGATACAACCTGTAACATCTGAGTGCCTCTGGGGGCTACTGATATGAAATGCATAATACATATATATACATAAACTTTTAAAAACATTTGCCTCTGTGGGCATCATCATCATCATATCGTACCCGGCCTCAAAGAGGACTCGGTAAAAACGTACCCGGCCATCATAAGGCTCGGTAGAATCATACCCGGCCACGTGGAGCTCGGTAAACCCAACTGATCAGTGGTTGCACAATAGGTGCCGTACCCGGCCGACTATAGCGCGGCTCGGTAGAGTAAAATAGATACTATATATAATGCATGCTGGACTCATGGAGTCACGTTCTAAACCTTTTGGAGTGGCATAAGGTCATTGCACCTTCGATTAACATTATGGACATCATACCATCAATATGAACTTCACTAGGACTCAAGGATCATACATACTTTCTTAGAATAAATTTGTACGGAAAGAACAACATGGATAACCTTAGTTGCTAGGAGTGGATTCGTTATGAAATAGCGTATTCATTTCACATTAGATCATGCCAAAAGAAAGAAGTAAGAGCCTTAACATACCTTGTATATACTGCCCCAATTTCAAGCTGTGCAATTTTCACGACTCCTTAGTCTACAATAAGAGAAACGATACTGTAGTTATCATTCAAGCGTCATAACTATTATGTATCGACCACAACCTATTTTACGATGAAACGGACAGCACCTCCCCTATATATATGACTTCACACAATTCCAAACAATCACCAAACAGCCCAAACAACATCAATAATAATCATATTGAGCCTCCCAAAACAGTCCACGCACAACCTAATCACTTCATACATACGACGGCCACCGTAGTCGTGTCAAACGCCCCGGAAATGTTACGAAGAACTATCATCCCACAACCCTACATCTATATGGTGTTTTTCCACATACTTCCTCCTCCAAAACTCCACAAAACAGTAGTAAAACACGCAGCCCAACAGCAACACTAAACAGTCCACAAAACAGTCCGCTACAAGTGAATAACTCGAACTCACGGCTTCCGATCACCGTCCCGTGAGTTCTTTCATGTATGGAACGAATTACCATGAATGCACAGCATAATAAATGTATGAAACATAGCAGTAAACTCACCTTACTTGTTGGATAACTCAGACCTTCCCTTGGTTCTTCAAACTCTAGGTTTTACCCTCAATTAGAACTTGAAAGAGAGGGAAAATCGATTAGGGTTTGTGGATAATTTTTGGGAGGAAGTTTGCAGGGGTTTAGGTCTGATTCATAGCTATTCAAAAAAAATAAGAGGTACTTATTCTTCATCTCTTCTCGGCCTCTCAGGTGGCCTCTTCAACCTGTTAGTTTCGCCCATAGCACTTTCATGAGGACAATTTCTTTATTTCTCAGCATTCAGACTTGCTATCAAGAATGGCAACTGGAATCTCTTTCATAAGTCAATTCTTCAGTAACCTCAATAGTCTCAACCGGACAATGAGTGTCGGTCTCCAACTACCTTCTTCAACATAGATACAGAAACACTGGGTTCACCAACCGACATCTATGGCGGTAGCTCAAGTCATTAAGCCACCCGACCAATTATGTGAATGATTCTATACGGTCCGACATACCTCAGACTCAATTTTCCTTTCTTCTCAAAACTGCATTATACCCATCATGGGGGAAACCTTCAAGAATACTCAATATCCTCTTTGAACCAAATCCCTGCGACGCATACCGAGTAAGACTTTTGACGACTCCGAGCAGTTCTCAATCATTCCTTAATGACCTTAACCTTCTCCATAGCTTGATGCACGAGGTCTGGTCCTATCAACTCTGCTTCCCCAATCTCGAACCACCAATGGGAGATCTGTATCTCTTACCATATAGAGCTTGAACGGTTCATCTGAATGCTAGCATAGGTAACTGTTGTGGTAGGAAAATTCTATGATTGGAAAATGATCATCCCAGCTACCCTTGAAGTCAAGAACACAAGCACACAACATATCCTGAAGTTCTGAATAGTCCGCTCTGTTTGCCTGTCGGTCTGTGGATGAAAGGTTGTACTAAGATTCACCTGAGTACCCAAACCTTGCTAAAATTTCTTCCAAATATTAGCTGTGAACTGTCCCCTTCCCCCCCTCCCCCCGATCAAAGATGATAGAAACTGGAGTGTCATGCAACCTGACTATTTTCCATGATATTGTCACGCCCCAACCTCGGGAGCGTGACTGGCGCTCAACCGAGAATACCTCGATCGAGCAAGCCTGCACAATGCCGTCTATCTAATTCACCCATAAATAAAGAGAAGATACATTCATTAACTAGACAGTAGGAGGTCATGTGAGTAACACCAGTTCATTTCCTTTTAGTTACATTATTAACATGTCTCCAAAATATTTACACTATACAATCGTAGTTTGAAGTGGGAACATGTGATACAATTACAACATTTTTAGTTTAATCTATCCAGAACAAGATACAACCCACACTATGCCTATGAGCCTCTAACAAAATAAAAGAGTGCTACGACAGTGCGGCAGCAAGGCCCCGGCTATACCTCAAAATACTATGCACAAAGGACAGAGATACAGGACCCCAAAATGAAGTTGGGCCTACCAAGTTAGCTAAGGAAAGGTGTACTGCTATCAACTGCTCAATGGCGCCCGCGGTTGGAAACCACCTGCCATCTATTAAAGATGCAGTTCCCCCAACAAAAGGGACGTTAGTACATATGGAATAGTACTAATATGAATAACTAAACACTCCCTCAATAAGAACGAGTAACAGTACAATGAATAGAGAACATGAGAATCAATGAGGGCCTCAAACAACATTTAAGTATCTAGTTAGCAGAAAGAATAAAATTTCAAGCAAGTTTTAATACTTTTTAAGTGGAAGATCTTTAGTACCGATACATCACCGTGCTAAGCACGAAGTCCGATCTCTGCCCGATCGGCTAAGCTGTCTCACCCGAGACTGTCCACTTACGAGACCACCATTGTTGCGCGGCATGGCGTCTGATCTCAGACCCATCAGCTAAGCTGTCTCACCACAATGCGTGTAGGCAACGTCACCTCACATTTGCTAGCAATCAGCTCATCCCATTTAAGGGGAATCTCAACACATCAATTCTCATCCCCTATACGGGGTAAACTCTCACCACCTCACACGGGGATTTTACCCCTCACTCGTACACCGACATATGTAGTTTCTGGGTAGTTATTTCAACCTACCCTTCCTCGGTGACTAACGATACTCCCAAAGCATTTATTATTTAAAGGATTTATAGCTTATTTCAATGTCTTTTACACTTCTCTTCATATTCATTGGCACTAGTGGCCCCAAATGTAATATCATTCTTGGCACGTTGGCCGTATTTCATATCTCATGCTCACTTCTTTCACTTTCAAACATCATCATGGATATCAACAACAAGGCATTTCTATTCAAGACTTTAAATACATATGTGAGCAAATAAAGTCTTAGGCACATTGAGATTTCTTACACAATTTGACATAATAGCTTTCATTTGAAACACCGATTTGAAGTCATATTAATGCACATCACATTCCCGAAGGATAATACAATAGAGTAAGAGCATTTTGAACATGTTTTAAACATATAAACTTTCGACATAACGCTTAAGGAATAGTCAAATTTATATAAATTATGGACCTACAAGGGACCATTGTGGGATTCAATTCTAAGAGAAAGGTTTAGCCAACATACCTGGTTTGCTTCCTTGAATACTACAAGGTTCTGAAAATCTTTAGCAACTTCGATCTATTTGAAATATAACAAATTTGAACACAAATTAGGAAGAAGTCATGGGTTCAGCTCATTTAGAGCATTTTTAACAGACACTAGGTGGACATTATGATCTCAAGGTCCTCCTATGGTGGGTTCTTTCATCCGCACAACCCAAGTCTATCCATTTGAGCTCAACAACCTTTCCCACAAACCTTGATATTACAGGCATGCATAAATAACACTCTCCAGCCCAAGAAATCACACTCACCCATTAACCATCTTCTACCCGAACTCAATTGAAACTAGGGTATGGAACCTTGACTCTTAGATGAAGACCTTGTGAGTTTTCCTTGTGAATTCTCCAACTTTCGAGCAAGATTAATGAACAATTAGCTTAGGGACTTCTCCTCTCTACTCTTGGCACTTCCTCTCTCTAGAAAATACCAAATTTTCTCTATACAAATGGTCCCTAACATCTATATATTGAAATAGGGTGGGGTTATAAAACCAGAAAATGGACCCATCCGAACTCTGTGGTCGCATAGCGGACCGCAGAATAGGTATGCCATTCGACGAAATGGGCCGCAGAAGTGATGCCAAAACCTAGGCTGCTCGGGTCAGGTCTGCGTCTGATCTGCGGTCTACAGATCAATTTTGTGGTCGCATAATAGACTACAGAACCTTCTCCCGAAATTTTCTCCTGTCGGTTCTGTGACGCATGTGTGGCCCGCAAAACCACTATGCGGTCGCATATTTGACCATAAAACGACCTCCAAAATTAGCCATTTTCTGATTTACTTGAGTAGTTCTGCGGTCGCATAATGGATCGCAGAAATGCCCTATTATGCAACAATGTTTCTACAATCATCAAACACATAAGCCTACCTTGGCATAGCGAAACTTGGTTCTAGGTGAAATTTTACGCGGGCCTTACATCTTCCCCACTTAAGATCATTCATCTCAAAATGAGGGTCAAAATCAGCCATTAGAAACCAGTGTGACCCAACTATTATTTCACACACCAGTAGTTCTACATTTTTTACTAACTCCCAGATTTTCCAAAAGTTTCGCAAGAGTCTCCCCTATAACTAGCCTATCCACCTATCAGAGAATCACAGAAATCAATCCTAATAACATAACCATAACACAACTATGTAACACAACTTGGAGGCAATACGGCCACAATGTCATAAACATTATATTACCAAAAGAAACGTCCTTAAAATAAATTGTACAAGTGAAATATAATTCATAGAAGGTAAACTCTTGACATGTCCATTGAACATAGCTACCTAAATACATATTTATTCAAGCAAATTAGGGTACTTCCTCTTCATCTCTTCCTCGGCCTCCCAAGTGGCCTCTTCAACCTATTGTTTCGCCGTAGCACTTTCATGGAAGAAATCTCTTTATTTCTCAGCTTTCAACTTGCCTATCAAGAATGGCAACTGGAATTTCTTTCATAGCCACATTCCTCATTTATCCTCAATAGTCTCAACCGGAACAATGAGTGGTCGGGTCTTCCAACTACCTTCTACAACATAGATACATGAAATAGCGGGTTGCACCAACGACATCTCTGGTGGTTAGCTCAAGTTTGTTAGCCACCTGACCAACCCTCTGAATGATTTTGTACGGTCTGACATACCTCGACTCAATTTTCCTTTCCTACCCAAACCGCATTATACCCTTCATGGGGAAAACCTTCAAGAATACCCAGTCATCCTCTTTGAACTCCAAAATCCCTATGACAAACATCCGAATAGGACTTCTGACGACTTTGAGCAGTTTTCAACTAAATCCCTTTTATGACCTTAACCTTCTCCATAGCTTGATGCCCAAGGTCTGGTCCTATTCAATTCTGCTTCACCAATCTCAACCACCCAATGGGAGATCTAATACATCTCCTACCGTATAGGAGACTCAAACGGTTCCATCTGAAATGCTAGCATGATAACTGTTATTGTAGGAAAATTCTATGAGCGGCAATTGACATCCCATCTACCCTTGAAGTCGAGAACACAAACGTGCAACATATCCTCATCATCTGGATGGTTGCTCTTCTTTCTCGGGATCTATAGGTGATAGGCGGTACTAAGATTCACCTGAGTACCAAACCTTGCTGAAATTTCTTCCAAAACATGGTCGTGAATTGTGCCCCTCGATTTGAGATAATAGAAATCGGCAGTGCCATGCAACCTGACATTTCCTTGATATACAAGCTGCATACTGTTCTATTGGCTCGGTAGCCTTAACATGTAAGAAGAGTGCTAATTTCGTGAGTCGATCCATAATTTACCCAAATCGGCTCGAACTTGCGAGGTGTGCGAGGTATTCCTACTGTAAAGTCCATATTGATCATCTCTTCACTTCCACATTTGAAATTCTATGTCTATGCCAACCCACCGGACCTTGTGGTTTCCGCCTTTCGCTTGCTAACAATATTTGGACATCTTGCCAAACAGTCTGTCACATTCCTCTTCATATTGTTCCACTAGTAGACTTCCTTAGAATCATGTACATCTTTGTAGAGCTTGGGTGCACGGAATATCTAGAAGTGTGGGCCCAGTCATGATTCTTTCTTGGAGACCATCCATATTTGGAACACATAGTCGCCCTTGATACCTTATCGTACCATCATCCATGCCAAGAGAAAAGCCATGGTCTTATGTTTATCAATCCCCTCTTCAACTATTACCAAACAATGGATCATTGTATTGCTTCTCCTTGACCTCCACAACAATCGATGATTCAGCCTTATTTTGCAACAATCAACCCCAACGTTTACTTAGAGCCCGCAAGACAAACTCTCAAACTAGCAAACCCGATGAACCTCTGTGGTCAACGGTCTTTGATATGCCTCTAAGTGAAGCCAAACTACCCACTAGATTACCGGCTAAAGCGCATCCGCCACAACATAGCCTTCCCTAGATGTAATATAGGATATCGATGTCGTAGTCTTTGAGTAACTCAAGTCATCTTTCTCTGCCTTAAATTCAATTCCCCTTTCTTGAAAATATATATTGAAGGCTTCTTATGGTTCCTGAATATATCCACAATGGACCCCATACAAATAGTGGCGCCAAATCTTTAATGCAAGAACCACCGCCGCGAGCTCTAAGTCATGTGTTGGATAGTTCTTCTCATGATTCTTGAGTTGCCTAGAAGGCATAAGCGATCACCTTGCCATGTTGCATCAATACACACCAAGGATGATCCTTGAAGCATCACAATATACCACAAACCCATTATGTACCTCTGGAACGGTCAAATACCGGTGTCGTAGTCAATCTTGATTTCAACTCTTGAAAGCTCTTTTCACAAGATATGACATTGGAACTTAACCACCTTCTATGTCAATTTAGTCAAAGGAGCGGCAAGAAAGTAGAGAACCCCTCCACAAATTTCTAGTAATACCCAGCGTAAGCCCAAGAAACTACGAATCTCTGTTAGGGTTGTAGGTCTAGGCCAATTCTTCACAGCTGCAGTCTTCTGGGATCAACCTTAATTCTTCTTTGGAGACGGACATTGACCCAAGAATTGTGCCGGTTCAAGCTAAATTCACATTTTCAAAAACTTTGCATACAACTAGCGCTGATACAGAGTCTGCAGAACCACCATGAGATGATCGGCATGGTCCTCTCGACTTCGTGAATATACAAGAATATCGTTAATGAACATTATCACGAAGGAGTCAAGAAAAGGCTTGAAGACTTGATTCATAAGATCCATGAAATCTACCGGGGCATTTGTTATCCCAAAAGACATTACCAGAAATCAAAGTACCCATATCGGGTTCTGAAAGCTATTTTCGGAATATCCTGCTCCCTGATCTTCAGTTGGTAATACCTGGATCATAAATCAATCTTGGAGAAATACTTAGCACCTGCAATTGGTCAAACAAGTCATCTATCTTTGCAGTGGGTACTTATTCTTGATCGTGACCTTGTTGAAGCTACCGATAGTCAATACACATTCTTAGTGACCCATCCTTATTCCTTACAAAGAGAACTGGTGCACCCCAATGTGACACACTCGGCCGAAATGAAACCTTTCTCTAACAAATCTTTCAACTACTCTTTTAGCTCTTTCAATTCTGAAGGTGCCATTCTGATAGGTCGGAATAGATTTAGGCTGAGTGTCTGACATCACATGAATACCAAAATCAATCTCTCTATCTGGAGGAATCCCAGGGAGATCATCAGGAAAGACATCCAGAAATTCATTCACAAACTGGCACGGATTCAAGTGTAGGTGCCTCAGCATCAGTGTCCTGTAAATCGGACCAAATGGTAAATACAGATCATCTTCGTGACCTTAAGGTAAAAAATAAACCTACCCTTCGGAACCACATCATCCCCCTTCCATTCAATAACTTGGATCTTTGGAAATTCAAACCTAACGTTCGGTTCAGCAATCAAACTTGGAAAAAACATGAATAAAGCTAGTCCATCCCTATTATTATGTCAAAATCAACCATCCCCAACTCAAATGAGATCGGCCATGGTGTCCCGACAAGCACCGTGACAACACAATCCCTATAAACTCGTGCGACCATAATAGACTCACCAACTGGAGTAGATACAGAGAACAGCTCGTGAAGTTGTTTTGGTTCTATCCTAAAATCCCATAGCAACATAAGGAGTGACATATGATAAAGGGAACCGGGATCAAATAAGGGCATATACATCATGAGATTGGACAAATATACCTTTGAAAATATCAAGAGAAGCCTCTGAGCTCTGGCGACCTCTCATAGCATAGAACGTTTGGGTCCTCCGAACTCTGTGCACCATCTCTAGCTGCACCACGCCATGCGGGTGCTGGAGTGCCTCCAGCAGCAGGAGGTGTTGCGGATTGTAGTAGCTGTGGATCTGGCTGGTTGTGTTGCACCATTGCCCATGCTCTGGCGGACGAACAACAATCCCTTTGAATGTGACCCCTCAATACCACACCCGTTAGCATATGGGTTGGTCCTAAAATAGGCCCTAAGTGCATCTTCCTACACCTAGGGCATGGGTCCTCTGCTGCTGGAATCTCCCTCCTGGCATGACCTTGCTGGTAGGATCTCATGTTGCCCTGTCTGGGCCTAAAACGGTCCACTGCTGCTAATTGGTCCCTGATGGTTGTGCACTGACTGAATACTAAGCAAAAGGACTGTGATGGCCCTGACGACCCTCCCTAAATGCTTGACCTGCCACCACCACCAGAAGTTACCACTAAAGTTGCTCGCTAACCGGCGTTATGTCTACCCTCTCGCTCCATTCTATTCTTTAATTTGTGGGTCTTTTGTGGCTTGAGAAAAATGCCACCATCTTTTCATAGTTCAGATCGGAATTCAAGGCAGCTATAGCAGCCTCATTAATAACTAATGACTGTGGCCCTGCACAAACGCGGCGAACTCTAAGCCTCCATTGTGGGAAACATGTAGATGGCATACTTGGACAGGCGTGCGAACCTAATATGATACTCCCACCACTCATGCTACCTTGTTTTCAGGTTGTGGAGAAATATAACTAGTAGGAGTGAATGTTCTGTTTCTTTGTCCACTGAGACCACTTGGCGAGTTATCAGATGTGGTGACTGCATTTTTAGTCCATTCACATAGTGCTCGTTCCCACTTGAGTGCCGAAAGAACCTTTCTACCTTTTCATTCACTGAGAATGTACCCTTTACTTCCTTCTCAAGGATACATTCCCTTCCAACAGGGCTTCCAGTGAGAAGAAATTCATGATGTTTTCAGCTACATGCTTTAAGCATGCATTGTCCATAGTCCATCGCAGTCCGCTTCCTCTCACTGTTCCCTGCTCATGCACATCAAGGGTTAGATTTAGGAACCCAAACTAGTTTGGGTCCCTTGTTATTATAAAAAAGGCATGAATAAGGATTTCCTAGTCCATGCAGGCAACATCCGCTTTTTGCGAGTGGTACCGTGGTCCTCTTGTTAGTAGTCCACTCTATCAGTAAACACTTTGTTCTTCTGAGCAGACTGAACCCTGGCCTGGCAATTTTCTTTTAAAATTCACATTGTTCCCATTAGTGGGTACATAGCTAATTATCAGGTACAGTTGACATACTTGCTGTGCGGGTTGAAGGAGTTTTCTCCCTTTGGAACTCGATGCCCTGCTTGTTCCCACTATTGTTGAGATACATGGAAGTGACAGCATCTGAGGACAAGGTCCACTTCAAGGATTTCTCAAGATCATTTCTTACTTTCTCCAACTCTGCTTGGAGTTGCTGATTCCTCTCGAGTTCACTGCCAGAGACTGGTTTTTACAAAGTTTAACTCTTTTCAAGTATGATGTGCGTCTCACTTGGCTACTTCCTTCCCTTTCCCAAGACTTTACATTCCTATGCTCTCTATTGAGTCCCTCAATGGTTTTCCATCTAGATCAGTGCATATTACTAACAGATCATCCCTTTCCTCTTCAGTAGATGCAACTTTTTCTTCTAAGGCGTGTTTCACATATTTAAAGCCTTCTATTGTTTCTTTAGATCAACAACTGCTACCATCAAGATGTCTCTCTCATTTTGCACACTAGTTATTTTTTTCATTCAAGGCTTCCTTTTCTTGTTCAAGATTAGCTATGGTCTCCATTTAAGTTCACTACATAGACCATGATCATCTCTAGATTGTTCGGCCTCTCCTAGTTCTATGGTCAGTATTTCTTTATCAATTTTCAAGGCTATAATAGGCATCAATTAGGACATTAGATAAGGACCTTAGCTTCTTAGAATAATAGGGTTTCAGATTTCTCTGAACATCCCTGAAGTTATACCTCAATGCGTCTTCATTCTTCTTCATCATCATCATCTGACTGAGCCATCAGCGCGAATAGTGAATCGTACTTCGTGCTTTAGTTTCCACTGCCATCATGGAACTGTCCTCTGCATCTGATTCCCTTTCGGATTCACTTGAGGAGTTTCCCAAGCAGCAAGAGCCTGCTTAACGATATTATCTGCAGCACTTTTTCGATGAATCTTTTATCTGGAACCAGGTTCCTTTTTCCTGCTTTGTCAGGATTTCTGCTTGTGTTGCTCCAGTTTTGCGACCGTGGGCAGTCTTTGATGAATGCCCTAACTTTCCACATCTGTGACAGAGATCGTTGTTCCTTTGTTTTACTTGAACTGCCCCACTTTGTATACCACCATTTCTTCGAACCATCTTTTTAAATCTCTTAGTAAGATAGGCTATGTCACTATCTTCATCACTTGAATCACTGCTTTCAGCCTTAAGCACCAGTTTCTTTTCCTTCTTAGGCTCTCTTCTTTTCACTGTCTTTCTGTCTTTTCATCTCGTATGTTCTTCAGATTACAGTCAACTCATCCATGGTCAGAGTCTGTAGATCTTTAGCTTCAGTGATGGCATTACCTTGCTTTCCAAGACCCGGGTAAGAACACTGAGGATTTTCCTTACAAGCTTGTTTCTGGGAATTACATCTCCAAGTGAGTGAAGCTCATTTATGATGGAGGGTGAATCTTGGTTTGCATATCTTGTACTCATGCATCCTTCATCCTGAAGAGCTCATATTCATTGTGGTGAGCATGGTCGATCTTAGATTGTTTGCCTCAGTAGTTCCTCGTGTGCTTTGTAAGGCTTCCCATATTTCTTTAGCAGTATCACAAACTGATACTCTGTTGTATTCATCAGGTCCTATGCCGCACATCAAGATTTCTTGGCACGATAGTTCTTTTTCTACAGCTTTTTCTGTCAATGTCGGTGTACTCTCTTCTCCCTTTGGGCACCAAATTCTCCTGTTTTTCTTCAAGTTTCTTCATGGGAAACATGTGACCATCACAAATGATGTCCACAGCTTCTGAATCTTCTGCGATCATAAAAATCATGCATCCGGGTCTTCCACCAGCCATTAGTATTGACCATTGAATCTGGGAGGTCTACAGGTTGATTGTCCTTCTTCAAAGTTTGGGTGGAGCAGCCATTGAGGATACTTCCTAGGTGTTGCCTGATAGGAGAAAACCTGCTCTGATCACCAATTGCTAGTTTATGTGAGTCCACCAAACACTATAGAGTACCTTTTCCTCTATGAGTTGATACGTAGAATTCAGTAAAGACTTGTCAACGACCCAAACAGAAGGGCCGCCGACGGGCACCCGGTGCTTACTCAACCAAGTACCAATGTAACATATCTTTCTTATCATACTATCATGGGTAAATGAGCTATAAAACCCGTCATGAGATAACGAGAATAAAACATAAGGGAATACTCAACATATGATGACCCAACATGATATACAAAGCTTATATATGTGACATACGGGCGTATAAGGTCAACATGACCATTTGTAAACTCAAAACATAGGCCGACAAGGCCATACAAGTATCCATACACCTGACATCTGTCTACAAGCTCTAAGAGTACATAAAATCATAATGGTCGGGACAGGGCCCCGCCATACCAATCAATACCTATCCAAAGCATACTGACCAAATAGGCAACTCCGGAGCAAGTGGAGTGCACCAACACTTTCGCTGAGCTTGATAGTCTATCTTGGAGGACTATCAATCTATCAATCGGGACCTCCTGGCGTAAAATGCAGCGTCCCCAGGCAAAAGGGACGTCAGTACGAATAAAGTACTGAGTATGTAAGGCAGGAAAGCATAAACAAGAACAGTAATGTAAAGAGAAATAGAGGAGATACAACCTGTAACATCTGAGTTGCCTCTGGGGGCTACTGATATGAAATGCATACATCTATATATACATAAACTTTTAAAAAACATTTGCCTCTGTGGGCATCATCATATCATCAATCGTACCCGGCCTCAAAGAGGACTCGGTAAAAACGTACCCGGCCATCATAAGGCTCGGTAGAATCATACCCGGCCACGTGGAGCTCGGTAAACACCCAACTGATCAGTGGTTGCACAATAGGTGTCGTACCCGACCGACTATAGCGCGGCTCGGTATAGAAGTAAAATAGATACTATATATAATGCATGCTAGACTCATGGAATCACGTTCTAAACCTTTTGGAGTGACTTAAGGTCGTTGCACCTTAGATTAACATTATAGACATCCATACCCTCAATATGAACTCAGTAAGATTCAAGGATCATACACACTTGCTTAGAATAACTTTTAGGAAAGAACAACATGGACAATCTTAGTTGCTAGGAGTAGATTCGTTATGAAATAACATATCATTTATGTTCGTTTTCATTTTAGATCATGCCAAAAGAAAGAAAGAAGTGCCTTAACATACCTTAACTCCGTTGAGTCCTTAATGCCTTCCAAGCAATTCTTCAAACAACTCAATTTAATCTACCACAGCATGAGGAGATTCAAAATCAGTGTTGGAGTAAAGGCTAAGTCCGCAACTTAAACTAGTAGCTTGTTTACGTAAATTTTGGAGCATCTCCCCTATAACAAGGCCATCCTCCAATACCAATATACCAACAACAGTAGACACAACAATAACACATGTATGCACCATATTCCAACCTTATCTCCATCACAATAATACCACAAAACAGCCTATACAGCGCCTAATCACTTCATACATAAAACGACAACCAAAGTAGTGTCCACAACCTAAAAAAGTAACGACGAACGACCAGCCATCCACCCTGCCATTATGTGGTGTTTCTCCATAATATTTCTCCTCCCAAACTCCATAAAAACATTAGCAAAATAGACAACCCAACAGCAACACGAAAAGCCCACAAAACAGTCTCACAAGTTCAACACTCAAAACTGATTCTTCGGTTTACTAAAACATATTTCGACTTGTCTTTTCTTTCAAATTGAGAAACACAACCAACAGTACATAATTAATCCTCTTATCCTAAAAAAAAGCCATCAATTCAACTTAAAAATAAGTTCACAACCAGCCAACAGTGATGCAACAACAAACAACATAGTACTCATTCGAAACTCGCTAGGTCTAGTCTTTACGGTCGAGTTACAACTCGTACAAGCATAGATAATGGAAGGAGAAGCATAAAACGTACCTTGAACTGAGTAGAACCACGAAACCTAGTCCTTCTCCATCAAAAATCATTCCCCCAACGCAGCTACATGAAGGAGAAAGAGAAACTAGCAAGCTGTCCGGGGTTTTCGGCACTAGAATCACATCGTAACATCCGAAATAACCTAGGGTTTGTTGTGGGATTTTGGGGAGGAGTTGCAGGGGTTTCACTCTGGTTTTAATGGTATGAAATATGAGTGAAACAAAATGAGTTAATTATCCCTTAAAAGTACCCTCTTGGCCGACTTAATTGAGGCCTCTCCTTTTGCAAGTAGGTGATGCACCTACTTGTCACCTACCAGCCTGCGCGCGTCTCGCAAAAATACGAGTATCTCTCTACTCCGACTTCGTATCGACAAAAGGTTTAATGATTTAGAAACTAGACTCATAGGTCTTCATTTGGTAGGTATATCATCCCTAATTCCAAGTATATTCGGAGAAAAGCTCAGTTACATTTGACCTAATTTTCAGCACATTTATGAATGGAACTTGTGATGACCTTTTCCAACTTTTGTTCCACGATCTCGGTTGACTTCAAAACATAACACCAACACTATCATACGTGTAAAAAAACTCATAATATAATCTCCTTATAATGTTGAACACCCTATTCTCGCCCCAAAAGTACATGTTACAACATTCCCAACTTGTCGACTTTCGACGAAACTTATTTTCTTCAATTCATTAGCATCTAAGCCTTCAAACCCTCTTGGTACTTGGTATTCATGATCTTAAATATTTGTAACCTCATGGGTAACATGATTAACTAACTTTGTAAATTTTTCAAAAGATGATTCCATTTTCTGAGCTTACATAAATTGGCTTACGACGTATTCTCACATACGAAACATGGGATGTAAACATCATCCCCCCCTTTGGAACATTTGTCCTCGAGTGTTGACTGATGCATTTATCAGTCTCATAACCTGTAGCCCTTAAGAATACTTTAATATTTCCTTGACAATCTAGGAAATTGTTCTTGTGAATAAATCCAAACGCCGGGGCATTCCCCCCTTTAGGCCTCTTTCTCACGCCATGACTTGTGTCGGAATTCTTCCATTCTCGTAACTGTTGCTACCTTATATCATGCAATATGTACGATTGTGTCCTTGTATGGGCGCCTAGTCTTCTTCTTTCCTCCATCTTTTAGTCAATCTCTTAGGCCTCACTTTGTTAAACATATACAGAACTATGACGAGCTTTCCCTCTGGGCATCTATAGGTGTACTAAAGTTCTTTGCTCGGTACTTTGTCGAACTTATGACTTTTGCTATATCTTGTTTCGTAGCCTCCGTTATCTGTGCTTTATGGCTTTACTACATATAGATAGGTATACTATATCCTAACTCTTACTTCGGTTTATTATTATCGAGGTCTGCCACCCAACTCCAGGTTACTCTCTCGTTGCTTATCCTATATGTATAATTCTAAGTCCTTTAGTGCTTCCTCATTTACTATTCATCTTAAGAATAAATAAAAAAACAATCCCATCTCGTACTTTGGAACTTTGTACCCATCTATTGTTGATTCACCTTAATGTGATCCTGATAACCTACATTGAATCACTTGAAACCTATTTTATAATACATGTCGTTCGGAACTCACGTTGCATCGTGGGAACATCTGACGTTATTTGCCTGATCCACCTAGGGACGATACTATACTTCAATAACCGTAATTTCAAGCGTCCTGAACGCGATTCATCTTATGGGGGTATTCTAATCCCGTGCAATTCATAAAATCCCTTTCTCGTTAAATCGTTACTTCAATCAACGGCCTAACCGTCATCCTCTTATCTATCACAATTTACACCCTTATTCTACTACCAGGGCAGCACTTCATCTCTTCTAATTGCTCTAGTCTTAGACTCCTCTGAGTTTATTCAGGTTGTACCGAGCTTTCTATTACTTACAGAAACATCAGCTCTCATGTATTTTGATGGGTTTAATCTCGAGGACTTACCTATTCACGTCACCTTCTCACTCACTCTTTTCTTATCTTACTCCTATCATACCTAAAACCTTGTCTCTCTATGATGCATTATCTTGTGACCTACATATACCTATTCATAATACTCGCAACATTCCTTTAACTTGCTAGCACCATAGATTTCTTTCTGCCTCTCAATTGTCTTTAATATAAGCAGTTACTTTTCCTGGTCGTTCTTCCACTTGTTGCATGAATACTTGCTTGTCTTATTGCCCACGAATACTGTAATTTCCGGTACCTCATATTATCTAAACATTCACCTTTGATTTCTTTCCCCATTCATTAGCCACGATAGGTGTCACTTCTTTATGGTGTGCATACAACGTTTGTAGTGAGACTGTTGTTACAAGACCACATCTTCTTCAAGTTACTAGGCTTAGGTTGAAGCCTTCTTCCTTATTTTAGTCAGCTAGCTTTCGTATAGTACATAGGGAGACTTTTGACTCTGTAAGCTGCAAGCTTATTAAA
>NC_031998.1:33463763-33466550 GCF_001879085.1 Nicotiana attenuata | reverse complement strand
AGTTTTATGCCCGAAGGATTTTTTAGATGTTCTTACTTGCCTATAATTATCCCTAGTTACTTACCTCCGCGCCCTTGTGCTCGTAGGGTTGCTTCTGAAATGAAATTTTTGACTGTCTCCCTAGTGGCACTCTCTTTTATTTCTGTAAAACTTATACGGTACCTTTAACTACCCAACTCTTATCTGAATATTTCTCAAGGATCATGATGTCCTATCTGCGAGACTGAATTCACTATGTTGGGTTCACTACGTTTATCTTGCCTGATCTGCTGATTTGTCTGTATCCTCTTGTCTAGCCATAACTAGGCTCTTCCTCAATCAACTACAAACTACTTGTTGGTCCATTCTCATATCTATATTCTACGTAATGTCTCTTGGGTTATGTGCTTTGTCTTAGCTTACCTCTCACATAGGCTCTTTATGTTTCAAGTGTTCATTCGCACTTATTCATCAATAACATCCTGGGCGGGAAACCTTACTGCCTCTCCCCGGCGTCGTGCTTGCATAATGTTCTGGAGTTGTATCATATCTGTAGGATCTGAATAAATGCAACCTCATCCCTTTTGCTTTTTTTTTTTACCACATTCTTCCTTTACTATTCCATAGTTACCAAAACCAACATATCTCCAACTTAATACCATATCACACCATCTTGCCCCTTTAGGGGAGTACTAACATTTAATGCTATGAAGATTTACCAATAAATGTTTTACCTCTTCATCTTTGGCATCTTTTCATATTTTCACGGATTCTTACTTGCTTTGGGGTAACCCTTCTGTACCAGCGATAATTGAATTTCTTACGCGCGAGGGTGACACCTAATGTAACTGGCACACTTAGTCCCTTAAGCATAACTTTGCTCACATTGCTTACTTTAGGGAAGCGTCTTCCCGAATGACCTTTAAAGGTTATTCTTCTGTTGTCCATTCTATTTTTGTTGGAACATGGTCTCTGACGATCTCGCGGTGTCGACTATTATCGAATCCTCTGGTCCCTATCATGTTCGATTTTTTTTTGTTTACTAGCCTATGTTGATTTCTAATACTCCGGGGGTCTAACTTAGCTTTCTAGTAATCATGTTGGAGTAACCAGCTCATTTCTCGAAATAAGGATATGACTTTATGGCATATACTCTTGTATTGCGTCAAGGCTTCACCTCTTGTCTTTCCCTTCACTTGACTGTAGACTCTATCATCCTTTCATGTTTTGATTTACTATTATCACCCATTTATCACATCTTACTCATAATACTTCATTTACTCTCTTCTTATTCTCCACCTGATATTTCTGTCTATCACCTTATTCTAGAAACTTCAACAAAACATTCCTTCGCTTTAGCTCCCCTTGCTCCATCCACTAGCTCTTCGGGTCGCCTAACATTCTCTCTTCTTCTGTTTTTTTTACTAGGGACGGGAATCATACTAAGGTAAATATTTATTCCTTCAAGGATTCCACTGCCTATCTTCTAAAATTTTTGAGCATTCTGATAGTCATATCTGACTGTACTATTCTAGAGTACACCATATGTGTGTCTCACAAGGAGAACAATTACCACATTTGCACTACCCTTCAGAAATATTAGCTAATGATAACAATACATCCACAATTTTTGGTTACTCTAACCCCAGCTTGATCCTGTTATTACATCATTCTCTTAAACTATATTTGTAAGCTCCCATAGGGCATAATTGAGATGGGTGTGGTCAATTATATAAAACTCTGTTACTGTTGAAAGTAACTCAGAATGCATGTATTTCTCTTCCTGAATTGTAAATACTGAACCTTCATTAACTGGCGGCCTTGTACTCTTCTTCATCTTGCTTATTTTGCTTGTTGAAAGTTGTATTTATCTTTTGAATCTCTCATTATCTTTCACCACTAAGGTGGATAGGTATTCTTTCCTCAAGACTCCTTATCAAGAGGTTTACACCTTTCAGTACGCACGTGATCCACTCCAGACCTCACATTTACTTATCATAAGCATGATGCAAAGTCGAGTTCCTTTGACTCAACTCTTCCATAGCCATATCTTTTACCAACTGTCTTTTTAGATGTAGGTATCATCTTATTATGAATAAAATAGGATTTGGGAACTTGAATTCTTACAACTGAGCTCTACCACACGATCTAGAGTAAGAAGAAAAAGTGACAATCCTAAATGCCCTGTAGCCTCCTGCATATAAGTGTGGTGCACAACACACCCATAAACAAGACTCTACTAGACACGGCTTTTAGACTCCCTAGGACAGAACTGCTCTGATACCACTTTTGTCACGACCCAAACAGAAGGGCCGCGACGGGCACCCGGTGCCTTACTCAACCAAGTACCAATGTAACATATCTTTCTTATCATACTATCATGGGTAAATGAGCTATAAAACCCGTCATGAGATAACGAGAATAAAACATAAGGGAATACTCAACATATGATGACCCAACATGATATACAAACTTATATATGTGACTACGGCGTATAAGGTCAACATGACCATTTGTAAACTCAAAACATAGGACGACAAGGCCATACAAGTATCCATACACCTGACATCTGTCTACAAGCCTCTAAGAGTACATAAACTCATAAAGATCGGGACAGGGCCCCGCCATACCAATCAATACCTATCCAAAGCATACTGACCAAATAGGCAACTCCGGAGCAAGTGGAGTGCACCAACACTTTCGCTGAGCTGATAGTCTACTTGGAGGACTATCAATCTATCAATCGGGACCTCCTGGCGTAAAATGCAGCGTCCCCAGGCAAAAGGGACGTCAGTACGAATAAAGTAC
>NC_031998.1:33450399-33457563 GCF_001879085.1 Nicotiana attenuata | reverse complement strand
TCTAATATTTAGAACTTTTAAATCAACTAAATTTTTGTTATTAAATATTTACTTATTTGAACTATGTAGGAAGTTCAAATATATAGGACTTTAAATCTATTAAGATTTAACCTTATACAAATTATTTTTATATTTTATGTACTTTTATATAAGAGAAGATATATTCATTATGAATTTTAGAGAAAATTATTAAATTGTATAAGGAGTTAAAAAGAAATATTTCTATAATCCTAGGTGAATTAAAAAAAAAGTTAAAAAATATTCCCAAAGTTTTCTAAGTACGTAAATTGAAAAGTAAGCCAACTAATAATAGAATTCTAATGTAAATATGTCTAGGATTCTATGATTTCTTTTAGGAATTTTAGGAATGTATTAATTACCTCTTTTCAGTCAATTGCTTTTTAAAAAGTTTCATATATGCTTGACAATTGACACGTTTTGTTAAGGAATGTCTTTTGGTGTATTCTAAAAAATAATTTTTATCCCTAGGATTTTGGTTCTATTATACCTTCTACGTGGTAAGTACTCGAAAAATCTTACTTCGATGAACCTCCACACCAATGTGCATTGGTGTAAGACATTAATTTCTGCCCAACTTAGTATTATGGAAAAAAAATTCTTTCACATGGTCATTATCCACCTCCTGTCCTAGATTGTGTAAACAAAATACAAAAATTCTATTGAGAGATTAATATATCTTTCACACATCATTTGCATGAAAGATGATGCTTTCGTTTTGTATCTCAAAAAATTAATTTTAATTTCTTTCATAAATAATTGACTTAAGAATATTGTGCAACGCACGAACGTAGAAACTAATATCTTTAAAATCATAAATCATCTTTAATTGTTACTCACATTTTTCGAGGTAAACAATAACAACAAGCTTTCCTATATCTACTATTTAGGATAACTGAAGTTCACAAGGCGTCAACTTCTTTTTCCTCTTGCTAACTCGTATTAATCACTCTCCCCAATTTTCTCTATTTCACACTTACCTTTTCTTTTTCTATATATACTAAATCCAGAATAAACCAAGTTCACACGGCATCAGCTTCTTTTTCCTCTTGCTACTGTGTATTAATCACTCTCCATAATTTTCCTTGTATTCTCTTTCTGACACTCATCCATGCTGATGTAAATGCTGACGTCTCTGCAGTTATTATACAGGGGAAGAACTCGGAGTTCAAGAAGAGGTGCAAGGTGGAGTACGTGTAACTATAGGCTTTGTCCCTATTACTGAAATTAGAAAAGGATTTTGCTCCCTCCGTTCACTTTTATTTATTTAGTACTTTAAACTTTATATATCTCTTAAAAAATAATAAATAAAATATATAATTTACCATGATACTTGTATTAATTGGTATATAATCGTAATGAATTTGAAAAATAATTTAGAATAAGTAAATAATGCCAAGGACAAAACAAGAAAAATAAATTATTTTTTGTTTGATATGCGAACGGAGGAAGTGTTTTATATCACTTGGAAAATAAGGTACACCAGTATATATAGTAAGCACTAGCAAACCGTATTTTAGCCACCAATACGCAGACTCTGAACTATATTAAATTAATTTGATTTAGTGCCTGAAAGGAAGAATGCATTTGTTTGTTAGATACAATCATCCAAATCTTCCCAAGCTATTGTTTACCCTAGGGTGTACAAAGGAAACCGATAAATTATATCAACCTGTTAATTCGAGTTAAATTGAGGGAAAAAATGCGATTATAGTTTGGTTTAATTTGGTTTGGTGTTGGAAAAAAAAATCCGACCATAAGTGGTTTGGTTTGGTTTTAACTAAAGACAGTCAAACCGAAACCAAACCAACCCGACATTACATATATAGAAATTTTAGATATATTTAATATATAAATATACTTACGTGATATAATTGATAAATATTTCTTAAATTTTTTCGAAATTTTATCTTTTAAGGTATTATTTCAAGGTTGGACTTAGAATTTTTGAATGTTCCAATAAGTTTTAGGGAAATTACCAGCTATGTCCATTTATAAGTAGCTCATTACAAAAATTGGCCAATTGATAAAATATTACTAATATTAGCCAAATTAGCCAAATAGCTATTTGTAGCAAAAAAAATATCAAATTTTTGCTTTGTTTTGAGTGGGTATTATTAGAATAGATTGGGCACAACTTAAGGAGCTTGAATCTCAGTTTTGGGATGATTTGGTGAAGTTTTGAGGTGGTTTGAATTGAAAATTCGAAGTAAAAGCTGAACATGAAAAAAAATGATATGTGTATCATTTGTGTATCACATATGTATCAATTGTGTATCACATGTATATCCATGTATACCTGTGTGTGTGATACATGCGTGATACATGTTTGATACATGTGTCGCAGAAGACTTTTTTGAACTCGATTTAATTACGAATTTTGATACAAAACCAGTCCAAATCACCTCCAATCTTCCTCAAATTTGGTGTATTGACTTATCTATATATTTTCAATGAATTTCAACTATACCCATTGAAAAAGTTCCTTTTTTGTTTAGATTTTTGGAATATTGTATAGTATTTTGTATTTCATCACCTTATTTGCTACCCGTCATGAAACTTCCTTCGTCTTGTATCTAATGTTGCTAATCACGCTTAAAAAATATGGAAGGTTGATTTTTGCATGTAATTCTTTGAGAGAAAGAACCCTATTATTTGGTTTTCAATTTTTGTTGGCTAGTTTTGGTAAGTCTATGACTAATGGCTAGAGGTTGGTAAATTGAGATTTATTTGGGACATTTGTGTAAGTTTCCCTAAGTTTTATAGTCATTAATATTAGTAACTTAAATAATGCTAACAATAGCCCAAACCAAAATCAAATCAACGTTAATGCTAACATAAGACATTCAATTCGATACTACGAACGACAATGTATTGAATATCTATTTTTTGTTTTGCAATAATTTAGATAAAAATGCATAACCTATTTTTATTTTTTCTTTAGCGTTTACTCATGTAAATAATACTCCCTTATTAGTCCACTTATTTTAGCATGACTTAGTACTTTTAGATTATGTTTATTTTTTATTATGGCTTTTTAATTAGCAATAATTATATTTTATTGTCTTTATTGTTGAATAATTTAGGATAATTCCATGACATTTCTCATATTTCGTATTATTTTCTTGGAAAATTCCTTATATAGTTGTATCTTACTAGGATTAACGAAATATTTTGAGCACAAGTTATATGTTTTGTGCTACGAAAATTTTACCGGAAAAAACCTGGAAAAAAAAACCCGAAACCGAAAACCCAAGAAAAATCGAGATTGAAAAACCCGAATTTTATTGGTTTTGTTTGGCCTTTAAATTTAATAACCCGACACAATTGTTTTGATTTGGTAATTGCAAAATTCGAACCAACTCGACCTATGTACACCCCTAGTTTTCCCCATTCTCTATGCATAAGGAATCAAATTAAATCTTAATTGTAAAATTTAGCAAGTACATAAGAATATATTAATTTCTCCTATCCAACATTAATAGCTTGTTTAGATGGTTGTTACCTATTGTATTGAGTTGTATATTTACTTTAAATAATATTTATTATTGTTACTTAAATTTTAGAATATTGTATCGTTAAATCAGTTACTATGTAACAACAAAAAGTGATAATTTTATGTAAGGATCAATTTAGTGTAGTCGCGTAGTTACCTTTGTTTTTTCTTTTACCTTGCCTTTTATTATTATTAAATAATTTTATTTTAATATTTATCCTATCTTTTAATATAATAATTTTATCTCGTACCCTACTTTTTCTTTATAATGAAAACATCTTTTTGCCAGAGTTAAGGCACATAGTTTAATATTTTTATTATTTAATTTTTATTTTTATAGATCCATCAATGCCCTTGTATCCCAATTAAATCCTTCTTTTCCTCTTATTTCTTTTGTAAAAAATTCTAAATTCTTACTTAATTTTTATAAATTTATTCGCATAATGTGAACGTTCTTCTTCTATTTGATTAGGAAATATATCTTTAATATCATTGTAAGGAACTAATACCTCCAGCAATATCACACTAAATTTGTACAAAGCTAATCACGTAGCTTGATATACTTGATTTTAAACTATTGAAGTTTGCCGGATCATTAATCAGTTTAGATTATAACTTGAAAATATTTGATTTTAAATTATTGAACTTTGCATGCTCATCAATCATTGGGTTTGCATTAGGTTTGTATGCTGTTTTATTTTAGGTAAATTTTTATAATCTATTATTACCAAAATAATTTTTTTTACTCTAATAAATATCTTGTATTACTTCTAGTGTATTAGGTTTTGCGCCTTATTTCATTTTTTTAAAGAATTTCTATAATTTATCGTAAAAAAATTTAATTTTCTTTACTCCAATTAAAATTGGCCTAAATTGAAATCTGATAATATTTTTGGACAGCAAAAATTAATTCGACATTTTGATCTGCTATTTTTTTGCAAAATAACTACAAGTAATATAAAAATTTGCATACAGAACAATAACAAATTTTTTGAAAAGAAATGGAAATTGATGTTGTTTGGGTTAGAAATAGAATATAGCTGCAAAAAGGAGGTAAGAAAAAGCTGATATGTATTGAATTTAACATGACATCAGCCATTTGATGCTCTTGGAATAGTTAGAAGGTTCACAAAGTTCACTAAATTTACACAAACACCAAGGTCATCTAAAGTAATAAAGTGATAATTCAAGGGTATAAATAAATATTAGGTATGACATTGAAACATTAAAAGAGGGTTCCATGTAATAGGAAGTGACAGTTTTAAATGCTACGCTAAACACGTAGCATGGGAATTGCGGCGGGCTACTACACTACAAGGAAACTTATAGGTGTTTGGCCAAGCTTCTTTTTGGCCTAAAATGCTTTTTTTTGGGCCAAAGATTGAGCTGTTTGGTCAAGCTTTTAGAAGGAAAAAAAGTATTTTTGAGGAGCATCAGAAGCAGTTTTGGAGAAGCAGAAAAAAGTAGCTTCTCTCCAAAAGTACTTTTTTGAGAAGCACTTTTGAGAAAAATACACTTATAGCCTTTTTGGCCAAGCTTTTTTTTTGGGCCAAAAGCACTTTTGGCCAAAAATTGAGGTGTTTGGCCAAGCTTTTGGAAGGGAAAAAAGTGCTTTTGAGGAGAAGCAGAAGCAGAAAAAAATAGCTTCTATCCAAAAGCACTTTTTTGAGACGCACTTTTGAGAAAAATACACTTAGAAGCAGTTTTCAAAAGCTTGGCCAAACACTAATTACTGCTCAAAAGTGCTTTTCTAATTAATTAGCCAAACACAAACTGCTTCTCACCAAAAGTACTTTTGAGAAAAGCGCTTTTAAAAAAAAAGCACTTCTCAAAATAAAATGATTTTTGCAGCTTGGCCAAACGGGCTATTAGTCAATGTGTACAAGTGATTAAAAGCTTCATGTACAATATCTTTAAAGGAGATAAACACTGAAATTTCAGAAATACCCTCACAATAATACGGCATTTTGACGGGAAGATGCCTGCTAACTCTCTCTTATAAGATAGTAGAACTTTAAGAGCATAATATTGAAAAATAGAATTTTGAGTTTGTGAGCGTTACTGTGTTAAACCAAAAATCAGACAAAACTGTTAGAAAAAATAAAAGAAATTGAAAAACAGAAGAGTTTAATAAATATTCCGAGTCCACAATTTTCTTGTGTGTCCTTAAGGAATTTTAACCCCCTCACACGTTGCCAAGGTAATGGATTAAATCCTCCCAGGATAAAACGGAATAAACCTTCCTGCAATAGTGGCAATACAAACTGCAGGATACCAACGAACTCAAAGAACGGAGCAAAATCACACTTACGAATTTGAGAGAGAGAGACTGCGAATTATGATGCAGTATATTCAGAAAGAAAGAATTTCTGGAGTGTTTTTCGTGTGTAGAAAATGGAGCCTTGCCTCAGAATTTATAGGCAATTATCAGAAGAGGTGTCTGGAAAAGGTGCCTTTTCAGAAGAATACGCTGCCTGCCGCGGTTCTACCGTGGTCGTGGCAGAACCGCGGTCAGAGAGGCCCTCTGAACCTTCAGCAGGGTTCTGGCGTATTTTCAGCAGTGATTTGGCATTTAATTAATTATTAAATAATTAAATAAATTTTGTCCAAAAATAATCTTATCGATCGTTTGACAAATCCAAATCCAAATCCAAAGCCGAAGCCGAAGCCGAAGCCGAAGCCGAAGCCGAGCCGAGCGAGCGACGACGACGGCGCGATGGTTCATTCTCTTCAACTCCTTTTAAGAGCTTTAAAAAGTGATTCTATATATAAGCACACAAATGTGGTTGTCCCTCACCAATGAGGGACAAAGTGCAAGACAAAAGTTCACTTCTTCAAATTTTCAATTTTCCTCCATTTCCAATTCACACTTCTTCTACTTTAAAGCCCAATGGCTTAAAGTCCAACAATCCCCCACATGAATGGGAATGGCTGTATCAAGAAAGATCATAGATGAAAGCTATGTGATTTTGCAAGTAAGGATTAATTGCATCTGGATAAGTAGGTTTCCCTTTGAACTTTCCGTAGTGAACATATGTCGGATATACTCGGTCAATCGGTAGATTTGATATCTTTGAACCGTCGAACTTTAGTGTATACCTAGACAACCACATGTCACACAACCAACCCTTAACCGTCTTTTGGTTCTCATTGTTGTGTTCGTTTTAGCCATGAACACCGCCTGGTTTCATAAGTGCGTAGAGAATTGTCCTTACAGAATTCTCATTGAAGCGGCTTCCACTTCACACTTACATAGGTGATTCCTAAACGTGTAATCCTTTAGATTGACACTATTTGATAAATACCTCATCAAACTTAGGTAATCATTAAAGAACGTGTAAAGTTCTATTCTTGTTACTGAACATTGTCTTCATCACGAGAATGGACCAAAGATTTTATTTTGACAATGTTGAACCGGTCAATCACAACTTTGTTTGAGCTCCTTGAACCTAGATTTCGGAACATCAAAATTCTAGGTAGAGTTACCGCCATGTTGACTTGTCCTCGGCCATAGTGCCATTCCCTTAGATGATTTCTCAACTCCCTCTCTAGTTAAGCCTTTTGTAAGCGGATCCGCCACATTATCCTTTGATCTTACATAATCAATAGTGATAATTCCACTAGAAAGTAGTTGTCTAACGGTGTTATGT
>NC_031998.1:33388383-33446282 GCF_001879085.1 Nicotiana attenuata | reverse complement strand
CACCGGTGCCATAGCATGAGCAGGAGTAGAACGGCTTGACGAGGCAGCAGCACTCGTAACAGTAGCACCCGTTCCCGCAACACTTCCATTAGTTTGGTTTTCATTCGTCATATTTCTGTAAAGTTGAAAACAATACAGAACTTTGTTAAATCAGTGAAGTTTTGATATCTTCAAACTGAATATCAAACCAAACATACAACACGTAACAATGGTGAAGTTTTTATATACTTCAAACCCGTACGTTTATTATTCCGGCAAAGTTTTTATGTACTTTAAACCGGACAGAAAGAATTATTGGAGTAGAAAGCAACAAGGCTTTAGTCTCCAAAAGAGTATACAAAATATGAATAACAATTTAATATATGTTTCAATACAGAAACGTTAGTATCAAAAATTCCTTAAGCTTCTGAGCGTTACTGTGTTAAACCAAAAATCAGACAAAACTGTTAGAAAAAATAAAAGAAACTGGAAAACAGAAGAGTTTAATAAATATTCCGAGTCCACAATTTTCTTGTGTGTCCTTAAGGAATTTTAACCCCCTCACACGTTGCCAAGGTAATGGATTAAATCCTCCCAGGATAAAACGGAATAAACCTTCCTGCAACAGTGGCAATACAAACTGCAGGATACCAACGAACTCAAAGAACGGAGCAAAATCACACTTACGAATTTGAGAGAGAGAGACTGTGAATTAGGATGCAGTATATTCAGAAATAAAGAATTTCTGGAGTGTTTTTCGTGTGTAGAAAATGGAGCCTTGCCTCAGAATTTATAGGCAATTATCAGAAGAGGTGTCTGGAAAAGGTGCCTTTTCAGAAGAATACACTGCCTGCCGCGGTTCTACCGCGGTCGCGGCAGAACCGCGGTCAGAGAGGCTCCCTGAATCAGCCTGCCGCGGTTCTACCGCGGTCGCGGCAGAACCGCGGTCAGAGAGGTCCTCTGAACTTTCAGCAGGGTTCTGGCGTATTTTCAGCAGTGATTTGGCATTTAATTAATTATTAAATAATTAAATAAATTTTGTCCAAAAATAATCTTATCGATCGTTTGACAAATCCGAAGCCGAAGCCGAAGCCGAGCGAGCGACGACGGCGCGAGGGTTCATTCTCTTCAACTCCTTTTAAGAGCTTTAAGAAGTGATTCTATATATAAGCACACAAATGTGGTTGTCCCTCACCAATGAGGGACAAAGTGCAAGACAAAAGTTCACTTCTTCAAATTTTCAATTTCCCTCCATTTTATTTCCCTCCATTTCCAATTCACACTTCTTCTACTTTAAAGCCCAATGGCTTAAAGTCCAACAGTGTTATATTTAAGAACTTTGACAAACACCGAAGGTAATTTATTTCTAGTACGTACGATAAGAATTTTGACTTTTTTGTTATGCTCGTAAAGGTTAAAGATTTTAAAGGTGGCGTAAGACGGTTGCGTGATATTTGAATACTACCAATTTGGCATTGCACAAGCCACCAAACTCTTCGCATGAAAATATGAAATACAAACAAATTATGGCATGTTGCTATTTGGTTGTACATGGGTTCTCCTAATGACCCCAACCTCCTTTTCAGGCAAACATAAACATAACGACACGCCAAAATAAAATTCGTTCTTTTTCACACCAAAAAAAACTCCACCTTTCTTTCTCTTGCATTTATGGTCCTCTGAGTAAACTTAAATATTGTTATGTGGAAATTTCTTCTACATACATACACATGTTTGTGCAGTTCGAAACCAAAGTGACGTGAAAATTTTCAAAAGAACACTAGTCAAAACTAGTGATCTGACCATCAAAAATGGGCTCATTAATCGTCAAATGGGAGATTCTTTCTAAGATTCTTAATTCTTCTTCCATTTCTCTCTCCAATAGCTTTCTCGTTTAGATTAGTGATGTCGCAAGAATTCAAAAGTTCAATGCCGGCCATCCATATAACCCGATGTTTTCCTTGGGGGCAAATGCTGCAAGTTGAAGACCTCTTCTTTTTTTCAAACTGAGTCACGATTTTATAATCATTTTGAGAATAATTGATAAATGATGAAAAGTGTATATTTTTGAGTATATTTGCATATTAATTCTTGTGTGTGTCGCGGGAGATTACATGATTTTCAAAATGAAATATACTCATTATGTGTTTCTTATGTGTAGGAACGAGTTTGGATGATAAATGATCAAAAGATGACAATTCGACACAAAAAGAAGAAATTAAAGAAGTGGGAGCTCGTCCATTCTCGTGCGTGGCACGAAGTCAGACGCGAAAAAGGAGAAAAGTTAAGGCACAAAACAGCGAAGCGAAGCTAAGGCACGGAGCGCCTTGCGAAATGGAAGAATTTCAAAAGCTGGATCCGCGTCAAAGTCCGCGTCTAGACGCGAAATCAAACGCGGATCCGCGTCAAAGTCCGCGTCTAGACGCGAAGGCAGACGCGGATTCCAGCTCTCCCATCCGAAGTTGGATTGAAGAATTCCGCCCCTCATCAACCCTAGGTCATATAAATACATCCTAAAATACCACTTTGAAGGAGGATACACTACTTTAGGGTTAGACAACACCCTTGGAGGCAAGAATACGCTAGGAGCAAGGAGGAAGATTTAACTACGAGTTTTTCCCCTTCTTCTTCCTATTTTATTGTTGGTTATGAATTGGAGTATTGTGTTTTCACATACTTTTATGAATAACTAATTTATTATTTAGAGTTTTGATGGAACCTCTTGGAGGATGAATTGTTGTTATGTTTTAATATAATTTAACCTTTGAATTTATCTACTTGTTCAACTACGTGCTTATTTCAATTCGTTGAATGGCCATTAATTGACAGTGCCTATTTAGTATGTGTTGCTTGAGAAATAACATATATTTAGGTGGTTGTTGAACAACATTACTCCTAAAGTATATGAGAGATCAATACGTAAGGCTTAAAAGCGGAATTGGAGATAACGAGGCTTTGACGTGGTCATAATGAGTGGTTAGATAAAGCCAACTAGCGTAGTTCGAGAGAATTGTCTAGTAAATTATTGTAGTTGCTCGAGAGAGAATTACGGCACCTAAAGTGCTCACGATCAGTAGAGAATACACTGACAAAATTGTAGGGAACATAGCAAGAAGGATTCCGACAATTGGGGAAATCATAACTCTAGACCTCCTTAATTTAGTCTCCAACCCTTTGTCTCGTTAGTTGATAATTTTACCGCTTTATAGTATTTGTTAGTTAATTAGTTAGAAATATAAATCTCAATCTTTATAATTTAGAAAATTGTTCAAACTTGTCTTCTCAGTGATATTAAACAGATATAGCTAAGCCTTAATTCTCTGTGGGATTCGACGACTTTTAGACCGGATTATATTTTGCAGCGACCGCTTATCATTTGTAGGACTAGAGTTGGGCGTGATCAAATTTTGGCGCCGTTGCCAGGGAACTAACGGTGTAGCTGTAGGTGTACATATTGATAGGTTACAAGTTTGAACTTTTATTTTTGTTTTGTTGTATTTGATTTTTATTTTTTTTATTTTTGTTTTACTTGTTAATGGAGAACACATGGCATCCTGTAATTATGGAAATTTTGATGTTAGTAATTCTGCTTTTAATCCTCCTTATGCATATTGTGAAGAAAACGTCCCATGGAAAAATTATCAAAATATTCCCGAATGTGCACCAACTCAATCTTATGTGTGGAATATATGTGAGATGTATGGTGGACAAGATGGTCACTTTCATGTTTGTGCTTATATTTCTTATCTTTCCTCAACCCCTTACTTTGATGGTTCTTCTTTTTCTTGTGAAGTTAATAGGAACAAAGAACCCAGGGATAATGACCTGAAAGAGATCAATGATATGCTAAGGTGCCTTGTGGAACAAACTGATGAGAAACAACTGCACAGACAAAGGCAAGATGCTGCTATTCGCAACCTGGAGGCACAAGTGAGTCAACTAGTTGAGGTATTTAATGCTCAACAAGCCAATATTGTGGATAGTAGCCAAGAAGAACATGAATTATATGATGAAATTGAGGTGCAAATGGAGGAGGTCAGAGTAGAAATCAAACAATCTAACCAACTAGAATTTGAGGATGCCGATGTTCAAGAAGTAACACTAGAGTCAGCCAAGGACATTGAAGATACAAATTTAGTTGACTCTAGTGTGAATGGTGTTAAGGAGGTCAAAAATCATGAAGTTCATGTATTTGAGCGTGTTGGACCTCATTCCAAACACTTCTCTACATTATGATCGGATGGTGAAAAGGGAATGGATCCTTACGAGCATAAAAAGGAGTCCAAGGAAGAGGTAGATGAGCCTTATATTTTGAAATTCTTCAGGCCGTCTAGGCAAGGTGACACTCCTCGGCCGAGAGCCAAAAAATGGATAAGATTTTATATAATTTTTGGCTCGCAAGAATTTGTACCACCCCATGACCATAATCATAAGCTTGAATCAAAACTTGGGGTTCAATTCATAAGCTCAAGGTGGAGGCAAAAAGTAATTCGCGTCGTGCCGCGACGTTAAATCAAACGCTTGTTGGGAGGCAACCCAGCTTTATTGCTTTTTTTTTAATTGTATTATTTTTGTAGTGTCAATTTTTTATTTTCTAGGAGCATGGAAATCAAATGTATTGGAAGGATGCAATAGCAAACCAAATGGTTGGAACTAAGTGTGAGGTACCCGCACGAAGGACCAAGCTTGGGAGAAGACTGAGTACCCCATGAACTGCTAGTGCTTCGGCCTTTGGCCTACCAGGAAGTTTCTTTTACCCTCTTGTATGTATGGGTGTGCATTGGGGACAATGCACAATTTTAAGTGTGGGGTGAGGAGATTGTCTAGGTGACTTTTCATGCTACTTTAGCTGTGTTTGTTTAATTAAATAATTTTTTTTCAAAAAAGATTGGACTTTTCCTGATGACGGATCTTCTAGACAGTTTTCTTGAGGGAGGTAAGTCTAAAGAAAATACCAAAAAAAATTTTTGTTTTGTTTTAGGTAGTGTAGTAACTCCACCTTGATTTTTCTTTGGGCCACGGTTCTTTTCCAAGGGTTTTATTTGAACCAGGTGTAGTTAGTTTTTTTTTGGAAGTAGGAGCCATTGCGTTGTGTTTTGAATTAAAGCAATATCTCCTGACTTGGTTATGCCTTGAGAATAGTGAGTACTTTGGTTGTGACGCTTAGACTCAGTTTTTGACTCTTGTATAAGTACCTTAAATTTTATGATCTTAACTTTGGTTAACTGCTTTGACTAGAGTGTCTTGATGAAACCAATCCTGAGTGAGTTATGTGCCATGTGTGTGTAAGGATTTGTTATATTCTGTGCATTGCATTTGATGCCTAGAACTTGCCCTATGTGTTTGCAAAGCGAAATAGAAGTTTTGTTCAGTCTTGGAAGTGATATAGGCATTTTTTTGTTGAGCCAGATATGTATATTTTACCCACCTAATTGTTATGTATCGTAGTTAACCCCTTCGAGCCTGTAATCTTGTTTCTTTGGCAACCACATTACAAGCCTTACCCATTTGTTTGAATTAATCATCTATTTGAACCTTTTAACCTCTCATGAGCACTTGAATTATTATGAACTGTGTAAAAGTTAAAGTGTGGGGTGGTTGGTTTGGCTTTTGAGTGGAACTAATGAAATAAGGGGAAAGGTGCACTGTTTTGAAAAATGTAAGAGCCACTTGAATTGAAAAAAAAAAATAGCTGGATTGTTGTGAAAAAAAAAATCCTTGATAAGTGGTGGCTCTTGATGTATGTGTGCTTAAAGAACAATGGGGTAATATACATTGATGTGAAGGTGGAGTTTGGTTTGACATAAGTATGGGGTTTGAATGTTAAAGTATATGTATTAAAGTGCTTAGGGAGGTGTAGTCACTCTTATATCTAAATGTATCATACCTGTCCCGTAGCCTACATTACAGCCAAATAAAGTCCTAATTGATCCTAGATTGAATGAGCTCGATTAGTGGAGTAGTACACTACGGGCAAGCTTATGGTGCATCTTTTGTGGCATATGAATGTTATTTCTGAGAGTGAGTGAATTCTTTCTATCTTGAGTTCCTAAGTGTTCTTAAATTTTATTGTGTGTAACTACTCTCTTTTGTTGTGTGAGGGCACTTGATTCATGACGGTAAGGTAATGTCAGTGACCTCTATGTTAGAGTAAGTAGGTGAGTTGTGAATAATGCGCGGTACTTATAAGTCAAATCTTGAGGTGAAGATGTTATGCTTTTGTGCTTAGTCTATTTTAAATACTGTTGGTGTGATAAGTTAGGAGAATTGTTTAAAAATGTCGTGTCTATAAAAAAAAGTATAGTTTGATTGCTCGAGGACGAGCAAGAGTTTAAGTGTGGGGTGTTGATAAATAATGAAAAGTGCATATTTTTGAGTATATTTGCATATTAATTCTTGTGTGTGTCGCGGGAGATTACATGATTTTCAAAGTGAAATATACTCATTATGTGTTTCTTATGTGTAGGAACGAGTTTGGATGATAAATGATCAAAATATGACAATTCGACACAAAAAGAAGAAATTAAAGGAGTGGGAGCTCGTCTATTCTCGTGCGTGGCACGAAGTCGGACGCGAAAAAGGAGAAAAGTTAAGGCACAAAACAGCGAAGCGAAGCAAAGGCATGGAGCGCTTCGCGAAATGGAAGAATTTCAAAAGCTGGATCCGCGTCAAAGTCCGCGTCTAGACGCGAAAGCAAACGCGGATCCGCGTCAAAGTCCGCGTCTAGACGCGAAGGCAGACGCGGATTCCAGCTCTCCCATCCGAAGTTGGATTGAAGAATTCCGCCCCTCATCAAACCTAGGTCATATAAATATATCCTAAAACACCACTTTGAAGGAGGAGACACTACTTTAGGGTTAGACAACACCCTTGGAGGCAAGAACACGCTAGGAGCAAGGAGGAAGATTTAACTACGAGTTTTTCCCCTTCTTCTTCCTATTTTATTGTTGGTTATGAATTGGAGTATTGTGTTTTCACATAATTTTATGAATAGCTAATTTATTATCTAGAGTTTTGATGGAACCTCTTGGAGGATGAATTGTTGTTATGTTTTAATATAATTAACCTTTGAATTTATCTACTTGTTCAAGTACGTGCTTATTTCAGTTGGTTGAATGGCCATTGATTGACTGTGCCTATTTAGTATGTGTTGCTTGAGAAAGAACATATATTTAGGTGGTTGTTGAAGAACGTCACTCCTAAAGTATATGAGATATCAATACGGAAGGTTTAAAAGTGGGATTAGAGATAACGAAGCTTTGACATGGTCATAATGAGCGGTTAGATAAAGCCAACTAGCGTAGTTCGAGAGAATATGTCTACTAAATTGTTGTAGTTGCTCGAGAGAGAATTACGACACCTAAAGTGCTCACAATCAGTAGAGAATACACTGGAAAAATTGTAGGGAACATAGCAAGAAGGATTCCGACAATTGGGGAAATCATAACTCTTGACCTCCTTAATTTAGTCTCCAACCCTTTGTCTCGTTAGTTGATAATTTTACCGCTTTGTAGTATTTGTTAGTTAATTAGTTAGAAATATAAATCTCAATCTTTATAATTTACAAAATTGTTCAAACTTGTCTTCTCAGTGATATTAAACAGATATAGCTAAGCCTTAGTTCTCTGTAGGATTCGACTCCGGACTTTTAGACCGGATTATATTTGCAGCGACCGCTTATCATTTTTTAGGACTAGAGTTGGGCGTGATCAATAATCTTTGTAAAAGAGGGCTTTACCTGTCCTTCTACTACAAGAGTTGAACTTGGAAACCAAGTAAAGAAAGTTATAACTAACAACAAAACATAGTTACATAGCGGTTATAAAGCTGAAACTTCAAGGTGGTTCATATGTGAGAGTGCTTGCTTTTTTCGTCTTGACTCTAAATGAAGGAAGTTTCAATCTATCGGTATTTACCAGGCCTCTAACCTGCCCCGGTAGGCTATCGAAGGTGTTATATATATAAAAATCTATCAGATTGTAGCTCAGGGATGCCAACTTGTCCGCAACGCGATTTGCTTCTCTATAGCAGTACCGAGTTCTAATATCATTTGTATTTACCATTACCTTTATCTCATCTATTGTATCAATGATTCTCCAAGGTGTATCCCATTCTCCAATCACTGAGTTCTGAAGGATAAGTGAGTCAGTTTCTCTTATGATCGAGTTAAAGCCATTGTTGATGCACCATTTAAGGTCATAGAGCAATGCACTAGCTTTTGCAGCGTTACTACTGCTCTGTCCCAATGGTAATGAATATGCCATTATGAGACAGCCATCAGTCCCTCTCACTATACCCCATCCTCCACAGTTGCCATTTAGACAAGATCCATCACTGTTTAGCTTCACAACGAGAGGTGGTGGTTTGAGTCATTTCACCATAATAAAGTTGTTCATTACCAGTTGGGCTTCATAAAGGTTACATACATCTTCCCAATTGTTTTCAAAGTTGATCTTCTTGAAACGAGATTTGATAATCTGAGTGATGTTGAGAGTAATCATATTTTTGGATCTGTGAAAGGATAGTTTTTCCATATCAAATCTAGACCTGAACCTAGAACTCCATAGCTCCCAAATAATGATAGGAGGCATGATTTTGTGCATGTAGTTTGCCATGGGATTTTTCCCTTTCTGTTTCCAGCAATTGAGTATGAGAGTCCTTAGATTGTTGTTTCTATACTCAATGCCCAACCTGCCAATAAAGTAGTTCCAGACTTGTTGTGCAAATTGACCACTATAAAATAAACAATCTGTAGTTTCAGGTCCCTGGATGCCACTGAAACATGTACAACAATTGCACCTAGAGTTGACGACAATCCCAAGGCTAGTCATTCTCTCATATGTGGATAACTTATTGTGAATAGCCCTGATCACGCCCAATTATGCCTCCTAAGAGGTCTAGCGGTCGTTGCAAATATAATCCGTTTTTTCAAGTCCAGAGGCGAATCCCAGAGGGAATTAACCTACTAATTACAACCACTAGATTCGCACGAATTCAAGTAATCAACCTTCAGAAATATTAAATAACGATTTGAATATTTACTAACTAAGAGTAAAGTAATAAAAATGCAGTAATTTACAACTAACAGAGGAAATGTTGCGGACAAGATTTGGAAAAGTCTAGGGTTATGATTTCCCCTATTGTCGGAATCCTCCCCGCTAAGTTTTCTATAAATTTGCCTAAGTATTCTTTACTGATAGAGAGTACTATGGGTGTTGTAATTCTCTTCCGAGTAAATACCACAATTTACTAGGCATATTTTTCCAAACTACGCTAGCTGACTCTAGTTTACCACTCACTAAGATCGCACCAAGGTTCCGTTATTCCTAATCCCACCTTTAAACCCTCTGTATTGATTCCTCATATACGTTAGGAGTGATGTTGGCCAACAATTACCTAAATGTGTATCATTTTTCAAGCAATACACACTAAATAGGCACAGTCAATTGAGGGCCCTTCAATCAACCACAACAATCATATAGTTGAACAAGTAGAGAAAAGTAGATAGCAAATTCATATTAAACGTAGTAGAAAATCATCCTCCAATAGGTTCCATCAAAACCTAGATTAGAAAGTTTAACTACTCATAACCATACTAACAATCATGATAATAATTGAAAGCATTAAAATACAGATCAAGGAAGAATGGAAGAGAAAAACTCTTGCAATTCGTTGCTTCTAAGTGTTCCCGTAGCCTTTTTCCTCTCCAATAATGTCTAACCCCTAAGAAATAGGTTTAGAACCCCTTTTATACATGTTGGGGGCGTGTAGGGCTGAAACTACTAAGTCCTTGCCAAAATAGGACGAAATTCGCCTTAGCCGTCTCGCTTGGCGCCAATCAGGACGCCGAAATTTTTTACTATTCTATCTTTGGCATTTTGGTTGGTGCCTGGCACCAACCTGGGCACCAAACTCATACTCCCTCCAAATTCTTCCATTTTTACTTCACTTTGCACGCAAGCTTGCCAAATCACTTCAAATTGACTCCTACACATATAAACACCATTATTAAGCTCGAGTCACAAATACTTACACCAAAGTTAACAAGATTGAGGTATAATGCAAGGAAAATTACATGCGAAAGTATTAATTTTTAGCCTAACATCACCACCCCACACTTAAGCTCTAGCTCGTCTTCGAGCAACCTAAAACCTTGCTAACCAAACAATTCACGCAAGACATCATACAATGGAGGAACATTTGGCAATTTAACACACTACACCTATGACCATGTTTGATACCAACAATTGAGTCCTTGCATACGCATTCATACCTTTCCCAACTTTCACATGCCGGAATATTAGTGACCAATTAAAAACACTCAAAAAACCTTCCCATAGCCACCCAACCTCAAAAACCAACTCATCGCCGATAAGCATTCTCAGCTCGTGCACTCACCCAACAAGAGATGTTTAATAACGTCACCTATCCGTCATGGAGTAATGTGCCTCACAAAAGAATAAGAGGGTATTTTATCCACGCATTCAAATATGCATTCGAATATAATTTAAGGACATTACATATATGAACAAAGAACCACTCACTCTCACAACGAAATTCATGATAATCCCGTGGTTGTACCATAGGTTTGCCCGTGGTGTATTTCTCCATTAATCTAAGCTCGTAAAGTCTAAGATCAATTAGGTCTTTACGGGTTGTAATGGAGGCTAAAGGGTAGGTAGGATATATTTTTGGATATATTGACTCACCCTCCTTAGCACTTTAATACACTATGCTTAACTTTCCGCTACACACTTTTCATGACTAATTCAAGCAATGCCACCAAATCATATAAAACTTGGCCCTTTTTATTTAATCATAACTTTGCATTCACTCGCTCGGATCCCGATGAATAGGAGGTGTATTTTCTATATACTTTTTTCTGTATTTTCTTTGCTTTCTTTTTCTTCACACTCTCCCCAATTTTAGGTTGCCCGGCTAATGATCTTCCAAAATATACATGCACCTTTTGGCTTTCTTTGGTTCCACTCAAAAGCTATACCAACTCTCATCTTACTCTTCTAGCGACTTAAGTGCTTTCAGAGGTAAAGGTTCAATAAGATTTAATTAAGAACAAAATGGGAATTGACTTGTAATGTGGGTTCCAAAGAAAAGGCTTATAGGCTCAAATGGGCTATCTAAACATAATTTTACTTATGGTAGCATAATAGCTCAATGGACAATCAAAGGAATGCCTACATCATCTCCTAGACTCACAAAGCTTACTTATTTCGCTTCGACTAACATGCAGGACAAGTTCTATACAAAAACATGAAAGCACATAATGTAATTAACATCTCACATCACACAATGCACATGACCCCAATCGGTACGGTTCCATTCCAACTTTCAAGTTTAGGCAAGTAATCGCAAAGTCAAGAAGTATTAAGCAATAAAGCACTACATGAACAATGAGTCAAATAACTGAGAGAAAGCGTCACAGATAGGCTATTCAATCTTTCACGTGATTAATTATCATTAAAACATGTAAGGAAGGTAATTTGCATGCTACGGCCTAACTATGTTAGCATCAAACAGGTCAAAGGCTATAGGACACCCAAGTTTATTCCTAAAAAAAAAAAAACAAACTACCCGGTTCAAGTTACATCCCTTGAAAAAGAACCAATGCCAAAAGAAAAATCAAGGGGGATTATTATCTACCTACGACTAACTAACACTAATAAAAAAATATTTTGGATTTTTTTGTTGGACCTTAATCCCTCAAGAAATCTATCCAAGAGATCCATCATCGGGAAAAGTTCAAACTTTTGTTTTTTTTCCAAACTAATTCTACTATACTACATTACTACTATTAACTATGCAATTAAAATCAAGAAGCTAAAAATTAAAAAGAAATTAGAGTCTAAAAATAAGAAGATACATTACTAATAGGTACTAACATACTACTACTACTCATCAAAGGAAATTCCCGCCCCACACTTCAAAAAAAAAATGCAGTATCCCCAATGCACCTACAACAAAATTATAAAGCAATAGGGTGGATAGAAAGAACTCCCTGGCTAAGCGGACCCATTCGGGTCGTATTCGGAGCCCACTCGGTTTGAGTACTTATCTACCAATCTACGTGCTTACCCTGATCTACGAGACCGCGAACCACCCGTTGTGCTGTCATTCGCAGCACTCACAAGTGCTAAAGGCCCATCAACCTCCTCACCAGCCTCGCCCCTATCAGGAGATGGTGTTTCTATCTTCAAAAGAGTGGAGCGGGCTACGCGGTTACAATCCCAAAATCTTCTTGGTCGACCCCAACAGTGGACAATCCTAGTCCAGCTTCTTCTTTTCTTCCTCTATCACACCCACATTTTGCAAAAGCAGACTCATCATACAATACATGTGACGCGGCAGGTTGTCATCCCATTATTTCCTGGCCACATCACTCAATTTTGGACCATTCTCCGGCGGTATCGCCGAGATATCTAGCAACTCATTCGGAGCTGGCACAATCTCATCAGCTCCCTCATAAACCGAGACCTCCTGCTGCAACAACAACTATGTCAACAAGTTCCCGTAGAAGAACCTCCTAGAGTCATTCAGAAATCTGGTACAAGTCATCTCATCAAGCATCAACTGACCAATATTGACAGGTTACCCCGTCATCAAAAAATAGATCAAACAAACCCTCGCTCTCGTGCAATCTGAAGAATGCTCACCCGGCATGATACGGGCAAGAGCAAAGTTATGTCAGACCTTAGTTGTTCTGTTGAAATCAGTCCGTACATGTCCTTGTAGGTGTCATTTCGTTGTGAACAAATCCAGTTCGCCATTGAGTTTTCCCCACATAATGTCTGACGGATGGCTGGGCAATATGGACTGCGCACGAACTTTTGAAAAATTCATGGATCATGGTTCGTAGCCTCCAAAAACTCACAAAGAGCTTGAGCTTGCAAGTTGATCCCCACACACCGCACATCGACTTCATTTATATTACAATGCCAATTAGCATATAGGTCTTTCACCATGCTCAAATTAGCTGGCCCGGGGCATTCTAACAAATGGTCCAGCTTCAACTCCTTTATCTGGTCCAGAACAGTAGGAAAATGCTGCTCCAAAGCTGTAGTGTTGATGCCCATTTCTGAGATATACCGTCCATATGGTACAAAGGAGTGGTACCAACTTCTTGCATCCTATCTATATACCTTGAGGGCCGGACGAGGCACACGAGGCTGCCTTGTTGAAGGCTCTGCCACTTGATTTCCTTTTCCCGATTTGCGTGAAGCAACCTCACATAGTTTTTGCTTCTTCGTGGATGGGGCAGCCGTACAAGGCTTTGCCTTTTATCAACCTTCACGAGCCATTTGTACTGACACTTGTGAACAATGAATGCCGCATTAGTTATAACTTCAAAGATCCTCTATAGATAAAAGGTAGGGTTGGGTTGACCCCACACTTAAGATTGAAGCAATGCTTCGGGTACTCAAGGCTTTCCCGTAGAAACCAACAACATCCGCATATAGCATATAACGACAACACATACATTACAATGCATGGCACTACACTTGGGCTTTTAAAGTAGATTGATAGAGCTTTCTTTGACCCGAGTCGCTACCCAAGCAATTAGGAAACACTACAATTCAATGAAACACCTAAAAAGAGAAAAGAAACAATACAATACAATACAATACAATAAACGACAAGTGCACACAGATAGGCTCACACATACGACCTTCGCGCCCGACATCACTCTCTAATAGCCCACATTCACACCTTAGCACCAACAAAAATGCTCGGCTACTCAGACTTCGCCGAAAATCAACAATTTTTCTTTCAATAATTTCATCAAACACTTGGCGCGTGAAATTTTCATTCAAGTATTTCAAACCATTGGACAAGTTCCATGCCCTCCCAAATTAAACGAGGTGGTGGGACTTTCAGTTTTCCACCCCGTAGTCAAGGAACAACTCCAAATGAAAATATACTATTCAATACATACCTGCCAACACTCTACTCTATGGGAAGTTGGGGGAAGAAGAAGAGTGAGAGATGAGAAAACAACAATACTACAGAATCAAGAAGTAATTAAAACAAAAAAAGCAAGAGGTAGCTTGCTTCCAAGCCGGCCTGGCCGCAAGGAATCAAGAGATCTTTGCCGGTGCTGACGTGGATCTCGGGTGACGGAGAAAACAAGGAGAAGCCAACAAGAGAAAACAAAAATAAGAGACCAAAAAAAAAGAAAAACTCACCTGTGCTTGAGAGAATTAAGAAGGAGCGAGCGGGGGAAAGGGATTTCGGAGAGAGAGAACTCGGCAGGTAGGGGTTAGGGATTTAGGGTAAGATGGGTCAGATTAAGGGTAATGTTATATTATTTTTAGGTGGGGTGGAGGGTTTGGGTCAGGTTTGGGGTCAAACGGGTAGGGAACTTACCTGGGCATTTTCATCCGCGCTTGGCACTGGAAAACGCTGTTGTGCATTTTTTTATTCTGCCTTTGCTGTTTTTATTTGCGCCTGGCGCCTAGCGGGGTGTTGAGCTGCTTCTGAATTTTTTATTTATTTAATTAATTTAAACTAAATGACAGCTAGATGAAAATAATAAAATTGGGTTGCCTCCCAATATGCACTTGATTTAACGTTGCTGTCACACCTCCCTTTTCGCTAGTACACCCCGTGAAGGGTATAATAAAAGGAGTTTTTTCCAATTAAAGGACAATCGAACGAGATTCTTTTATTAGGAGATTTAGAGTCGCCACTTGGGAGATTTATGGTGTCCCAAGTCACCGGTTTGAATCCCGAATCGAGGAAGGGTTTGACTCTGTTTAACAGTCGCGAACCAGAAATCCAGGTAAGGAGTTCTGTTAACCCGGGAGAAGGGGTTAGGCACTCCCGAGTTCCGTGGTTCTAGCACGGTCGTTAACTGCTATATTTGGCTAAAGTCTAATTTTAATACATGTTATCCTATTGTGCAATTTTAGAATTATTTACCGCTTTTAATTACTTTTAGGAAATTGAACGTCGTTTAAAGCATGTTTTTGGATCACGTCACATGAAATGCACCCGGATCCTCGACACATTTTATTCAACGTTTTGGGATTTGGATTTGGGTTGCATGAAATGCACACCCGTTTTTAGGAAGGTAAAATTATTAAAAAGCGCGCCTAAAGCGACTAACGTGTTGTTAACTTCGCGGGAGGCCGTGAAAATTCGCTAAACGGCACGTCCCGAATTCTAAGTATTTTAGTATAAGCATTTAAAGAGGGCCACGCAATTTATTTATTTTATTTGGCGCGGCGCACCTCGTTTTTATTTCAAAGGCCAACCTAAAGGAACTACGATTTTCTATTAATTATTGACTCAAAAAACGCCTTAATTGCTTAGCATTATTAATTACTATTATTAAAAAGCAATCAAGGAATCTGGGTCTCAGGTTCAAGTCCACACTTGAACAAGAGGGAAACCTCTTAATTCAAACGTGCTACTTAACCTGGAAGGCCCAAAATTGCACCGTAGAATTTAACCAATAATCCAAGACAAATTTCAAATTCTTTAGCAGATTGGGCCTAAAAACTGGCCCAGATATGAGGCAATTCAGTCATATAGCTGGACAGACCACCTCAATGAAATATTCAAACTTTGGGCCCAAAATGAGCCCAATTCAAAGCGAGGGGAGAATGTTTAGGGATAGGAATCTGGCTATTTTCAGCTGGGCCTACGTTAAGCCCAATGTACCAAAAGGAAAATCCAATTACCAATAATTCAAGTTCTATAGCCCAAATTAACTAAGCAAACAAACTTGGTTCAATAGGCATTTTGAGATTCAAGTTCTGTTAATTTCAGCCAATGCTTTAAAATTTAAGTATACTAACATTTGAATAAGACGTAAACATTAGGCGTGGGTGACGAATGAATAGTTTTCAGATTCAATGTGTAAGCCTATGTCACACTTTTAATCACAATTTCAACTGACTCACGCATTAACATTCAGGGAGAAGAACTGATGAATCCTGTTTGAGATAACACATCACGCATAACAGGTAGGATCCATGAACAACCTGATAAACTAATAGCTATTCAACTAGAATTCCAACAGTGCTTCTAATTTCTGGTTTCGAACTAGCTAGTCACCTACTTAATGATGCTGAATTAATACAACTGAATACAAACTCATATAATTCTGGGATTGTTTAAAAACAGTCCAGCAATCCATTATACAAATAAGTACTTGTTCAAACGAGCAACACAGCTAAGTATTAAAGCTAATAACAATTCTAGGAAAATTCATGTGAGAACTAAGCATTTCTTCATCATTCGAATCCACAGGTTGTTCATACACATTGAGTTAAACTTCCAGATCACTGGAGACAAGAAAGTGTACTTGGAAGCAAAATGAAAGGTAAGAGACGAGGAGAATCAACAACAGTAATCAGATGGTCAAACAACAGCTCAGAGTCAAGTTCACAGCCCCACAAATAATATCAAAATCAGCCCAGAAATGAATTGCGGAAGCACAACACCAACAAACAACCCAACGAGCTTGATTTAACCAAAACGAAGTTGAAATTGAACACAGAAACAAACTCTGACACTTCAGCAGCTGAGCACAAGGACTTTCAAGCCCTTCCCCTCTTTAAACTAAGCTAGAAACTCGAAACAGTTGCTAAAACTCGAAATTGATCTAAGAAACTCAATGTAGCAGTATTTTTTTTTGGTTTTCTGTTGCCTTTTTTTTGTATTTTGAAGAACTAAGTTATAGAATGAAATTCCTAACTCTAAATTTCAGATCTGGTTTTTGAATTTGAAATTCAAATTTTTCAGCTTCTAAAAAACCCCGAATGAAGGCAGAATGCATGCCTTTTATAGGCAAACTTGAGGGTTCTCTCCAATTTTTTGCTTTACGCCCCCTAGTTCCTCTTTTATTTTTTCAGTTTTACCCAAGTAGTCCCTTATTTTCTGACTTCCTTCTCAAGTTACTGCATTAGGTTTCTTGAAATTCTACTTTGAATCCTATCTAGAAGACTCTAGGTGTTTCTAACTAACAAATTCTTTAGGTAAAACACCTAAACTACCCTTAATTTGGATTCTAAATTACTACCATAGCCAAACCAAACCCCAGCCCCCTTTTACTTTGGCCAAACTAACCATGGTTAATTAACTACAAGACTAAAAACTAATCAGCTATAACCAAACAATAATTAAAATCTGAACTAACTAATCTAGCTAATCAAAAGGAAATTTAACTCTAAATAATAGGAATTCTAAGACTAAGTGTACCATTAAACTAATACAACAGTAAACTAATCAATTAAAATCAAACAAACAAAGCTGAAACTAACAAAATCAGAAAATGCAAAGCAATAGTTAAACATGAGATCCTACTATTGAAATCAAATCAAACGATCAAATTACTAACAATAATATGATTATGAAAAGAATCAGAACCCTAAATCGAAACCCTAACTCAACACAAAAATAAAAAGAAGTTCTGAGTAAAACAGAATAAAAATAAAATAAAATAAAATAAAATAAAAAAATAAAAATCATGGATGAAACAGAAAAGAAAGTAAGAATGAAATACCTCGGAATTTAGTAACTCAAACTCGAACAATGGCGGCTTCCTTGGCATTATTTGGATTAAAACCGTCTTTAATCATGTGTTTTCGTGAGAAAGCACATGAATAAAGGCTATTATAGCCCAAAATCAATAAATCCCCAAACATTAAGAAATTAGGGTTTTCAGCCAAAATTCAAGCTGAGATTCGAACCAAACGGGGATGATTCGAAGGCTAAGGGTTGTGGATTTGGGATGAGGGGTGTAAGGAGATCATGTGATGTTAATTTGGCGACGTTTGGAGGTGGTGGTGTTTTGGCCGGATTTTCAAATCAATATTCGAGAATTTCTACTGAGATCTCAGGGTCGGGGTTTGGGGATTTAGAGAGAGGAGGGTGAGAGGATGCTGTGGTGTAAATTTTGGGCTATTTTGAGAATCGCCGCCGGCGGAGGCGATTTCCGGCCGGCGGCGGGCAGCGGAAGGCGGAGGACGGTGGTGAAAATAGGGCGGCTAGGGTTTTTTGGGTCTCTAGGGTTTGGGGGTGAGAGACGGGTGACGAGGGGGTGGGGGGTGCGTTTGGACATATATATATTAACTTGACCCCAGTTCCTGACCGTTGGATCAAGGATCCTCGATGTCCAGGATCTAGCGTGACAAAACGACGCTGTTTCGATTTTGAAAAGGGGGACCGGGTGACTTTGTGGATTGGGCTGGTTTTGAAGTGGGTTTGGGGTTTGGGCTTGAGTTATATATCAGATATTGGCCCAAAAGGTGGCCTGACCCCTTTTCTTCATTTCAATTTCTTTTTTATTTGTTTTCTTCTTTTTTATTTATCTATTTGAATTTTGGATTTTATTATATGCAAAATTAAAAGTAGCCAAAACTTGATTTAGTTCTAAAATGAGACTAATTAAATTTCCTAAAATTAACTAGATCCTAATTTTAAGAGGAAAATTAAACAAAAGTGAAATTAAAGGAACAAAAAATGTAAAAGGATTATTTTGTTATTTTCTCTTATTTTTAACGATGTTTAATTAATCTAAAAATCTAGAATCAGGTCCTAAATGCAAGTATGCTATTTTTATAATTTTTTCATTTTTTATGACACCTAAAAATGCACACAAAATGCAAACAAAGCATAAAATCATGCAATTAATTCCTAAAATTCAAATACTAAAAGAAAAATTCTAATTTTAATGAATTCTATAGGAATAATTTAAGCATGGAAAAATCACGTGCTCACAGCTGCCCCTCTTTGCTCGGAGACACGAAGGATTTTCGGGCAAAGATAAATGAGCAACATGTGGGATTTTTGCCTGCTCGGCACTCCAGAAGAAGCATTTTTTGAAAACCGCCTGACCGAACCCTGCTTCAAAGGTTGCCTACATATCCTTGGCTATAAAGGAATCAGGTCAGTGTAGTTCTGGAAGGTCTGGTAGCTGGACTATCATGAAGCTGTGATTTCACTGTTGCTGCTGCTGCTGCTACTGCTTACTGAACCCCCTTATTACACCAAGTCAAAATAAAAAGAAGCTAGCCTAATCTATGACCTATGAATTACAAAAGATCCTATCTATATCTTCAAGCTGCTCCTGTGTTTCTTGTTGCATTGTTAACTTGCATTTCTTCCAGTGGAATTCCTTTGTTGTTGCCTTGAACTGTGATTGGAGATGTTTTGCCATTTCTTCGAGTGATGTTGGACTGCTAAAATATGAAATATGTGCCTCTATTCTCCAGGCGGGCTTCTGACTGCTGGAAATTGAAATGTATGCCTCTATTCTCCAGGCGGGCTCCTGATTGCTAAGACTTGAAATATATGCCTCTGTTCTCCTGCCGGGCTCCTGATTGCTAAGATTTGAAATATATGCCTCTATTCTCCAGGCGGGCTCCTGATTGCTAAAATTTGAAATAAATGCCTCTGTTCTCCAGGCGGGCTCCTGACTGCCGAAACTTGAAATGTATGCCTCTATTCTCCAGGCGGGCTCCTGACTGCTGAAACTTGAAATGTATGCCTTTGTTCTCCAGGCGGGCTCCTGACATCAACAAAAAACAAAGAAACTTTTCTGCCCCAGCTTGGTGGCTGGGCATCAATTACCAGATACTAATAAGAATTAGAAAGCTAAAATTTGAATTGTACTCCCTCTGTTCTACAGGCGGGGTCCTGACTGCTGCAAATTGAAATGTATGCCTCTGTTCTCCAGGTGGGCTCCTGACTTCTGAAACTTGAAATACATGCCTCTATTCTCCAGGCGGGCTCCTGACTGCTGAAACTTGAAATGTATGCCTTTGTTCTCCAGGCGGGCTCCTGACATCAACAAAAAACAAAGAAACTTTTCTGCCCCAGCTTGGTGGCTGGGCATCAATTACCAGATACTAATAAGAATTAGAAAGCTAAAATNCTGTTCTCCAGGCGGGCTCCTGATTTCAACAAAAATAGGCAAACAAAGAAGAATTTTCTGCCCCATTTTGGTGGCTGGTCGCATCATGTTACCAAATATTACTAGAAATTAAAAGCTAAAATCCTGAATTGTACCTCCCTTGTTCTCCAGGTGGGCGGCTGACTGCTTAACTTAAAATGTATGCCCTTGTTCTCCAGGTGGGCGCCTGATTTCAACAAAAATAGACAAACAAAAAAGAACTTTCTGCCCCTGTTTCAATCAAAGAAAAATCTTGTTAATATAAAATGGTGGTTAGTTGCTGGCATTCTTGCTGGGTATATCCCTGCTGCTGAGCTCTTCCCTGGCATTGCCTTGAATCGCTTTGACTTCCTGACAGACTTGCCAACTCCCCATAACTTTTGATGACTCAAGTGTTCTACCCCATCCTGTGGTTTTACATTTCTGACCCCTTTATCTGAAACTTTGTCTCTTCCCACAAAACTATCATGCCAATCCACCGATGAAACTTCCGGTGACCCTTTGTGTCTTACTTTGCATTTTGATATCTTTGGTATATTCCGGCCTTGTTGTGTTTTGCAGCTGGGAAACTGGTAGTTAGCCTTGACATCCCTTCCTCTTTGTTTCGAACAAGACCAACATTGAAACATCTTAAAGAACAGACATCAAAAGAATGAAATGCAATGACCTCGAGGGTTAAGGATAAAGAGAATCCAAAACCGGATGATTTGTAACGAAGAAGGAAAAGGAAAAAGACTTATCTGAGTGAAACAGTTGGTACCATTGATCATGCCATGCATTTTGGACTAACCGGCCCAATCTGTTTAGCCAATCAACTTTCAATTGCCACGCTTTGTTGCCCCAGCATTCTATAACTTGCTTTCTTCAACCCAAACCTTAACCCTATTCCTCTTGCAATGTCTTGAACAGCTTTCAACCATAGACTTGTCTCATTTGCCCATCTGAAAACTCACTTTCGCCTTAAGGTGCCTGCGAGGGTTTTCACCAATAAGACTCTCTCATTTTTAATTTCTCTCAACTCCCTTCGCCTTACGATGCCCGTGAGGGTTTTCAACAGTAAGACTCTCTCATTTTTGACTTCTCTCAACTCACTTCGCCTTACGGTGCCCGTGAGGGTTTTCACCAATAAGACTCTCATTTTTTGATTTCTCTCCTTGGACCAGAGTGTTGTCCCCAACATAAATCACCTCTTCTTGCTCGACTTGGAATTCCCTGAAAACTGATCAGACGGTCTTTCTTTGGACCGTAATGCAGGCTTTTGGACAGGGTTAGAAAGGAAGGGTATCAAAGGTTCAAAAACAATTCGATGTGGGTTCAAAAATACAACTTTCGGAATCAAATCTCTTGCACAACCACAACTTCTGCCCCAGTTTCTTCCTTGGGGACTTTTGGACATTTATTTTGGCGTGACTGAACCTCAGAGAGAGGCTGCCTACGTACCCTTTCGGGATCAAGTCAAACGTAGTTCAGGTCATAAAATTACTTCGTTGCTGCATTCTTTCCTTTCTTCTGCCTTTTCTTTTCTTTCTTTTCATCTCTTTTCTCTTCCTTCTCTTTTCTTTTTCTTTTCTTTTTCTTTTCTTTTTCTATTTCTCTTGTTTTTCTCTTTTTTTTCTTTTCTCTTTTTTTTTTCTTTTTTCTGTTTTTTTTTTCTTTTTCTTCTTTTTTTTTCCTTTCTTTTTCTTCTCTTTTCTCTTCCTTTTTTCTTTCTTTTCTTCTTCCTTTTTCCTTCTCTCTCTTTTCATTCTTTTCTTTTCTTTTTTTCCTTGACTTATCTTTCACGCTTGTGTTTCTGATCTTTGCCACCGATTCCTAAAGAGGGGTATGAAAGAAAATGAATGAGGCTCAAAGGGGGTAACAAAGGATAAAGTGTTTGGATAGCAGAACAAAATGCCTTCGTCATTCCAATCTTCAAAACATGCCAAGTACAAACAAATACAATTAGAACAAAGAAGATCATACATAATATCTCTTGACCGCATCGGAATTGATGGATATTTCAACACACTTGCCTTCTATGTCTGTCAAATATAAAGCACCATTGGACAACACTCTCGTTACAACAAATGGTCCCTGCCAGTTTGGGGCGAACTTTCCTTTTGCTTCGGCCTGATGAGGTAAGATACGTCTCAACACCAACTGCCTACTTCAAACTTCCGCGGACGCACCTTTTTGTTGTATGCCCTCGCCATTCTTTGTTGGTACAACTGTCCATGACATACTGCTGCCAATCTCTTTTCATCAATCAAACTTAGTTGCTCCAAGCGGGCTTTGACCCATTCAACATCATCAATTTTCGCCTCGGCGATAATCCGAAGGGATGGGATTTCAATCTCTGCGGGTATTACTGCCTCAGTACCGTACACCAGTGAATAAGGAGTCGCCCCTACTGAAGTGCAGATAGTAGTGCGGTAACCTAACAATGCGAAAGGTAGTTTCTCATGCCATTGTCTGGACCCTTCCACCATTTTCCGAAGTATTTTCTTGATGTTCTTGTTAGCTGCTTTGACTGCTCCATTTGCCTTAGGGCGATATGGGGTGGAATTGCGGTGCGTAATCTTAAACTGCTGACATGTCTCCGTCATCAGGTGACTGTTGAGGTTGGCACCATTGTCCGTGATGATTACCTTCGGAATCCCGAACCGACAGATGATATTCGAATGCACAAAATCGACCACTGCCTTCTTGGTCACAGATTTGAAAGTTTTCGCCTCAACCCACTTAGTGAAATAATCAATGGCTACCAGAATAAACCTATGCCCATTTGAAGCCGCTGGCTCGATTGGCCCAATGACATTTATTCCCCAAGCAACGAAGGGCCATGGTGCCGACATTGTATGCAATTCAGATTGTGGAGAATGAATCAAATCTCCATGTACCTGACATTGAAGACACTTGCGCGCGAAACTGATGCAATCCCGCTCCATAGTAAGCCAATAATAACCTGCTCTGAGAACCTTCTTTGCCAATACATATCCACTCATATGCGGTCCACAAACTCCCGCATGTACCTCGGTCATGATAACTGTAGCCTGTTTAGCATCTATGCATCTTAATAAACCATGATCTGGAGTTCTTTTGTAAAACACCCCTCCGCTGAAGAAAAATCCGCTTGCCAAGCGTCGAATCACTCTCTTTTGATCCCCTATGGCCTGTACTGGATATACTCCCATCCTGAGGTATTCTTTGATATCATGGAACCACGACTCACCATCAATTTCTTCTTCCACCATGTTACAATAAGCATGCTGATCTCGGACCTGAATCTGCAAAGGGTCCACATAAGCCTTATCTGGATGATGCAACATTGACGCCCAAGTAGCCAAAGCGTCGGCAACTTCATTATGAATCCTTGGGATATGCCTGAAATCTATCGATTGAAACCGTTGACAAAGATCATGCAAACATTGCCGGTACGGTATGAGCTTCGCATCTCGTGTCTCCCATTCCCCCTGAATCTGGTGGACCACGAGATCCGAGTCACCCATGACCAAGATTTCCTGGACACCCATGTCTATAGCCAATCTCAAACCCAAGATACACGCCTCGTATTCAGCCATGTTATTGGTGCAATAGAAACGAAGTTGAGCTGTAACAGGGTAGTGTTGCCCTGTCTCAGAAATAAGTACTGCTCCTATCCCGACGCCTTTGGTATTGGCAGCTCCATCAAAGAACAGTTTCCATCCTGGCTTCTCAACCTGTTCTAATTCATCGACATGCATTACCTCTTCATCAGGGAAGTATGTCTTCAAAGGTTCATATTCTTCATCTACTGGATTCTCGGCCAAATGATCAGCCAACACTTGTGCTTTCATTGCAGTCCTGGTCACATAGACAATGTCGAATTCCGTGAGCAAGATCTGCCACTTTGCGAGCCTCCCTGTGGGCATGGGCTTCTGAAAAATATACTTTAATGGGTCCAACCGAGAGATGAGATAGGTGGTATAGGATGACAAGTAATGTTTCAATTTCTGCGCTACCCAAGTTAAGGCACAACACGTCTTCTCAAGTTGAGTGTACTTCACCTCGTATGATGTGAACTTCTAAATTTCCTGCTCTTTCTTCCCCGTGATGTCGTGTTGCCCCAATACACAGCCGAAAGAGTTGTCCAAAACTGTCAGATAAAGAATCAAGGGTCTTCCCGGCTCCGGCGGGACCAACGCAGGTGGATTGGCAAGATATTCCTTAATCTTGTCAAATGCTACCTGACATTCATTGGTCCATCTGACCGCAACATCCTTCTTTAATAGCTTAAAGATAGGCTCACAAGTCGTCGTGAGCTGAGCAATGAACCTGCTGATATAATTTAACCTTCCAAGCAAACTCATCACCTCTATTTTGTTCTTTGGCGGCGGCAGCTCTTGAATGGCTTTGATCTTGGACGGGTCTAACTTAATACCGCGTTGACTTCCCACGAACCCCAGCAGTTTCCCAGACGGTACACCAAATGCACACTTCGCCGGATTAAGTTTGAGGTTGTACCTGCGGAGCCTCTGAAAAAACTTCCTCAGGTCCTTGACATGGTCACACTGCTTCCTCGACTTTATGATTACATCATCTACGTAGACCTCAATCTCCCGGTGTATCATGTCATGAAACATGGTGGTCATCGCCCTCATATATGTTGCCCCAACGTTCTTCAACCCAAATGGCATGACCCTATAACAATACGTTCCCCAAGGCGTGATGAATGCCGTCTTTTCTGCAACTTCCTTGTCCATTAAGATCTGGTGATAGCCCGCATAACAATCCACGAAGGATCCAATCTCATGCTTTGCACAATTATCAATTAATATGTGGATGTTTGGCAGTGGGAAGTTGTCTTTTGGACTTGCCTTATTGAGGTCACGGTAATCAACGCGCACTCTGGTCTTTCCATCCTTCTTTGGCACAGGCACAACATTGGCTAACCAGGTAGGATACCGCGTGGCCCGGATGACCTTTGCATCAAACTGCTTGGTGACCTCTTCTTTGATTTTCACACTCATATCTGTTTTAAATTTCCTTAGCTTCTGCTTGACATAAGGGAATGCTGGGTCGGTGGGCAATTTGTGGACCACCAAGTCAGTGCTTAAACTCGGCATATCGTCATATGACCATGCGAAAACATCTTTGTACTCAAGCAATGCTTTGATTATCTCTTCTTTGAGCTGAGGTTCCAAATGGACACTTATTTTTGTTTCCCGTACATTATCCTGATCCTCTAAGTTGATTGCTTTTGTGTCATTCAGGTTAGGTTTTGGTTTTTCTTCAAATGGCTTAATTCTTTACTGATTTCCTCAAAGCTTCCTCATCATCATATTCTATTTCGTCATCACACTCAATTTCTTGTATTATTATTTTGGAGTTAGATTGGCATTTAAAGTTGGGCCGAAGACTCCTCATGCATGACATATCATTGAAACCAGCATAAAAGGGACTGCACAAGAAGGAAAAGAAAGACAAAAATAAAACTATTAGGAATGGAAGGAAATTGTATTTCATTAAAATTTAAGATAACAAGGTTTAACTCGTCCAAACGGACGGAACATAGCATCTGAATTACAACCTTGGAAATAATCCAGATTAAACTGAAAGGAAATCAAAACTAACTACCAAGACTCCTTCCAGGTAGGAAGGGGAGTTGCTTCCCAATTGTTAAGCTTTGCCTGGGGCCCCACGAATTGAACATCTGCCTTGCTTGGACCTTCTCCGACCTCCAACACATTTACCTCATCAAACAGCTTTTCAAACCTCTCGATCAGCTCCTTGTCGGGATCAATCACACAACTGGGCATTGTTGTTGCTAGGCGCTTCTTAGTACCAGGCCTGACAAAGGAACGGGAAAGGCGGGGAATAGGTTTTGGAAGGGTCCATGCTTTCTTTTTCATCTTTCTAGCTCGCCTTATGTCCGCAGCAGTGGGCTGGAAGCCTAAACCAAAAGTATCCAGGTTTCCAGGAAGAGATACCGGCTGTATGATGCCTTGCAAAGAAGCACCCAAGCCTTTTCCAGGTACGAATCCGTTCTTCAGCATTTCCGACGCAACCATGACGGATGCAGCAGCTACCTTTGGCACAGGAATACATTCTCCTTCCGGGATCTTTTCAACTGATACCATGTCCAAGACTTGATAAACCCATGGACCTTTGTCGTCCTCAGCTTCTATGAAAGGCACAATGGAATTACCCAGAGCACAGGAACTATCTTCCCCATGCACCACAATCTCTTGCCTGTCCCACTCGAATTTGACCATCTGGTGCAGGGTAGATGGCACCGCTTTTGCTGCATGGATCCAGGGTCGGCCTAACAAGAGATTGTAAGAAACGGCCACATCGAGCACCTGGAACTCCATAGTAAATTCGACTAGTCCTACCGTCAGTTCCAACACTATATCCCCAACTGAGTCCTTCCCCCCTCCATCAAATCCTCGCACGCAAATGCTATTCTTGTGGATTCTCTCATTGTCCACTTTTAGTTTATCCAGGGTGGAGAGAGGGCAGATGTTTGCATTGGACCCGTTGTCGATCAGCACCCGGGTGACCACAGAGTCTTCACATTTCACCGTGAGGTAGAGTGCCCTGTTATGCTCAGTGCCTTCCAAAGGCAGCTCATCATTAGAGAATGTAACCCTGTTAACTTCGAAAATCTTGTTTGCTATTTCTCTAGGTGGTTGATAGAGATCTTATCCGGAACATGGGCTTCATTCAAAATTTTCATCAATGCCCGGCGGTGCTCGTTTGAGTGGATCAATAATGATAGCAGTGAGATCTGTGTCGGGGTCTTTCTCAGCTGTTCTACAATGGAGTAATCTTGTGCCTTCATCTTCTTCAAGAATTCTTCTGCCTCTTCTTCAGTTACGGCTTTCTTTACTGGTACTGGATTATCTTTGGCAGTTTTAGCTCTTCTCAGCTCTTTAAGGGCAAAGCATCTTCCTGAACGAGTCAGCCCATGGGTTTCAAAAACTTCTTCTTTGACTTCCTTCCCCTTATATGTCACTGTCACTCGGCCGTAATTCCAAGGAACGGCCTTTTCACTGATTACTGGTAACTCAGTCACTGGCTTGATGATAACCGGCTCTGTTCGAGCCCCTTTTACGATCACAACGGGCTTGCTAGCTGCCCCCGGCACTACCACTTTAGCTGGCTCTTGCTTTACTACAACACTGCTCGAAGGCTCTTTTTCTACCACAACATTGCTCGAAAACTTTTTCTGCATCACCACAACTGGTTCACTAACTGCTTCCTCCACCTTGATCAATGTCCTTCCGCTAGTTGGTTTCTCATTTGGCCTGTCCTCACTAGCCCTGATCATCATTACGGTTTGCAAAGGCTTCTTATGCTCTCCCTTTTGTACAAACTCAATCATATGGGTTTCGTGATGGGTTGGCAGCGAATTCTGATTGATGTTAGGCGTCTCTGAGGCTTGCACCTCAATCCGGCGGGTATCAATAAGCTCCTAGATGGCTGTTTTCAATTTACAACACTTCTCCGTGTCGTGCCCCGGTGCCCCCGAATAATACTCACAACTCAATGAATGATCAAGATTTCTTGGAAGGGGATTTGGTAACTTAGCTTCAATTGGACTCAACATTCCCAACTGCCTTAGCCTATGGAATAAACTGGTGTATGATTCTCCCAAAGGGGTGAAAGTCTTCTATTTTTGTACCCTCTCTTGCTTGAAAGTTTGGTTAGCTCGAAAACCTATTCCAGGGGGGTTCTTGTAGGCTCTTGGAGGTGGGTAGGTGTTTTGGGGAGTTGGGTATGGGTGTGCGCCATTGCGTGTGGGTAGGAGGTTGGGGGTATGTCTGGGCATGGTGGACAGAGAAGTGGGGTTCAGGAGGTGGGTAATAGTGCTGTGGTGGGCTATATGGAGTGTGGGTAGGTTTGAGGATGGGGTCGAGGTTGGTTGTAATATGGTGATGGGCCCCTGGACCAAGCCCTTGATTCAACTACTGCAACATCTTCTTTCTTCTTTTTCCCTAATACTCCTCCGGTGCCGCTTTGGATAGCCTGGGTAGTTGGCTTGATTGCCGAATAGCTCATGATTTTGTTGGATTTAAGTCCTTCCTCCACCATACTTCCCATTTTTACCACCTCGTTGAAAGATTTTCCCACTGCGGACACTAAATGACCATAGTAGGTGGGCTCCAAAGCCTGCAAGAAGTAATCAACCATCTCGCTTTCTTTCATTGGAGGATCGACTCTTGCCGCTTGCTCCCTCCACCGAAAACCGTACTCTCTGAAGCTTTCCCCGGGCCTTATCTCAATTTTTGTTAGCGACAGACGGTCTGGGACAATTTCGAGATTATACTGAAAATGACATGCAAACGCCTGGGCCAGATCGTCCCAAGTATACCATCGAGCATGATCCTGTCGAGTGTACCATTCCAAAGACGCACCACTTAGACTTTGACTGAAGTATGNAGTTTTGCCATATTCCCCTCAGATTTCTCCAACTCATCTTGGCCCTCTAAGACCTGCTTTTTCAGCCCATTTATCAATCTCTCATCGGACCGACTTCTTTCTTGATTTTTAGCAGCTATTTTCATTTGTCGGATTTGCTCTTTAAGAACCTCATTCTCTTGAGTCAATTTCTTTTTGTCACCTTCGTCAGCCGCAGCTTGCACACTCTTTTCAAATTGAAGATCTCGGACTTGCTGCTCCAGCGCCCCTATCCTGGCCCGATATTCCTTTTCCTTGGCTAGCCAATCCCATTGTACCTGGGCTCCGTCAGTGAATTGTTGTACATGTGGCCTTTTGGCGGGTCTCTCGGGAATCTGAAACCTTTTGCCGAACCAAGTCAAGTATTTGGGGTCTACTTCGCCTTTAGCCCGATCCTGTACTATAGTCTTAGGCTCAAGATACCTGCACTCATTCCATATTTGTCGGATTTTTCCTTCCGGAAATGCAACTTTTGGACCTAACTCAATGATTTGTCCGCTCAGGTCTTCATCATTGTGAACAGTTTGGAATCTTCCTAGTTGCCTCAGAACTCGGTAAGGAGCGTAGGGTTGGATGCTTCGAATGCCCATCAAAAGAATATAAGGTACTTCTGCCGATGTGTACACAGCCTCAGTAGCGGGAAGCCACCCGAAAGCCCATTCAACTTTATCCGCAATCAAAGATCTCAAGCATGACAACCAAGCCTCGGTGTCCTCGGGGAACTCAATACCTGTTACCCGGGTTCCAAACTCCTCGATACAACTCAGCCTGGTTAAACCATAGTTCATATACCCCGTGCGATGACAAAGGTGCTCCTGTATCCATAATTGTAACAACAGATTACAACTCTGAAAGAATTTTACACCCTCTCGGCATAAGGTCAAAGCTTGATACATTTCTGCCACAATCAGGGGAACTACCGTGCTGTTAGACTTCTTTATAGCAACATCCAACATTCCTACAAGGCTAATATCTATGTGGCCGTCTTTTCGAGGACAGATTATAACTCCCAAAAAGGCTACCATGAACGCCAATCCCCGCCGGGCCTCCCATTTATCTTTGTTCCCGGCGTGTGTCAAACCGGTGTTAGGCTCCTCGAAACCTCCCGGGTTGCCATATCGGTGGTATAGGAAATGAAGTGTGCAACACCCTTCTGCTAGATGCTTATCTTGAATGTCCCGACTAATGCTCAACATGTCCAAGAATCTGTGGAGGGTGACTGGTCTTGGTGCTAATGGGTATCGACCCCTGAGGTTTCCGTTAAGACCCGCATATCCCGCCATCTCCTCTAAGGTAGGTGTAAGCTCGAAGTTCGAGAACCGGAATACGTTACGGGTTGGGTCCCAAAAAGGTATTAATGCTTCAGCAATGTCCGTCCTTGGCTTAATGTTCAACAATCCAACGAGACCACCCAGAATCTTTACCACTGTTTCTCTGCTACCCTTCCCCAAGTCATTCCACCACATGTGGAGCTTCAAAGGGATCTCACTCAGGACTGAGAAGGTTTCAATGTCAATTGTAGTCATCCTGCACATTTATTTAAAGGAATTTAATGACTTATTTCATCCTAAAAGGAAAAATGTGGCTATTTAAAGAAAATGGCTATTTAATGACTCATTTTGACTTAATAGAAAAAGCGACTATTTTTTCAAAATTTTCATTTAAGAAAACAAAGACTCGGTTTTGCAAATACGGCCTTTCAACACTTCCGGGAGGGAGATTTTAAGGCTGTGCCCGCAAACCATTTAAAAATAACTCAGGATGGCTGTTCTTGCAAAAACGGCCTTACGGCGTCCTTTTGGGGACATTCGGCTTATTTTAAACAAGATTGGCGTCGCCCGACTTATTTTGGCAAAAATTAAAGTTTTGGTATTTTTGGCTATTTTTGCAAAAGGGAGGTTGGGCCCGATGAGGGTTGCCTACGTATCTCACGCCCGGTGAGAATCAAACCAGCGTAGTTCGGGCAACTTTGTCAAAACCAAATATATTTTTTTTGAACAACAATCTTTTTCCAAATATTTTTCTTTTTATTTTTCCAGAAATCCGGCAGCATTTCGGTACTATTTGGGCATTGGTTTCTCAAAACGAGTGGTTACCCTCACTTAGTCCTAACACTGCTATTTTTCTCAATCTCTTTCATTATCTACAAGCCGGTCAACATGCAAATCCAAAGCAAATGAATGCACAAGTAGCACGTAAGATGCATCAGGATGGTCTTTTCATTTCAGGTCACCTGTCCTAGACGGACCCAACCCCTGTGTTGAGTCCCCTAAGTCAAATGCACATAATGCAAACAAACGTTCCTACTAGGGATCCGGTATGAGGTTTTGTTCTTCTAGGTTTAAACCCTAGGTTTATTGGTCTAGACCTGGCTTACCCGAGCGGACAACACGGGCCGAGGGGGAGGCAGCGTACCGGGGATACAGAAGCTCCGCCGGCTTAGCAACTTATCCAAACCTCGTTCAAAATGGGAAAAGACTCTAAACAGAAGAGAAGCTACATGAAGTGCACCCTTCTCCATGATGTAGAAGACTCAGAGAGAGGAAGGGATTCGTAACAGTTTACATATACAATTCAAGAAATATCAAAGCGGTAAAACATTTAGCACATAAGGCATGAAACATGTAGGAAAATCAGATAAAGCCAAATATAACAATTAACTGAGCTCGAATTCTTGAACCCTGAACAAATGTTCTGGGTTCTTGTCCCCAGCAGAGTCGCCAGAGCTGTCACACCTCCTTTTTCGCTACTACACCCCGTGAAGGGTATAATAAAAGGAGTTTTTTCCAATTAAAGGACAATCGTAACGAGATTCGTTTATTAGGAGCTTCAGAGTCGCCACTTGGGAGATTTATGGTGTCCCAAGTCATCGATTTGAATCCCGAATCGAGGAAGGGCTTGAATCTGTTTAACAGTCGCGAACCAGAAATCCAGGTAAGGAGTTCTATTAACCCGGGAGAGAGGGGTTAGGCACTCTCGAGTTCCGTGGTTCTAGCACGGTCGCTCAACTGCTATATTTGGCTAAAGTCTGATTTTAATACATGTTATCCTATTGTGCAATTTTAGAATTATTTACCGCTTTTAATTAATTTTAGGAAATTGAACGTCGTTTAAAACATATTTTTGGATCACGTCACATGAAATGCACCCGGATCCTTGACACATTTTATTCAACGTTTTGGGATTTGGATTTGGGTTGCATGAAATGCACACCCGTTTTTAGGAAGGTAAGATTATTAGAAAGCGCGCCTAAAGCGACTAACGTGTTGTCAACTTCGCGGGAGGCCGTGAAAATTCGCTAAACGGCACGTCCCGAATTCTAAGTATTTTAGTATAAGCATTTAAAGAGGGCCACGCAATTTATGCATTTTATTTGGTGCGGCGCACCTAGTTTTTATTTCAAAGGCCAACCTAAAGGAACTACGATTTTCTATTAATTATTGTCTCTAAAAATGCCTTAATTGCTTAGCATTATTAATTACTATTATTAAAAAGCAATCAAGGAATCTGGGTCTCAGGTTCAAGTCCACACTTGAACAAGAGGGAAACCTCTTAATTCAAACGTGCTACTTAACCTGGAAGGCCCAAAATTGCACCGTAGAATTTAACCAATAATCCAAGACAAATTTCAAATTCTTTAGCAGATTGGGCCTAAAAACTGGCCCAGATATGAGGCAATTCAGTCATATAGCTGGACAGACCACCTCAATGAAATATTCAAACTTTGGGCCAAAAATGAGCCCAATTCAAAGCGAGGGGAGAATGTTCAGGGATAGGAATCTGGCTATTTTCAGCTGGGCCTACGTTAAGCCCTATGTACCAAAAGGAAAATTCAATTACCAATCATTCAAGTTCTATAGCCCAAATTAACTAAGCTAACAAACTTGGTTCAATAGGCATTTTGAGATTCAAGTTCTGTTAATTTCGGCCAACGCTTTAAAATTTAAGTATACTAACATTTGAATAAGACGTAAACATTAGGCGTGGGTGACGAATGAATAGTTTTCAGATTCAATGTGTAAGCCTATGTCACACTTTTAATCACAATTTCAACTGACTCACGCATTAACATTCAGGGAGAAGAACTGATGAATCCTGTTTGAGATAACACATCACGCATAACAGGTAAGATCCATGAACAACCTGATAAACTAATAGCTATTCAACTAGAATTCCAACAGTGCTTCTAATTTCTGGTTTCGAACTAGCTAGTCACCTACTTAATGATGCTGAATTAATAAAACTGAATACAAACTNCATCTATTTAACTACATATTAGGATAATCCAAACGAGCACAGATCTGGAGGTAAATGCGTGGTATTTTTCATTTCATTTCCAGCTCAAAGCTACATCAAGGCAAATTCAAAGTGTGTACCTAGAATTATAATGAAATAGAAGAGAAGAAGAGAGTCAGCAGCAGTAAGCAGTGGCTAACTAACAGCAACACGTCCAGCTTCAATCCCAGAACAATGTCAAAACACCCGTGAATGATTTGTAGAAAGATAGACACTAGTAAATCACTAAACACAAATCAGATGAGACCAAACAAACTCGAAATTGACCCAAAAAAATCCTTCTGAACTTGAACTCACGAAATTTGAAGATGTTCAAACCATTTTTTGACCTTATATAAACAGGAAAGTTGATCTAACAGCTGGAACACAAAATTATCCTAAGAAGACTTCAATGGAATAGTATTTTTGGAGTTTTGTATTGTTTTTCTTTTTTTTGGTTTTTTGGGGAGAACTAGGATCTAAACTGGAATTCTAAACTCTCGGATTTCAAACTCTCTGTTTTTTTGAATTTGAATTTGAAGTTTCAGATCTTCAGAACTTGCAGAAACTTTTCAGATCTTCAAAACTTGCTCTGCAAGGCAATAGAGACTGCCTTTTATAGGCAAAAATTGAGGCAACCCTTCAGATTTCTATTTTAGCTTTAGTCCCTCTTTTATTTTTCAGTTTTACCCAAGTAGTCCCTTATTTTCTGACTTCTTTCTCAAGTTACTGCATTAGGTTTCTTGAAATTCTACTTTGAACCCCATCTAGAAGACTCTAGGTGTTTCTAACTAACAGATTCTTTAGGTAAAACACCTAAATACCCTTAATTTGGATTCTAAATTACTACCATAGTCAAACCAAACCCCAGCCCCCTTTTACTTTGGCCAAACTAACCATGGTTAATTAACTACAAGCCTAGAATCAGCTATAACCAAACAATGATTAAAATCTGAACTAACTAATCTAGCTAATCAAACGGAAATTTCACTCTAAACAATAGGAATTCTAAGACTAAGTGTACCATTAAACTAATACAACAGTAAACTAATCAATTAAAATCAAACAAACAAAGCTGAAACTAACAAAATCAGAAAATGCAAAGCAATAGTTAAACATGAAATCCTACTGTTGAAATCAAATCAAACGATCAAATTACTAACAATAAAACAAAACCAAACTATATGATTATGAAAAGAATCAGAACCCTAAATCGAAACCCTAACTCAACACAAAAATAAAAAGAAGTTCTGAGTAAAACAGAATAAAAATAAAATAAAATAAAAATCATGGATGAAACAGAAAAGAAAGTAAGAATGAAATACCTCGGAATTTAGTAACTCAAACTCGAACAATGGCGGCTTCCTTGGCATTATTTGGATTAAAACCGTCTTTAATCATGTGTTTGCATGAGAAAGCACATGATTAAAGGCTATTATTGCCCAAAATCAATAAATCCCCAAACATTAAGAAATAAGGGTTTTCGGCCAAAATTCGAGCTGAGATTCGAACCAAACGGGGATGATTCGAAGGCTAAGGGTTGTGGATTTGGGATGAGGGGTGTAAGGAGATCATGTGGTGTTAATTTGGTGAAGTTTGGAGGTGGTGGTGTTTTGGCCAGATTTTCAAATCAATATTCGAGAATTTCTACTGAGATTTGAGGGTCGGGGTTTGGGGATTCAGAGAGAGGAGGGTGAGAGGATGCTGTGGTGTAAATTTGAGGCTATTTTGAGAATCGCCGCTGCCGGAGGCGATTTCTGGCCGGCGGCGGGCAGCGGAACGCGGAAGACGGTGGTGAAAATAGGGCGGCTAGGGTTTTTTGGGTCACTAGGGTTTGGGGGTGAGAGACGGGTGACGAGGGGGTAGGGGGTGCGTTTGGACATATATATATTAACTTGACCCCAGTTCCTGACCGTTGGATCAAGGATCCTCGACGGCCAGGATCTAGCGTGACAAAACGACGCTGTTTCGATTTTGAAAAGGGGGACCGATTGGCTTTGTGGATTGGGCTGGTTTTGAAGTGGGTTTGGGGTTTGGGCTTGAGTTATATATCAGATATTGGCCCAAAAGGTGGCCTGGCCCCTTTTCTTCATTTCAATTTCTTTCTTATTTGTTTTTTTTAATTTATTTGAATTTTGGATTTTATTAAATGCAAAATTAAAAGTAGCCAAAACCTGATTTATTTCTAAAATGAGACTAATTAAATTTCCTAAAATTAACTAGATCCTAATTTTAAGAGGAAAATTAAACAAAAGTGAAACTAAAGGAACCAAAATGTAAAATGATTATTTTGTTATTTTCTCTTATTTTCAACGATGTTTAATTAATCTAGAAATGTAGAATTAGGTCCTAAATGCAAGTATGCTATTTTTATATTTTTTTTATTTTTTTCTGACGCCTAAAAATGCACACAAAATGCAAACAAAGCACAAAATCATGCAATTAATTCCTAAAATTCAAATACTAAAAGAAAAATTCTAATTTTAATGAATTCTATAGGAGTAATTTAAGCATGGCAAAAATCACGTGCTCACAGTTGCGACACGACGAATTTCAATATTATAATGGGTTGCCTCCCACGAAGCGCCCGATTTAACGTCGCGGTACGATTCGAGCCATCCCTTATCAAGGATCCTTCAAGCACATGGTCGAGATCACTTTATCTTCCCCAACCATGCCTTGACAATGTTTTAGCCTTTGCCCTTTAACTTTGAACTTTTGGAAGCCATCTTCTGATGCAATTTCTATGGCTCCAACAGGATGCATCTCTGCCACACAAAATGGTCCTGACCATCTTGACTTCAACTTGCACGGAAACAACTTCAATCTCGAATTTTATGGAAATACCACATCTCCAGGTTTAAAACTCCACTCAAGAATATTTATTTCATGCATCATCTTCATTCTCTCCTTGTATAGTCTTGTGCTCTCAAAAGCATGGTAGCAAAACTCATCAAGCTCATGCAATTCTGACTCTACTTGTACCCGCAACTTCCATATCGAGATTCAGCTACCTAAATGCCTAGAAAGCTCTATGCTCCAACTCCACAGGTAAGTGACACGCCTTCCCAAACACCAATTTATACGCCGACATGCCAATTGGAGTTTTGAAAGCATTACGATAGGCCTAGAGTGAATCATCTAACTTTCTCGCCCAATCTATTCTTGTAGCATTCACGGTCTTTGTCAAAACGCTCTTTGTCTATATGTTCGAAACTTCCACTTGCCCACTCGTTTGTGGATGATATGGGGTGGCAACCTTGTGGCGCACACCATATTTTTCTAACAACTTTGCAAAGGCTCGGTTGCATAAGTGAGTGCCTTCATCACTAATTATTGCCCTTGGAGTGCCAAACCAGGTGAATATATTCCTTCTCAAAAAACCAATGACCCCCTTTTGCATCATTTGTAGGGAGTGCCACAGCTTCCACCTATTTTGACACATAGTCCATAGCTACGAGTATGTACTTGTTGCCATATGAGGTGACAAAAGGCCCCATGAAATCGATTCCCCATACATCAAACACTTCCACCTCCTGAATTGGGTTCATGGGCATCTCATGTCGGCGGGAAATATTCCCGGTTCGTCGGCATTCATCACAAATATTCACCCATAAGTGTGCATCTTTGAACAATGTCAGCCAGTAGAAGCCCGACTCCAACACTTTCGAAGTTGTCCTCACTCCTCCGCAATAGCCACCATATGGGGATGCGTGACAAGCCTGCAAAATAGAAGATTGGTCTATCTCGGGAATACATCTCCGGATCATGTTGTCAACACAAATCCTGAACAGATAAGGCTCATCCTAAAAGTACATACGACAATCACGGAATAACTTTTTCTTTTGTACAAAGGATAGGTCATAGGGGAAAATACCGCTCACCAGGTAGTTTGCAATGTCTTCATACCATAGCGCTACCTCAAGGTTCGTAGCCAATAATTGTTCATCCAGGAAAGTCTCAACAATCTCTTCCACCTCAACCTTCTTCTCTGCTCCTTTCAACCTAGACAAGTGATCAGCCACTTGGTTCTCTGTTCCCTTTCGGTCACAGATTTCCAAGTCAAATTCTTGCAGCAGTAGCACCCATGGAATCAGGCACGATTTTCACTCCTTCTTCTCAATTAGGTACCCGAGATCAGCATGGTCAGTATACAAAATTACCTTCGAGACTATCAGGTATGACCTGAATTTGTCAAATGCAAACACCACTGCTAACATCTCTTTCTCGGTCATTGTGTAATTTAGTTGGGTAACACTCAAGGTTCTACTTGCATAGTAGATTGGATGCATGACTTTATCTTTTCGCTGCCCCAGAACTGCTCCCACAGCATTGGTTTCTTGCATCACATATCAACTCAAAAGGTTACCCCAGTCAGGTGCCACTATGATTGCTGCAGTCACCAACCTCTGCTTCAATTCCTCAAAAGCTGCCCTGCAGTCATCAGAAAACAAAAAAGGGTGATCGTTTTAAAGCAGTTTACATAAAAGGTTAACAATTTTGGAAAAATCTTTTATGAACCGCCTGTAGAAACCGGTGTGGCCAAGGAAACTTCTTATTGCCTTAACGAAAGTGGGTGGTGGTAACTTTCTATTATATCAACCTTTGTACGATCCACCTCAATGCCCTTACTTGACACTAGGTGCCCCAAGATTATACCTTCATGTAGCATGAAATGGCACTTTTCCCATTTTAGCACCAGATTAGTCTCCATACATCTCTTCAACATTCTTTTCAGATTCCTAAGGCAGTCATCGAATGAGTTTCCCACGACTGAGAAATCATCCATGAGGACTTCCATTATGTCCTCTACCATATCTGTGAAGATGGCCATCATGCACCTTTGGAATGTGGCGGGTGCATTGCATAGGGCAAAGACATTCTACGAAAAGCGTAGATACCATATGGACAAGTGAATGATATTTTCTCTCTATCCTCCAGGGCAATAGAGATCTGATTATACCCCGAGTATCCATCCAAAAAGCAAAAGTGGACCTCCCTGCCAATCTAACTAACATATGATCAATGAACGACAGGTGAAAATTGGCCTTTTCGGGTGGCCTTGTTCAATCTTCTGTAGTCTATACAAATTTACCATCCTGTGACTGTTCTTGTTGAGATCAACTCGTTGTTCTTGTTTTTAACCACAGTCATTCAACCTTTCTTTGGCACACACTGAACTGGACTAACCCAGTTGCTGTTAGATATGGGGAAAATGATTCTCGCATCTAACCACTTGATCACCTCCTTTTTCATGACTTCTTTCATGTTGGGGTTCAGCCTTCTTTGATGTTCTCTAGAAGGTTTGTGTCCATCTTCTGGTAAAATCTTATGCATACAGAAAGCCGACTAATACCCTTAATATCTGCAATTAGGGCTGTGCATAATTTGGTAAATACCGAATTCCCATACCGAAACCGAAAATTTTGGTATTTGGTATACGGTATTTTGGTATTTGGTTTATGTTTTTTAAAAAATTGGTATTAGGTATGGTATTTGGTATTTTAAAATAAAATACCGAAATACCAATACCATACCGAAATATATATTATTTCACACAAAACACATATTATCAATTATAACATAAATTCTCTATTTGGGTCGATATTTGCTAGTTTTGGACAAAATTTTTGTCAACAAAAATTTTCAGTTTTATATTTTTCAGTACATTAATTAAGAATATTAGAGTCATGGCTCTATGCACTAGTTAGTATTCAAACCGAATAAACCGAAGTTACCGAACCGAATAAACCGAAACCGAAATGAGAAAAACCGAACCATACCGAATTTAATTAGGTACGGTATTGGTATAGGATTTTAAGAAACCGAATACCGAAAATACCGAACCGAAATACCTAAATACCATACCGTACCGACCGACGAACACCCCTATCTGCAATGGTCAAACCAATTGCAGTTTTGCACTCTATTAACACCTGCAAAAGCTATTTGCCTGCACATCAAACAAACCAGATGAGATAGTAATAGGTAAAGTCGAGTTAGGTCCCAAGAAAGCATACCTGAGGTGAGATGGTAGCGGTTTTAGTTCCAACTGTGGTGGCTTTTCGATTGATGTCTTAGTCGGGGGAGCCTTTCTCTCTTCTAAGTGTAAAGACTTGAATTCAAGATCTCTTTTCCAGTACCTTTGGCCTTCAAGAGCCAACACCCACTCCGCCAAGTCCTCACCATTTACCTCTTCTAAGTTCATGAGGCAGGCCGCAAGAGGGTCTTTTGCATTAAGTGTCTTATCATCTTCCTTCATGATCACATCCACATCTTCTATCAAAGAGCAATTTACAAACTTATTTCTTCATTATTTAGCATCATTTTAAGCTCCGTGACCAATAACAGCCTTCCAAAATTATGAATCTCCTCATCAATCTAGCAGTCCAGAATGACAAAATCTGTCGGAAACACAAACTTTTCAACTTGCACAAGTACATCATCAAGTATACCAGATGGCATTTTTACTATTCGTTTAGCTAGCTGTAGTAACATGGATGTAGGCCTTGGTCTTCCAATGCCTAACTTTTTATAGATAGCCAATGGCATCAGATTTATGCTCGCCCCCAAGTCACACAATGCTTTAGCGAAAGCATAGCTACCTATGGTGCACGGAATTGTGAAGCTTCCAGGGCCGGATAGCTTCTCAGCTATAGGTCTTGTCACAACAGCACTATAGGTCTGATTCAATGTCACAGTTACCACGTCTTGAAAGTCGAACTTGCGCGGCATCAAGTCCTTCATCATTTTTGCATAACCGGGCATCGCCCTCAAAGCATCAATTAGAGGAATGTTTACCTGAATTTGCTTCAACATTTCCATGAATTTTTTGTACTGCTTATCCTTCTGATATTTAGCCAACCTCTGCAGGAAGGTGCTGGAGGTCGCTTCCTTCCTGTGACTTGAGTTATATCATGCTCAGGCACTTTTTCTAATGCCTTCTCTTGCACTTTCTCAGTCTCCTTTACAACCTCTTTTTCTTTGTTTGCTTCCTCTTGTGCATGTTGTACCGTTACCTCTGTTAACCCTATTGAATTATCCACCTTAATTGGTACTGGTACAAGTATCTCAGTTGGTCGGCTTTCTCAAGCAATTTCTTGCTCTAGATCAAGATCTCTACCATTTCTTAGACTCACCTCCATAAGCTGCTTTGGGCCCTGCTCTTTTGGATTTGCATGTGTGTCCGCAAGTAATGTCCCTTGGGGATGATTATTCAGCGCCATCAATATCTGCCCTAATTAAATCTCAATACCTTTTATCGCTGAGTCATGTGCTTCAACCTTCTCTTGCATTTTTCCATTGGACCCAATCAGTTGTTGCAGCATTCCTATAATTTCAAACAATCCATCATCTTGTCTCACTATCTGTTGTTAAGGCTGTTGATAAGCTAGCTGCTGATTTTGCTGAGTGTATCTCTGTTGCCTTTGGTAAGGCACAACTTGACCCTGTGGTCGCATAGCTCCAGGATTTTTGCTATTATTGTACTACTACTGTGCTGGTCTATACTGCTGGTTTTGCTTCCCTAATTCTGAACACCTTGACTATGTCCTCCATTGTTGCCCCCGTAGTTCATATTTTCTTGATAGTTTTGGTTGGCACTTTCACCACTCCACGAGCACACATATGGTTGGTTAATACATGGTATACATAAGCCCTCATTAGTCGTTTCAACTATGTGTACCTTCTTCTGGATTGATTCATCAATCTTCTTGGTGAGGATACTCATTTGCGTCATCAAAGTGGCCATATTCCCGGCTATGGAGTTGTTTGGGTCCAAAGCTACTGAGTGAACTACAGAGGTGATTGTAGTATCTCTTTTCATCCATCTCTAGTTTTGAGCCATTTTATCTAGCAGGACCTTACACTCTCTAAATGATTTGCTAAAAAATGCTCCACCTGCTGAAGCATCAGCATTGGCCTTCAAGCTATTTGCCAATCCAAGTAAAACCTTTGTCCTAACATCTGATATGGCATGCCATGATGTGGATACTTAACCAGCATCCCCTTGAACCTCTCGCACGTTTCTTGTATTGTTTTAACTGGTTTCTGCCTGAAGCTCAATATCTCATCAACTTGCTTGGCAGTCTTATTGGGTGGGTAGAACTTGTTCAAAAATTACTTGACTAACTCCCCCCAAGTGGTGATGGAGTTTATGGGGAACAAATTGAGCCAAGTCCGAGCTTCTCCAGTCACTGAGAATGGAAACAATAATAGTCTAATTGCTTCTGGTGTCACATTCGGTTGCCTTTGAGGGAAAAAAATTGACAAAAAGTTTTTCAGATGCTGATGTGGATCTTCAATGTAAGACCCGAAGAACAGTCCCATGTTTTGTAGCAGATGTAGCATGTTATTTGTGATTTGAAATGACTTCGCTTGTATCTGAGGAACTGCAATTGCCATTGCCAGATTTTCTATGGTGGGTTGTGCCCAATCATACAAGGCCACTTCCGGAACAAGAGGTGCCACACCTTGATTGTTCGGGTCATTCCCACTGTTTCAGTTATTTTGGTCATCTATGACGTCCCCTATGTCTAGTTCAATCTGGTCTGTTAGGTTTTGTAGTTGTTTGTCCTTCTTGTTTGCACGATTTAATGCCTTGAAAGCTTTCTCATGATCCAATAATGCTTAAAACAATTAACCAGTTCTTGAGGAGTTTCTAGGCATGCACCTGTAACACCCAAGACTACAAACGTTAGAATTTCAATATAATGAATTTAAAATGAAGAAATTTGATTAAACCAGGAATTCTAGCAATTCTTCTGGTTGTAATTAATAACACCGTTAATTCCCCGGCAACAGCACCAAAATTTGATCACGTCCAACTATGCCTCCTAAGAGGTCTATCGATCGTTGCAAATATAATCCAGTTTACAAGTCCAGAGTATAATCCCACAGGGAATTAACCTACTAATTACAACCACTAGATTTGCATGAGTTTAAGTAATCAACCTTCAGAAATATTAAATAACGATTTGAATATTTACTTACTAAGAGTAAAGTAATTAAAACTCAGTAATTTATAACTAACAGAGGAAATGTTGTGGGCAATATTTGGAAAAGTCTAGGGTTATGATTTCCCCTATTGTTGGAATCCTCCCTGCTACATTTTCTATAAATTCGCCTAAGTATTCTCTACCGATCGTGAGTACTTTGGGTGTCGTAATTCTCTTTCAAGTAACTACCACAATAACTAAGTGTATTCTTCTGAACTACGCTAGCTGGCTCTAGTTTACCGCTCACTAAGATCGCACCAAGGTTTTGTTATTCCTAATCCCACCTTTAAACCTTTCGTATTGATTCCTCATATACGTTAGGAGCTATGTTGGTCAACAACTACCTAAATGTGTATCCTTTTTGAAGCAATACACACTAAATAGGCAGAGTCACTTGAGGGCCCTTCAATCAACCACAACAATCATATAGTTGAACAAGTAGAGAAAAGTAGATGGCAAATTCATATTAAACGTAGTAGAAAATCATCTTCCAATAGGTTCGATCAAACCCTAGATTAGAAAGTTTAGCTACTCATAACCATACTAACAATCATGATAGTAATTGAAAGCATTAAAATACAGATTAAGGAAGAATGAAAGAGAAAAACTCTTGCGATTCGTTGCTTCTAAGTGTTCCCATAGCCTTTTTCCTCTTCAATAATGTCTAACCCCAAAGAAACAGGTTTAGAAACCTTTTTATACATGTTGGGGGAGTGTAGGGTCAAAACTACCAAGTCCTAGCCAAAATAGGACGAAATCCGCCTTAGCCGTCTCGCTTGGCGCCTGACGCCAATCAAGACGCCGAAACTTTTCACTATTCTGCCTTTGGAAGTTTGGTTGGTGCCGGGCGCCAACCTGGGCAACAAGCTCATACCCCCTCCAAATTCTTCTATTTTTACTTCACTTTGCATGAAAGCTTTCCAAATCACTTCAAATTGACTCCTACACATATAAACACCATTATTAAGCTCGAGTCACAAATATTTATACAAAATTTAACAAGATTGAGGTATAATGCAAGGCAAGTTACATGCGAAAACATAGATTTTTAGCCTAACATCAAGCCCTCCATGTCATAAAGGACATTTTGAAAGGAACACCTTTCTCCCAAATACTAGCGTCATAGCTAGAAACTCTCTTTCTTTGCCTTAACAGATTCCATGCACTTGATATAGTAAATTTTCCATTGTTATTGCTAGTCCAGATAGTTGAATCCTCTTTTTGCTGGTTGATGAGAACTTGTAAGGAAGATAAAGAAGATAGGTATGTTTTAATGTGGTTAGGGGGTTGGTAATAAAGGACTGACCAATACCATTGGCCATCCTTTAGTACTTTATTAATCTTTATATTACTCAATATGGGATTAATAGATAGAGTTTTATAAAGAGGACCTTTGTCCATCTAATTTTCAAACCACAAGCTAATGTTGCCTTTTCCAATTTTCCAAAGAATATTTTGCTCCACTTTGTTTTTGATTGAACACATAGCTTTCCAACTATATGAATTCTCTTTCATCCAATTTGTACCAACTGGATTGATCCCATTACAGTACTTTGCTTTCATGAATTAAGCCCAAAGGGAATGGGTAGTTCTGAAATTCCACCACTGCTTGGCATTGAATGCATTGTATATGTCTTCTAATTTCCTGAATCCGGTTCCTCCCTCCTCAAAAGGGAAACACAAAGTCTTCCATTCCACCCAGTGGTGTTTCTCCCTATTTGCATGCCCTGGCCAAGAAAATCTAGCCAAATATTTCTCTATCTGTTCAAAAGATCCTTTGGGAGGATGCACTGAGGCAAGTGTATGAATATTGAGAGCTAGAAGAACATGTTTGATGAGAACTACCCTTCCACCTGTTGATAAGAATTTCAAATGCCATCCTTTGATTTTGTTAATGACCTTGGTCACCATATCTGAGAATATGACAAGAGTTTTCCTCCCAGCATATATAGGACAACCTAGGTACTTCATAGGAAAGTTACCATGTCACATACCAAGTATTCTGCCAACTCTAGTAATAGTGCTTATAGTAGTCTTAGGTGCCATCGCATAACAAATTTTGGCTTTATTGATCATTTGACCAGTAATCTTCTCATAGGATTCTAATGTTCTTAGAACCAGTTTTAGAGATTGCTTAATACCACCGCACATAGAATATAAAGTGAGGGTGAAAGAGGATCTCCTTGTCTGAGTCCTCTTTCAGACTTGAAGAATCCACGCCTGCTATCATTGACAATAAGAGAGTACCAGTTGTTGGATATGAATTTGTAGATCATGTCTATCCACCTTCCAGCAAAACCAAGTTGCCTAAGCATGAAACATAAGAAAGGCCAGGACACTCTATCGTAAGCTTTAGCCATGTCAAACTTAATGATAAGACTTAGACCCTTTTAGGCTTGGAAATATTATTAACAATCTCCTAGGTCAGTAAGGTATTCTCATTTATCGACCTTCCCTTGATAAAACCACTCTGATTAAGGGAAATGATCCTGGGCAAAATGAAGATGAGTCTAGCATTTATAATCTTTGCAATCAATCTTACTAGATACATTACAGAGACTGATTGGTTTGATGTCTAAGAAATTCCGAGGAGAGGCCACTTTAGGAAGCATTATCAGGCAAGTGTGGGAGAAAGACCTAGGTAGAGTGGCACCGTTAAAGAACGCACCCATTGCCTTATGTACATCATAGGAGATCACTTCCCATGCACTTTGATAGAGTTTAGCACTCAATCTATCAGGGCCTGGTAAACTGTCAGGATTAATAGAGAATACGCAATCTTTAACCTCCTGAATGGAAGGCATACCTGCTAGAGCAGTATTGTCAGTTTCAGTAACCACTTTCTTCACTAAATTTAGAATCTGATAGTCTCCTACTACATTATCAGCTTGAAACATCTTTTGAAAGAACCGGACAACTACACTTGCTATATCATTGGTGCCCTCTACCCATTCTCCCTCCTCATTTTTAATTTTGAGGATGGAAAGCTTTCTTCTTTTGTCCTTAATGACTCCATGGAAGTAAGCTGTGTTGCCATCTCCTTCATCTAACCATTTGACCCTAGCTTTTTGTCTTAGAACCTTTTCCTAAAGAATTAAAAAACTGGTGAATTGAGCTTTAGTTCTGACCAACTTGTTCCTGATATCTTGAGTATTATCGGTAATGGATGCCTCTTCAAGTTCCTTAATAAGCTTTTCCAAGTTTTTTGGTTCTTCGTAGATATCACCAAAAGTAGCCTTTGACTATCTGCTCAGAGCACCGCATACTCTATTAGTCTTCTGGTGGAGGATATAAAGGGGATTCCCACGGACCTCTTCAGCCCACGATTATTGGATAACATTCAAGTATTCATCATTGTCCACCCACATATTCAAAAATTTGAAATATTTAGTATGATTAGGATCAGAATTCCCACATTCCATCAGCAAAGGGGAATGATCAGAGCATATCCTAGGGAGATGTGTAACTTTGGTCTCCCCAAACAGATCAAACCATTCAACATTGTATGTTAATCTGTCTAATCTCTTCCAAATGGTGTTGGGGGGGGTCCCTATTGTCACTCCAAGTGAAAACAGTTCCATGAAACCACCATCTTGTAAATTGCAACCATTTAGACATGAGAGAAAATCAATTCCTTCTTGAATTCTATAAGGTAAGCCACCCAGCTTCTCTTCTGAGCTAATAGCCACATTGAAGTCACCAACCACTCCCCAAGGGCCATTAATATTATCAGACGTGTTTCTGAGTTCATCGCATAGAACAGTTCTTTGGTTTTCATTGCACTTGGCATACACAATGGTAATGTAAAATGAAATATCCCCTTGAGTTTGACAAATCTGAAGTAAAATTTGTTGTTCTTTATCATCCAAGACATTGATCTTGTAATCAGCCGACCAAAAGACCCATATCTTATTGCAGTAATTGTGAAAATATTCTTGGTATCCACGAAACCTTTTGTACTTTTCAATATTCCTTCATCTAACAATGGGTTCCTGCAAGAAAATAAAGGAAAGTTGTATTGGTTTTTTATGGTTCTGAGCCTTTCAGCAGCACCTTGGGACGCTATGCCCCTAATGTTCCATGATAAAGAATTAATCATTGGAAACATTTGAGGTTTGTTCACCCTGAGCCTTTGAAATTTCTTGTGGAATCCTTTCGTTAGGAGCCCAATTGATCTCACCTAATTGATCACCAAGTCCTCTTGGAGAGAAGTTGTTGAATTGGATAATTTTTTGATGGACTTGGGAGGTAATCACAGGATTGCATTCGACACTTTGATACCTACCTATCATATGATCATCACCGGATAAAGAGTAATTCTTATCTTCAGTTGGCATTTCATAATCATATCATGGTCTTGGGGATCACTGATAGCATGTGCTTTCCCGCCTGATGCCATCTGGCTATTTTCTCCCGGATCAATGATTCTTGGTGGATCATTTTGCAGTTTATATTCAAGCCCCCTTTATCTATCCTTCTAGCTAGCATATTTCTCAACAAGTTTGGAGTCTAGGCCAAAAAGTGGTCTATACTCCAAGCTAAGATTTTCCTGATCCATGTCACTTGTCAGAACAACATCACCTGGTATGGTCACTTTTGCTTTAAACCTTCTCCCTTTCTTTTTCATATTCTTTGTTTCCTCTAGCTTCATATTCACTAGGGAAATATTCATGATGTTCTTTTGATTATCAACAAATCGGTGCACAACTCAAACTTTGGGTAACCAGCCTCTTTTCCTTGATATATCTTTCACCAACCTTGTTGATAGTAAATGCTTTTGACATCTTCTTATTGTCTTTGTTATTGTTGTATTTATCCCATATTATGCGTTTGGCCTAAGATTGTGGGATCAAAGAAGCAGTAGCTAGGATCACTTGCATATTCACTTCACCTTCACTATTGTTGTGAGTGACCATCACAGTACTTTGTCCATCATTGATCATGTTTGCGGTGTCAGTATCATTCCCCTTATAGGTTGTCATATCAACATGATTGGTGTTAACATTATTTCTATTCTTTTGTTTAATCACAGTATGCCAACCATTTTAAGCTCCTTTGTTAATATTGGTAGCATTGTTTGTTTACCCTCAAATTCGGATAACAACTAAACTTATATTGTGGTTGTAAGGATATGTGATTTCATCCAATACCAATTGATAAACAAGAAAATAAATGAATAAATTAGAGAATAAAACATATCAACCCAGTTTGCTAGCCAGGTCTCGACCTCGACTTGGGATAGTCTCGAGGTGGGATCAAAAGAATAGTGAATGATAAAGCAACTCTGATGAATAGTAAGTGAAATAGCAGGAAAGAAATGAATGTATATATTCTTATCAGTGAATAATGACCATTACAAATGAATGGGATCCCTCTTTATAATATAGAGGAGTCCTAAATAAGGTACACTTCTAATTATAGTAGGAAACCATATTAACATCTAAGTAACCGCTATAGATTGATCCGTTCCGAGATTCACGCCACGATCCTCGACCAATCGCGGATATCTCGCCTTTTCCGTTATCAAGCTACGCCGATGTCACTCGAAGTCTACCCCCTTTTTGGTCGCAATCAATGTCTACCTTGATCGGGACTCGACATCCCAGCTCTTTGACGTGACGTTCCTATCCCGACCAAAGAATGAAATCGGGAAGCCCCGATTATACCGTATACAGATAGTCCCCTCGTTTCGTAGGGTAAAACGATAAGAAACAACTTGAGCCTCGATTTTATGGAGACCCTGATAATGATGTCATCCCCGTGATATAAGCGATCGAGGTGACCGAAACATCCCGTCGGTACAGTTCCCCAAACCATTAATGCTTGCAAGTGGACGGTCGGCCACTAGTACCACCAAACCGTCACCATGAATCTATAAATGTAGGCTCTTTGGTTGAATCAAAATTTTACTTTCACCTCCACCAAGGTTTCTAAGTTTCTTACTCTCTCCATCTTTTCTCTTTCACCACCCATTGAGTCAACCTAGTTAGTACCAAAAAACCAAATTTCACCTCTTTACACTTCCTTCTACCTGAATCAATGGCGAAAACTTCCAAGACCGTCCCACAAAAGGAGAAAGCTTATTCCTCTTCTTCCTGGACGGCCAGTGACAAAACGCCGGTGGAACCGCTCCCTCATGAGTATGTTCCCGACCCTTGTGTCTTAAAATCAGACATCAAAGTCGAGAACCCTTCATCGATCCCTGGCTGATGTGAACACGTGTTGAGATACATCTTCTCGATAACGGTGGGCCATCTCAAGGTTATGAAGAGAGACTATAATTGGGGGGCCGAGGTTGGGGTACAAATCCCCGCTCCTGAAGAGAGCATTACCACCTATGTGAAGGGGTTTCTAAGTGTCTACACTTACCCTTTCACATTGTGTCCTCTCGACCCAGTCATTGTCGACTTTTGCAAGAGGTACCAGTTCACCCTCGGCTAGGTTCACTCCTCATTCTGGCGCATAGTGATCATGCTCCGCTTCTTTTCCAGCAAGGCCGAGGGGCTGGAATTCACTTTCAGCCACCTCATACGGTTATATCGACCTCGGATTTTCGAGGGTTGACAAGCTCCAACGTCGGGCAACGAAGGCCTTGTTCGCGAGCATCGATGAAGATAATGATCGGGATTGGATGAGCCGGTTCGTGCGGGTAAGGACCTGTGACCTCATCCTAGAGGAGAAACTGGCGATCCCCGAAAAGTGGAACCCCGATCGTAAGTAACGTATTACCTATTAGTCTTCGTACTCTATTTTTTCCTTATACAATACTTTCATCCATTATGCTGTGGTTGCCTGGATGCCTCACGCAGTCCCCAACCTCGAAGACTGGGTTCAAAAGCTGGCCGCGACTTCCTCCCATGCCGAGTGCTAATGGCGTGACTTGGCAAGGGGAAAATGGGAGGCAACAATAGGAAGAGGGTCTCGGAGTCCGAGGACCCCCAACCTAAAAAAGCCCCAGCTCGATGACGCAGGAGAAATATCATCACTGTGACAATAGAGTCAGTCTACCAGTTGGGGGAAGAAGAAGAGGAAGATGATGATGATAACTTGGCGCTGGTGGTTCGAGCAAAGTAGCCGGTCGAGGCCGCCAAGCCTTCCAAGCCGGATACGATTGTCGAGACCCGGCCTCGTGATGAGGATGCCTTGAAGAAAGATTCAGGTAAAGCCCACGAATCACCTGAGGTTGAGGTTATCCCTCGTCCATCAACGAACATACCGAAGGGGGTCGGTTCTAAGACCCCCAAGTCTGAACAGGGCGCCCCGAGCGATTCGCTCGAGGTTATGACAGTAGGTCACTCTCCTTCTCTATCGGCCTTTTTTGAGAAGGCTATAAAGGATGCTCGGGATCTACAGACCCCTTACATAGGCGGAGTCCCCAGTGAAGAGGATCTCTTCTGGGATTGTTTTACCGAGTCGATGATGTCGTTGATCTCAATGATGCGTCTACCCTCTTTGAAGAGGCCCAACGCCTTTTATCTCGAGTAAGTACTAATCCCCATTGTTCTAATTTTTTTTGTCGTTCTTCTCCCTTTAACCTAACTTGTATTTTTCTTCTCATATAGGCTTTTACCAAGACTCAGACCGACCTGAGCCAATGTGAGGTCGAGCTCCAGAAGACCTCGGAGGAGAGGAATGCTTTGAAGCTCCTTTACGATCAAAAGGATGAAGAGCTCAGGGATCTTTGAGCAAACTTGGCCCAGGCTCGTAAGGAAGAGGCCGAGCTGGACGAGAAGGTAAATGTCCTTTTGACAGCATATGGGCTTAACCCAAAACTGGAGGCCAACACCTCGATGTTTCAGTTGCAGCAAAAGATTGAAAGGATCGAGCTGCTCCGGGGGAAAGTCTATCAAGTTAAAGCTGACTGCAATCGGCGGAAAGAGAACACGGACCGCTTAGCTGGGAAGAAAGAGACCGCCTTGGTTCGGCTGTTATCAGCCGAAGTTTAACTTTGAAGTACTAAAGAGAAGAGCTCGAGGCCGAGCTTGTTGAGGCTAAGGCGGAGGTTGAAAAGGCGAAGGTCCTAGCTGACAAGTTCATAGCCATGTACCTAGCTGATATCAAGGCTGCCGAAACTCAGCTGAGGGAGGCCACCGATCGAGCGCGGTGGAGTAATGATCTAGCCAAGTGCCAATCTCGGAGGGAGACCCTCGAGGAAATCCATGCTCGAGGTTTTGACCTCTCCAAAGAGATAGCTCAAGCTAAGGTGCTTGAAGACGATGCTAGGTTTCTTGTCTCCTCCGATGATGATGATGATGATGGAGGTAGCCAAGGCGAGTCTGATAACTACGAGGGGCCCAAAGGAGAAGCTGCCCCTGAGGGTGAAATTAGCCCCGGGCATATTTACGATTTTATTTTTCCTTTTCTTTTTTGTAAGAGCCTCGTCGGTCCCTTGTACATATTTTTTCCCATATATATAAAGAAATTTTCCCTTTTATATGCCTTCTCAAATTTTATCTTCGATCATGTTTTGTGCCTTGTAAAATTTTAGCACATTTTTATGCTTTAAATAATATGTTCAAGATTTTGGTTTTAAATGACTTGATCGAAGCAATAACAATAACGCTTTAATAGTCGGGTTCGAGTGAAACCTGAATTTGGAATAAAAGTACCCTTAGGTTTGTTTTGAATGATAACGAACCTCGATTTGTAGCCGAGTAGGTTCTTATTCAAATTCGAGAGAGTGGGACCCTTAGGTTCGAATCGAGTGAGAACGTGTTCTCAAACTCAAAGTGTGTTGGCCCTTAGGCTCTTTGTAATGGGCCGATATGGCTTCTAAAGGATGGATATTCTTTCCCTCTTTTGGTTTAAAGACTTGGTAAAATTTTCTTATGCCTTAGCATGTATTTTTTCGAGGGTTTAGTGTTGATCGAAACTCCTTTGTTCTTTGTGCCTTAGCACAAGTTTGTATTAGAATGATTCGATACCTCTTAAGGTTTTTCGAGGACTGACTTTATCGAAGCCCCTTGATTATTTTGACGAGGGTAGACCTTTTTTTAACCGGTTTTTAAAGAATTTGAAAGCCTATTTTTATTGTGGGGTTCGGAGGTCTCCGAGCCGCGTTAGTTTGGTCGTAGCCTTTGGGTGTGACTCTTGGTCTTACTTTCCCAATAATACTTCGAATTTGTTCGAAGTGTTTCCCCGAGAATGATAGCCTTGCCTATGAATCGAGGGGTGCCTCTTTGATGTCTTTAGGTAATTCGAACATGTTGATTTTCGACGGCAGTCCCCGATTAGGAGGGGTTTGTCACAACCCAAACCGATGGGTCGTGACGGGCACCAGGTACCTTACTCAACCGAGTACCAACATAACGTATCTTTTTCATGTCATACTATCATAGATAGCTGAACCGGAAGGATACCGTCAGATAAGTAGAGTACATGTGATACCAACTTATACATAAGACATACGGACCTATAAGACCAAAATAACAACTTGTACACTGAATATAGGCCTATAAGGCCATACAATCTTTTAGGTACATGACATCCGTCTACAAGCCTCTAAGAATAAATAATTTTCATAAAGGTCGGGACAGAGTCCGGCTATACCAAACAATATACGTCTAAGTCACACTAACCAAACAAGCAACTCCGAAGCAAATAGAGCGCACCAACACCTTCCGCTAAGCTGATAGCCTACTTGGAGGGCTCTCGACCTGTCTATCTGGACCTGCGGGCATGAAAAGCAGCGTCCCCAAGCAAAAGAGACGTCAGTATAATTAATGTACCGAGAGAGAAACATGGAGTAAAAGAATCGACATGTATGTCTGAATAGCTCTGTGAATCCTTTAATATTCAAAATGTCATGCATATGCATATAAATTCCATATCATGCATGGGTATATGCGTTCATAAGATCATCAAGCCTCCGAGAGCATCCCATCATATCATTTCGGCCACTATAGGCAAATCATCAACATATACCAGCTGATCAGGTGGTAGTGCGTATATAACGCTGTAACCTTTTCCCATATCCTATATACATATAATATACATATATACACGTATATAACACCATCTCGTCATGGATCAACGTACATGTATAAATGAATGCAATGCATGAGAAGTCGCCAATAAAACCTCTCGAAACATCATAAGACCATTATGCCTCTGATTAATATCATGAAGTAAACTTTACCAACTTACATATTTTTGAGACCCATGAACAGATGATAGAATAATATGACACATGGGGAATCAAGAACATAAGCCTCTCTAGTATTTTTATGAATAGTGTCATTTATGGAAGTTGTGCCTTTGCTCGTTTCGTTCAGGGTCGTATAGATCATGCCAAAAAGAAAGAAGGGATAGACTTAACATACCTGGAGTAGGGAAAAATCCGTATGATATTCTTGGAAAAGGTTGCACCGTACTCCTTTAGAACCGCAAATTTTTACGTTGCTAATGTGCTAAGAAATCTCGTTTGTTGAAGAAAATATCCTTACTGGTTACATAACAGATCAAAAATGTATTTTCCAAAGGAAAAAGGTCCAAAGCTAGTAGTTCGCAAGAGAAATTAACCATGGGAAAGCCACATTCTCCAGATGGGGCTCATCTATGGGAGACTTAGTAGAAATACTGGAATGAACTTCTAGGTGCATATGTTTCTCTTCCACTGTTGAATTCAAATCACGCCGCACTTTAATAAACTCAATTTAGATTCAATGACTAATGACTGGTACTAGCTACGACACAACTATCATAATTGATATACGGGAGTGGAGCATGAGGCTTTTAGGAAAAACATAAAGAGTTTGGTAATTAATACCTTATTTTTGCAACTTATTCAAATATGAATTAAGAGTCATCTCTTTGAATAGTGGCTGGCTGCCACGTGGGGGTGGGTGGGGATTTTAATCTTATCCTATAGTTAATTAATTAATTAAATAATATTCTGCTACCCGGTAATTAACCAATTACCAGTATAATTAAGAACTATTTCAAATTAGATAATATATTATTTACTTTTAATACACTTTATATATATCCTACTATCATGGTCATGTGGTACCTTGTCTGGTACTAGTCCATAAATACCAGGTATCTTAGCTCGGGCCGTATTTTATCCCAAAATATAAAATTTCGACAAAATTCATTTTCTTCGATTTGCTTACCCTCTCACCTTCACGAATTTACTCATTACTAGTTTGAAATAGCATAAAATTCTTATAATCATAGAATAATCCCATTCCCGAACTTACATTGATTAACTTACGACGAAACTTTAACATACTAAAATATGGGATGTAACATCATTCTCCCCTTTGGAATATTCGTTCTCCAAATTTGACTGATGCGCTTATCATTCTCATAACCCATAGCTCTTGCGAATACTTTAATACTCTCCTTGCAATTTAGGTAACTGTTCTGTGAATAAATCCAAAGGCCAGGGCATTCCCCCCTTCAGGCCTCTATCCCACAGACTTGTGATCGAAATCCTTCCAATCTCATAAATGTTGCTACCTTCTATCATGCAGCATGTACGATACTGACCTTGAATGTGTGCCTGACCTTGTAAGTGTGCCAATGCAACTCTTTCTTCTTTTTTTCCTCCAGCTTTTAGCCAATCTCTAGGCCTTACTTTGTAAACATATACAGAGCTTAATAAGATGTCTCTCTGGGCATCTATAAGTATACTGAAGTTCTTTGCTCGGTACTTTATCGAATTTACGAACATCGCTATATCATGTTTTATAGCCCCGATTATACATCCGTGTGACTTTACTGCATCTAGGTAGGTAATACTATACTATAACTCTTACTTCAATTTATCGTTAATGAGGTATGCTACCAAACTCCAGGTTACTTTTGTTTCTTATTGTATGCGGACAAAATCGGAGAATCCAACTTTGAGGCTACTGTGGCACTCCATGCCCGGCCTCGAGGGGATCGACGTGGAACTTGAGGGCGGACCTCGAATTGCTCCCCTCGAGGGGGCACATCGAAGGTCGATCTTGGAGCAACACAAGTCGGTGATCGTCATGGAAAGGCGGGAAACCCCCGAGGGCACATGATGAGGACTGACAGAGTCTGCAAGAATAGTGCAAATCCATACAGAGCAGTTATATAGCTGTACTAGTGGCATTTATTTGTCATTTATTAGACATTTACTATGTTGGGATTCACCCCTCCTATATAAAGGGGACCTTTGTTATTTTTTAAGATACCTTGATATTGAATAACATACAACATTCTCTGCTCTCTTTGCTAAAATAATTGTTCTTAACATTTATTGCTTATTCTTACATTGTTCATTCATTGTTCATTTATTGTTCTTCATTTATTGCTCATTATTAATCGTAAAAGCCCATCTTTAAGGCCCTCATTACCATTGATTCTTTATCAGCAGTTCATCATAATTAGCCTCATCTAGTCCTCGAGGCCCCGCTCCAACCAGCTCGAGGCACAGCCTCGTGACCCTATTGGTTTGCATATCTTATTCTCTTTACTTATACCTAGCATCTATTTCTTAACAACTAGTATTAAAATAAATCACATATTGTTAGAACCATAAAATCAAATATAATTGTAGTTACCATTTTGAAGGTAAAGAGTTTGACGCCCACCGTGGGGCTAAAAGTAATAGTGATCATTTTGGTGCTGGTTTTCTGAAAACACAAGTTATTATTCACACTTTTTCTTGTCCAAGAATCTCCGATTTCAGGTCAAAATGTCTAACTCAGCACATGCACGCGAAAAAATAGCATTCGGCTTCAGGGAGAAAATGGTGCTGATGTCGTTGTACCACCACAAAACCCAGGGGAGGCACCAGTACAAATCACCATCGACGTGAGCTCACGGAACACTGTGCATGTCGATGTAAGCTCTCCTACCAACGGAAGTGTGCGCGGTGAGGAAAGAGACGTTAGTATTCAAGTCATTTTTGAAATTTTGCAAGCACAACAAGTGGCCATTTCTCAGCTATAAAGTCACCAAAAAACTCCAAGCACAGTAGCACCGGAAATGGCTCCTCGAGTCGAGCAGGCACCGGAGAGATCGAGTAGCAACGGGTTACCAACAGACCCCGCTATTATGAAGATGCTCGAGGACCTCACCAAAAGGATTGAATCAGAAGAAAAGAAGATTGAGGAAAACGATAAAAAAGTCGAGACTTATAACTCGAGGGTCGATCAGATCCCGGGCGAACCTCCAATCCTGAAGGGCCTAGATTCAAGGAAGTTCATACAGAAACCATTTCCACCAAGCGCGGCTCCGAAGCCCATCCCGAAGAAATTCAGAATGCCCGATGTCCCGAAGTATAACGGGACCACGGACCCCAATGAGCACGTTACCGCTTATACTTGTGCTGTAAAGGGGAATGGCTTAAAGCATGACGAGATTGAATCCGTCTTGCTGAAGAAATTTGGAGAGACACTGTCGAAAGGGGCCATGGTATGGTGTCACAACCTACCCCCGAACTCGATAGATTCATTTGCCATGTTGGCAGACTCTTTTGTGAGGGCACACGCCGGTGCCATCAAGGTCGCCACTAGGAAGTCCGATGTATCCAAAATCAAATAGAGAGAAAACGAGATGCTAAGGGAATTTGTATCTCGCTTTCATATGGAGCGAATGGAATTAACGACACTCTCCGACGACTGGGCAGTACAGGCCTTCACTCAAGGCTTGAACGAGCGAAGCTCGGTAGCTTCGAAGCAGCTAAAACAAAATTTGATTGAGTATCCCGCCGTAACTTGGGCAGACATGCACAACAGGTATCGGTCGAAGATCAGGGTCGAAGAAAACCAATTAAGAGCCCCTTCGGACACAGTATATCCTAGCGGGCTCGTAACAAAGGAACAAAGGTTTGCAGAAAGGGAGCCGAGACCTAACAAGGAAAGATACCAGCTGTATGTAGAAGATCGAAGGAACGCCCCAAAATGTAACATACCTCGCGGCAATCGAAGGACAGATCGGGGTCAAAATTCCCGAGGACTTGTGAATGAAACCTGGTTCGATAGGCTCACTGGGCCAGTAGAAGCACCCCGGCTATCCGAGTACAACATCAATATCGATGTCTCGGACATCGTGTCAGCCATAGGTAAAATCAAAGATACCAGGTGGCCAAGACCCATACTGTCAGACCCTTCACAGAGAAACCCTAACCTTGTATGAAAATATCACGGCACTCACGGTCATAGTTCCGAGGACTGCAGACAGCTTTGAGAAGAGGTAGCCCGACTGATCAGTGAAGGGCACCTTCAAGAGTTCCTCAGTGACCAAGCTAAAAACCAACTTCGGGAAAGAGACGCGAACAGGAAGAACGAACCATAAGAGCCAAAACACGTCATCCACATGATCATCGGAGGGATCGACGCCCCGAAGGGACCCATTGTCAAGCGAACGGAAATATACATCACCAGGGAAAAGCGGACTCGGAGTTACATACCAGAGGATGCTCTCACGTTCAGCGAAGAAGACATCGAGACCTTGTCTCAGCCTCATAATGACGCATTGGTAATTTCTTTTCTTTTGAATATATTTCAAATTAAACGTGTGCTCGTGGACCCAGGTAGCTTGGCCAACATAATAAGGTCGAGGGTGGTGGAGCAGCTTGGACTGCTCGACCAGATCGTACCCGCCTCTCGAGTCCTCAATGGATTCAACATGGCGAGCGAGACGTCCTCCCGGTCAACATGGCCGGTACAATCCAAGATACCATGTTTCATGTCATCGAAAGAGACATGAGATACAATTACTTGCTTGGAAGGCCATGGATACACAACATGAGGGCTGTGTCGTCAACCCTCCATCAAATGATGAAATTTCCAACCAAGGATGGAGTAAAAGCAGTGTATGGAGAGTGACATGCTATAAGAGGGATGTTTGCGGTACACAACATGATGTGAGCACGTGATTTTTGCCCTAAGTGAATTATTCCCAAAAATTCAAACAAAAGGATTTTTTTTCTTTATTTTTAAGATTTTTGTGAATTTTTGTGTTATTTTCTAATAATTGTTTGCATTTTATCTGTGCATTTTTATTCATATGAAAATATAAAAATAAGCTTGACATTTGCATTTAGGATCTAATTTCATATTTTAGGATCAATTAGTGGTTAAGTGGTTTTAGAACAAATATGAAGAAAATAACAAAATAGTCTACTTTGCATCTTTAATGTTTAATTGTGAATTTTGTCACGAAATAGATTGTTAAACAATTTTAGGAATTAATTAGCTTCTTTGGAAAATATATTAGGTCTTTACTCTTAATTTTTTTTGCATTTTTATAAAATCAAAAGAAAATCTAAAAATACCAAAAGTATGAAAACAAAAATAAATGAAAAAAGAAGGGAGAAAGCAATAAAGTAGGTGGTTCTTAATAAGTAAACCAAATTTGGGCCATTTAGATTGAATTACCCAGCCCGAAATCATCCCTGGCCGCAGAACCCATCTCACCAAACTCGAGGCCTGCCCTTCGCTGGTAGATGAAAACGACCCCGTATTGAATCCCAGTAGAATCTAGCCGCTTAGGTTTAGAGTTGATCCAACGGCCGGGAAAAGCCGCTAGGATCGTTTGATATTAAACGGTTCGCAGCCTCCACACCCCCGCCCCCCCCCCATCGTCTCCATTTCCCCAATCATGACCTGTGTAACGCCACCTTGAGCCGCCGGCCCGGAAATCGCCTCCGCCGCCGGCTGCTCATCTCCCTCCCAAACAATACACCATAGAACCGCCTCACCTCTCTCTTTCAAACCCAGACGTAGTTCTTCCACTCAAATCCCCGGTCCATAAGGTTCAGATCTTCAATCAAGATTTTTCGGCCAGGACAACCTTTTCCCAAAACTCGCCCAAAATTACACCCTAAGGTCCCTGGCTCCCCTTTCCCCTATCAAATCCCTGGCTTATTTCCCCCTCAAATCTGCCCAGAAATGTTCTCGGCAATTAATAATTCAAGATTTGGCCGGAAACCCTTAAATTCTCTAGAATTTACCAAATTGGTAGTACACAGTCTACCATCCTCCTTGTGAATGAGAATTCACCCCTGGCCAAGTTGTCAAAAATCACCAAGACCGCTTCAAATTTTGAATCAAAGAATGCGTGTATGAATGTTCGGAGTCAAGCCGTAGAGTCTTCGTTTTCGCATTTTGATGTTCCTTCTCTTCTTCTGACTCCGAAACCAATGAAATACTCTCTTAACTATCTTATCTGCATTAGTGTCTGCTTTGTTCTTAAATCTGCAGTAATGATTTGATTTTCTTTAGTTTAGTTTATTAATTTTGGCTTTGGCATTGTTGTTTTGTTCCCTGATAGTTTAAATGTTAAATCTCCAGTTCCTAATTGGTTCAAGCAATCAATTTTTAGTTTGG